>NW_026526721.1:102978574-103381074 GCF_024362965.1 Panthera pardus | reverse complement strand
TTAAGATGGACAAAGGTGTATATTGTAGAATCAGAAACAGCTTAAATTTCATGATAGGGGAGTGATTAAGTGAACCATATCCATATCCATATTCATAGAACCATATCCACAGAAAAGAATAAGCAGCCATTAAAAGTAACAACATAGATCTATGAAAACATGGTTACTACACATTAAGAGAAAAAAAGAGCAAGTTGCACTCATACCTTGCTACAGGGAGGGTAAGTTGGTAAGTAGTTTGGCAACATCTATCAAAAATTTAAATGCAAAAATGCTCTAACTGAAACATTATACTTTTCTAAATATGTATAAAGATGTATACCTGTCTGATCTTTGAGGCATTTTTTAGAATAGTTTTTAAAATATTTTTAAAATGTTTATTTATTTTTGAGAGATGGAGACAGATTGCAAGCGGGAGAGGGGTAGAGAGAGATGGAGACACAGAATCTGAAGCAGGCTCCAGGCCCTGAGCTGTCAGCACAGCCTCCTTCAGATTCTGTGTCTCCTCTCTCTGCCTCTCTCTTGCTTGCACTCTGTCTCCCTCTCTCTTAAAAAATAAATAAACATTAAAAAAATTAAAAAAAAAAGAGAACAGTTTTAGACAGGTAAGTTATGACTATAGTATTGAGAGTAAACCCTGTTATAAACATCTTACATGAGTATGGTACATTTGCTACAATTAATGAACTGATACTGATACACTATTAGTAACAAAACTCTATAATACATTCAGATTCTTTAGGTTTTTTCCAGTTTTACCGAGAAATAATTGACACACAGAAATGTATAAATTTAAAGCCACATGATGGTCTGATTTACATGTATTGTGAAATGATTATGACAATAGGTTCAGCTAACATCCATCTTCTCATATTGATATTTTTTCTTAATTTTTACCTAATGTCCTTTTTTGTTCTAGGAACCTATCTAGGACACCCCATTACATTTACTTGTCATTTCTCCTTAGGCTCTTCTTGGCTCTGACAGTTGCCTAGACTTGTTTTGTTTTTTATTATCTCAACATTTTTGAGGAATACTTGTCAAGTATTTCACAGAATACCTGGAGTTTGTCTGATTTTTTTTTTTTATGATTAGACTGAAGTTATGGATTTTTGGAGGAAGACAACACTGTGATTTATCATTGTTGATGTTGACGTTGATCACCTGGCTGAGATATTAAAGGCATTTTTTTTTTAAGTTGCAAAACACTAGAGTTAACCTAAAATATTTCTGTGTACGGATAATGGTACATGCATGCAGTGGTGTGCTATGCCACATTAAGAGTAAAAAGTATATGATAATATATGATAATATATGTATGTAGTATAGGATAATATATGATATTCAAAAGATATTTGAGGTGAATATAAAAAGTAAGTTACAAATAGTATGATCTTATTGATGCAAAAAGAACATATACATAAACATTCGTATATGCAAAAACATTTTCTGAAATGATACCAAAGGTATTTTAAAAATGATTGCCTTGGGGCGCCCAGGTGGCTCAGTCGGTTAAGCGTCCGACTTTGGCTCAGGTCATGATCTCGCACTCCACGAGTTCGAGCCCCGCGTCAGGCTCTGGGCTGACAGCTCGGAGCCTGGAGCCTGTTTAGGATTCTGTGTCTCCCTCTCTCTCTGACCCTCCCCCGTTCATGCTCTGTCTCTCTCTGTCTCAAAAATAAATATATATTAAAAAAAAAAAAAAAAAAACGATTGCCTTTAGTAAGTGGAAATGTGAGGTTGGGGCATACTTTTACTTTTCAATGTATGCCTATCCTTCCTACTTGAATTTCTACCTGGGGGATGTGTTACTTTTATAGTGGAACTTTTGAAAGCAAATATGATCTTACTTTTGTAAAATAAACATTTTTTTCTGTGTATTGAAAAAACAAATCTAGAAAGATAGACATCATTGTTAGTAGTGGTTAATATCTCAGTAAACTACAATTCCATTTTACCAGTTGCACAGACCAAAAACCTAAGAATCATACTTGACTTTATCTCTCTCACCTCACATTTAATCCATGAGCACAGCCTGTGGGATCTATTCTCAAAATACATGCAGAATCTGACCATTTCTGTTTCCAGCCTGGATTATTGCTATCCAGACTTCCTAACTTGTCTCCTTGATTTCACCCTTGGTCATCTGCAGTCCATTCTCAACACAAACACCACAGATAGAATCATACTATTCTCTTGCTCAGAGACTTCCTGTGTCTTCCATCATATTCTGAGTAAAAGCCAAAGTTTATACAGTGTCTTATCATGTCCTCAATGATGTGTCCACCATCCGGTACCTTTTTACTGCTCACCCACCTTTCCACTTCTTTTCTGACCTTTCATATTAGCTTCTCTGCTGTTTCTCCAGTCTCGGTTCATTCCTCCTTCTCCGTGTCCTTGCACCTGCTGTTCCTTCTGCCTGGATGCAATTACTCTTCCAATTTCTCACCATCTACTTAACTTGCTCCCTCATCTCCATCAGGTCTCTGCTCAAATGGCAGGAGTTCAGGTCTCTGCTCAAATGGCAGTAGTAGGGAGCAGTGGATTTTCTGGGAGGCTATGGCAATACTCCTGGGAAAGGATGAATGATGGCTTATGGTGATAGCTGTGGAGAGGAGGGGAAACAAATGGATTCAACAAGTATTTAGGAGGTATAATCCACAGGAGTTGGCATTGGAGGGGTCAAGGAAGAATTCCAAAATTTAATGGGAACTCCTGGAGAAACACCAGGTTTTGGGGAGACAATGAAAAACAGAATTGCAAGAGACTTTTACTTTTTATGTATTACATGTGATGGATGTCTGGAGATACAGAACTTTAATTTTTTTTTTTTTTTTTTAAGCATAAGAATTGACACTCTCCAAGGGGCTCCTAACCATTTTTTGTGCTATGGACCCTTTAGATAGTCTGGTAAAACCTATGGACACTCTCAGAATAACTTTCTTTTTTAGTTTATTTCTTGGAAAGAGAGAGAGAGAGAAAGACAGAGGGAAAACCAGCAGGGAGGGTCAGAGAGAGAGGGAGAGAGAGAATCCCAAGCAGACTCCACACTACCAGCGTAGAGCCTGGTGTGGGGCTCCAACTCACAAGCTGTGAGAACATGACCTGAGCCAAAACCAAGAGTCAGACACTTAACTGACTGAGCCACACAGGTGCCCCTCAGAATAACATTTTTAAAAGCATAAAATTAAGTAAATATAACTTAAAAAATTTTTTTAATGTTTATTTTTGAGACAGAGGGAGACAGAGCACGACTGGGGGAGGGGCAGAGAGAGAGGGAGACACAGAGTCTGAAACAGTCTCCAGGCTCGGAGCTGTCAGCACAGAGCCCGATGAGGGCCTCTAACCCAAGAACCGTGAGATCATGACCTGAGCCGAAGTCAGGCACTCAACCGACTGAGCCACCCACATGCCCCTAAATACATATCATTTTAAAGAAAATGAATTATAATGAAAAATCAGGGGTCTGTGGGCCCCGGATTAAGAACTCCTCTATGGAATAACTCCTGTTTGAGTCTTTCCTCCCTTCCTGAATAGCCACATTTGGCCCCATGCATAAGGTGAATGTGCACATTGTGAAAAGAAAGATACAGAAACCATGGTGACTTTGTCAAGAGTGTTGATCAGCAAGGACAACAGGTCACTACTTTCACAGCAATCCTGAATGGCAGCAACATGAGCAATCAGACAAAAGAGAGGTTAGCTATTCCCTGGTGGTGACACTATTCTGTTTGGAAGCAATAAGCCTGATATTTCTGCCTGAGTAAGCCTAGCATTCTTGGCCAAATGAAGAGAAGAAGAGGAAGCCTCAGACAGGAGATACGGGGCTTCCTGCATGTAGGAAAATATGGGGCCAAAGTAATTAAAGAGAAAATAAAAGAGATACCACTGTGGTTGTATCTCAGCCTGGTGAAATGGGTTATATCTAATGCACTCATTTCTATATTTTTTCTATATTTTTTCATTAAAAAAATTTTTTTATAATGACTGTGTACAACTTTTGTGACAGAAAAAAAAGAGTGTGTAGGACTTTCCTTCCATTTCATTAATGATATTGTCTCACTTACAGTTGCCTGGATTCAAATATCTTAAGCCTTTTGACAGATGTTGTGGAATTTGAGAAAGGATTAGCAGACCCTAGTTTACCTAGAACCAGGGGACATTTCTGCCAAAAGAAAGAGACTGTGGAACTCCATAAATTCTTACCGTTTACACATATTCCCCTGACTCTGATAGTAGTAAATTGGCAATAAATGCTCAGAGTATATGATGCTCAGGAGACTTGATTGTTATTGACTCCTGAATTGAGGGATCAATAGGAACAATATATGCCTGGAGACAGATGTCTTCATGTTGTGTGATCTCAGAAGAGTAGGGAGCTATGGAATCCCCCTTGGGAGCTGAAGGCAGCAGAGGAGTGTTCAGAATAGGAATGGAGCTTAGCTGCTTTGTTTAGTTTTGCATGTTGGACTCTTCATCCTTTGAACAAAGGGATTGGGACTAAAATAAGTTTGAAAACAGCAACATTAAAACCTATTTTTTAAAAAGATTTTTTAGTTTTATTTTAATTTAATTTTTAATTTTAATTTTTTTTTAGAGACAGAGAGTGCTAGAGAGAGCATGAGGAAGAGGGGCAGAGCGACAGAGAGAGAATCTTATCTTTTTTTGTTTTATATATACATTAATTAATTTTATTTTTTAAATTTAGATCCAAATTAGTTAGCATATAGTGCAACAATGATTTCAGGAGTAGATTCCTTAATGCCCCTTACCCATTTAGCCCATCCCTCCCTCCCACAACCCCTCCAGTAACCCTCTGTTTTTTTTCCATATATAAGAGTTTCTTATGTTTTGTACCCCTCCTTGTTTCTATATTATTTTTGCTTCCCTTCCCTGTGTTCACCTGTTCTGTGTCTTAAAGTCCTCATATGAGTGAAGTGCTATGATATTTGTCTTTCTCTGACTAATTGCACTTAGCATAATACCCTCTAATTCCATCCATGTAGTTGCAAATGACAAGATTTCGCTCTTTTTTTAAAAAAAAATTTTTTTTAACGTTTTATTTATTTTTGAGACAGAGTGAGACAGAGCATGAACGGGGGAGGGGCAGAGAGAGAGGGAGACACAGAATCGGAAGCAGGCTCCAGGCTCTGAGCCATCAGCCCAGAGCCCGATGCGGGGCTCGAACTCACGGACCGTGAGATCGTGACCTGAGCTGAAGTCGGACGCCCAACCGACTGAGCCACCCAGGCGCCCCAAGATTTCGTTCTTTTTGATTGTTGAGTAATACCCCATTGTATATATATACCAAGTCTTCTTTATCCATTCACCCATTGATGGACATTTGGGCTCTTTCCATACTTTGGCTATTGTTGATAGTGCTGCTATAAACATTGGGGTGTATGTGTCCCTTCGAAACAGCACACCTGTATCCCATGGATAAATACCTAGTCGTGCAATTGCTAAGTCGTAGGGTAGTTCTATTTTTAATTTTTTGAGGAACCTCCACACTGTTTTCCCGAGTGACTGCACCAGTTTGCATTCCCACCAGCAGTGCAAAAGAGATCCTCTTTCTCTGCATCCTCACCGACATCTGTTGTTGCTTGTGTTGTTTATTTTAGCCATTCTGACTGGTGTGAGGTGGTATCTCATTGTGGTTTTAATTTGTATTTCCCTGATGATGAGTGATGTTGAGCATTTTTTCATGTGTCGGTTGGCCATCTGGATGTCTTCTTTAGAGAAGTGTCTATAATGTCTTTTGCCCATTTCTTCACTGGATTATTTGTTTTTTGGGTGTTGAGTTTGAAAAGTTCTTTATAGATTTTGGATACTAACCCTTTATCTAATATGTCATTTGCAGACATCTTCTCCCATTCCATTGGATGCCTTTTAGTTTTGCTGATTGTTTCCTTTGCTGTGCAGAAGCTTTTTATTTTGATGAAGTCCCAATAGTTCATTTTTGCTTTTGTTTCCCTTGCCTCCGGAGATGTGTTGAGTAAGAAGTTCCTGAGGCCAAGATCAAAGATTTTTGCCTGCTTTCTCCTTGAGGATTTTGATGGCTTCCTGTCTCACATTTAGGTCTTTCATCCATTTTGAGTTTATTTTTGTGTATGGTGTAATAA
Organism: Panthera pardus; assembly: GCF_024362965.1. NCBI lineage: Eukaryota > Metazoa > Chordata > Mammalia > Carnivora > Felidae > Panthera > Panthera pardus. Next base: position 103,374,952 of record NW_026526721.1, on the reverse strand, counting down.
AGAGGTCTAGGTTCATTCTTCTGCATGTCGCTGTCCAGTTTTCCCAGCATCACTTGCTGAAGCGACTGTCTTTATTCCACTGGATATTCTTTACTGCTTTGTCAAAGATTAGTTGGCCATACATTTGTGGGTCAATTTCTGGGTTCTCTATTCTGTTCCATTGATCTGAGTGTTTGTTTTTGTGCCAGGAAAGAGAGAGAATCTTAAGCAGGTGGGGCTCGATCCCATGATCCTGGGATCATGACCTAAACTGAAATCAAGAGTCAGATGCTCAACCAACTGAGCCACCCAGGAACCCCTAAAACCTATTATTTGTTGGAGAAATAGATTTGAATTGGCAGAAGTAAGTTCTAGGTGAACAGAGCAGATGTTACTGACACTCTAGCTAGCATACACAAGTCAAATTTGTGGCTACTCAAAGTCCACTAAGTGGAGAGTTAACAAGGAGCTTCCCAGGTGCTGGAAAACTCCCCAAATTGCTGGTTTGTATGTAAGTCAGTGAAATGTAGCAAGATGGAGAAAATCGGATTTATGAAAACTTCCCTGGGGGAGATGACTAAAAGTCGTTGGAAAGCATTCGTTCAGTTATTCATTAAATATTCACTACTTGCTTTCTGTATGCCTAGCATTGTCTTGGATGCTGGGGTTAAGTAGCGAACAAAAAGCCAGAGCTCCTGCTCTTGTGGCGACTACATTCTAGTGGGGGATAGAAACAGTACAGAATAACCCTAGAAAATTCCAGGGAGTGACAAGAGCTATGAAGAAGTTAAAGTGGATTAAAAGGGAAGAGTGATGAGAGGAGCATTTTGCACAGAGTGGAGAGGAAAGAGTTTTCTATTAAGGTGACTTTGAGCAGAGATCTTACAGGGTAAGGGAGCAATGGGAGAAAACAAACCACAAAGAGGAAATAGAAAAACAAAGGCCAGGAGGCAGAGGCTTCAGAGGCACTTGAGGAACAAAAAAGAGGCCAGTGCCACTGGAGTGGAGGAAGACAGGAGAAAAAGATGTGCCAGAACACTTTTATCAGGTAGTGAATGTAGATTATGAGACCTCCAAGGAGACTTGCTTAAGGAGCAACAAATCATCACTAAATTCCTTCAAAAACGTGTAGGTCTGTGTGGTTTATTTTGCGATGCGGCTTTTGTTTTGATGATTGGGTAGGGCATACAGATTTGGAGCCTGAGCTGAGCCTCTCAGAGCAGGGAAGCCATGCTTTGCACTTCTCACCTTCTGGGCCCTTCCTGCACACAACATGCACTGAAAGAACAGAGGATGGAAGTAATGTGTGAAATTATTAACCTGTCTTGGTGCCCACTTATTCCTAAAATTGTCTTGTCTGAGGACCAGATAAAATGAGAAGGGTCTGAAAACTCTGAAAAGATAATTCCCTTGTTCAGACCCCCTCACACCGTCAAAGCTAGCAGTGTCTAATCAATGCTTTCTCCTGATGCCAAATCTTGGACTCTGACTCTTTTGTTTTCCTGTTCCCCATTTAAGGACTCTTGTGATTACGTTGGGCTCACCCAGATAATCCAGGATAATCTCTTTATTTTAAGGTCAGCTGATCAACAAACCTAATTCTATTTACAACGTTAACTCCCTGAAGCCAGGTAGTATAACACATTCACAGGTTCTAGGGACTAGGGCCATTATTTTGCCTACTACTATCACACTCCATAAATGCAATGCGGTCTCTTTCTTATATAAGGCCTTGATTTTTTTTATTTCAATATTAATTTCGTTGTATTTATGGTTTTTAATATAAGCTTCCTCAAACCTGTTTTGAAAAAGAGGCAATGAAAATGGGCTCTAATATGCTTAACAAATATGAATCATGGACATACTGTATGGTGGTAGAGAAATCTAAGAGTTGTCTTGTGGTTTTCCCTCCACCTGCACCTCACCATTAAAATAAAGGGAGTGGGGCTGCTTGGAAAAGTGAGTTGATAACCTTGGACCCACTCTCCTTTTTTCAGAGCTGACAGTTTATTTTACAATGTTCTCAATTCAGTCTTTGGGGCAGAAAAGGACTGAATTGGCCACTATATTAGTTGTTTATTCCTGTTTACCAAGTTATCTCTGAATTTAGAGGCTGAAACATAAAACATTTATTATCTCATTGTTTCTCTGGGTCAGATATCTGGGTACAGCTTAGAAGGGTGTTTCTGGCTCAAGATGCAGTCGGGTGATATCTGAAAACTAGGGGAGGATCCACTTCTAAGCTCACTCATGTGTTGTCGCAGTATTCAGTTCCTTATAGGTTGTTGGACTGAAGTGCCTGTTACTTGCTGGTTATGAGTTGGAGGCTTCCCTCAGCTTTTTGCCATCTAGGCTCTCCACTGGGTACTCAAACATGGCAGCCAGCTTCCCTCAGAGGGAGAGTCTCAGATGGCAGCCACCGTCTTTTTGTAACCTGATCTTAGAAGTAACATCCCATCACTTTGGCCATATTCTGTTCATTAGAAGTGAGTCACTGGGTCCAGCCCACACTCAAGGGATGAGACAGCACAAGTTCATGACTACCAGGAGGGGGCGGACGGTCAGGAGCTGTGTAAGAAGCTGCCCATCACAGCCATGTGGAATCCATGAGGACATAAAGATACATGTGTCTATTTAACTCCCATCAAAGAGAGATAAATGTAGAGGATGTGACATTAGAAAATGATGCATCTCAGAAGCAACAATTTGCACTTTGATTAACAAATGTAAACTCTGTATATCAAACAGAGTAGCCATAATACAATTGTTACTACTATGTAACAGAAGGATTAGACAGAATTTGTCTATGCTAGACTAATTTTCCCCCCACAGAGTTTGCAACTGACATCACAAACAACAAAACAATAAAAAGATAGGAGACATATGTTGAAATGAGTGGGGCCTAAGAGCATGTTGTTAGAAGAGTGAAAGTATTAAATATGAAGCCAAGCCAAAGTCTGCATTACTAGAATCCATTCTGGGGTAGCAGAAAAGTACCATACTAATCTAAACATATTAGAATGAAAGGAAAGCCATGCATCAGAACGTTCATAGAAACTCACAGTATGTCATGGATTATTGCTAGAACAATTTAATGCAAAACAAATAGTAAGGCGTGGCAAATGTATTTCTATAGTGAGGGACTGATGATATTGAAAAACTCAAAAGAGGGGCACCTGGGTGGCTCAGTTTAGCGTCCGACTTTGGCTTGAGTCATGATCTCATGGTTCGTGGGTTCCAGCCCCACATCGGGCTCTGTGCTGACAGCTCAAAGGCTGGAGCCTGCTTTGGATTCTGTGTCTCTCTCTCTCTCTCAAAAATAAACATTAAAAAATTTTTTTTTAAAACTCAAAATAAATAGTATCAAATGGATAGCAGTATCTGTGGCAACATAGATATGACTTATATTTGTGTGTTTTTAATGGTAACAGGCATATACAACTTTAAAAAATAATCATTGTTATTGCTTCTCCTCTATTTCCCTTTTTCCTTGGTTCAATTTCCTTTTTTTTCTATTTAATTTTTTCTGTTTCTTCTATTTTTCACTTCTTAAGTTATTGTTGGTTAAACTATGTTTCTAATTTAAAAAGCATAGCTAGGTTCTACAATAATACATCTTGAATCACAAGTATTTGGAAGAAATATTTCAGTTACTGTCTGGTTACCAACTTATTTTCCTCAAAGGAAGGTATTGAGAGGGTGTTAGCTTTCTCACCTGACACACCTTGCTTGCACAATGGGTAATTGAGCATCCTCTTCTGTTTAATATCTTTGATCTTGAATTCACTGAGGTCCAGGGACTTTGTGTTTTAATATTAAAACATGGATCAGGTATGACCGTTAGGGTACCACTACTAATTATAACTTGATTATTTTAACACCTTTATTGAGGTATAATTGACACATACATAAAATGAACATTAAAAACTTGAATCTGAATTTTACTTTTTTCTTTTCACTTTATGATTTTGCTTTGAGTATTTGGAGAGAAATGTTTCTCCTCAAGGTAGAACATAAACAACTTTGTAACAAATCTTTTTGATGATATCCTTGGTGGATATGACAATACTTAGTTGCCAATGCAGCCTCCTTAAGAGCCCTGATTTTTTTCAGATTATCAAGTGGCAATGTACACAGGAAGGCGGGATCCCTTCTGAGCCCCAAAACACAAATTATGTGTAATGCCCCCGATTTCGAATCCGAGAGACCACCAAGGAGCCGATACTGATGCAAATGCACGAGGGTTTATTTGCAAGCTTGAGCTTGGGCCCAAGTATACCCGACACAGCGGAGCAGGGACTTGGACCCCTAGGTTAAAAGGCGTAGCAGTTTTATAGGGCCAGTGGCCAGTGAGATTGTAACACACACAGAAAGTTGCACAGTCATGCCAGTCCACACGCAGGTGGCCAATTGAATTACAATTTACCCTATAGTAACTGTTTGAACTAGCCTATCACTCTGGTCAGAATTGCCGCACAAGTTTGGCGGGCAAAAGGTGGGGTTTACATTCTTTGGGGGTTAGGGGTTCCGCATTCCTATTTGAGCCGGTTTCCAGTAAGGGTGTGCTCAGTGGCTTGACTAGGGTGGGGGAGTGTCTTAAGCAATAAGCAGGTCATGTGGGGGTTATACATGAGATGGTGGGTGTAGCACAAAATGGAGTTAGTCTTGCTCTGCTTGTCCAGGGGTAGGGGATTTTTGTTAAATTCCTTGGATCCCACATATGATTTTCCCAATCCCATTCATTTTTGCTTTTTGTAGGGAGGTGGTCCAGTTCTGGTCAATGAGATGTGAGTCAAAGTCTGCAGGACACTTCTGCGAAATGTTTTTCTCCTTGCCAGCTAACTTGGGACTGTAAGGGTGGAAGCCAAACCTCTGAGGATGCAAAGTGGAAACATGAAGGAATCTAGGTTTTTAATGATCTTGTTGAGTTGCATACCGACTGACCCTGTTTCAGGTCTACCTCTGAACTTATGATGTGATGTTATAAATAGCCTTATCAGAGCCACTATATTCTGCAACTCCAGGGAGAGCCATTCACACTGTACAACATAGCGGTCCTGGATCTTACTGTTTAAGCCACTTTTAGATAGATATTCTACAGTTGCAGCCAAAAGCATCCCACTTCATAAAATGGGGCAGATGGTGTTCCAATATTAAGAAACTTTCTCTGTGTGCCAGTTTATACCTTGCAAAAGACTATTACTGGAAAGTTTTAAAATATATGTAACAGAAGCCACAACTCAGAATAAACAATAAAAGGAATTCATTGGCTCAGAGGTAGGGCAGGCTTCAGGGGGTTCGATTTAGGATTTCTTGAGGTCATCAGCAATCTGGCTTTTTTCCTGCCTAATGTTCTCAACTCTGTCCTCCCTATGTTTTGGCTTCTTCTTCAGGCTGTCTTTCTTCATGGTGGCAAAACTTTACAGTTATTTCAGACCTCATTCTACCCCTCGAACTCTGTTGAGCCACCTGCTTAGCTTAAGTCACACACTCAGTTTTAGGAGCTGGGGATGGAATCAAATTTCCAAGAAGTCTCCAAATCAAAATTCGAGGTTGGATAGGAGAAATGAAATGCTGGGACCCAAACATGAAGTGTCCACTCCATGGACTTGGAACTATAATGCAAATGAACTTTTTAAAAATGTGCTTGAAATTTACTTATTCTCACTCTCAAAAGAATGTGAGATGGAGATAACCAATGAACTTAGGCCCATGGGTTACCTATACAGCATGAGATTTGGTGAACTCTTGGGGAACTAAGTACAGATCTGACTGTCTGTGAACCTCTGCTAAGTCCTAGTTTGAACATTTGTGAGACAAGACTTCCATTTATTTCTAGAACTAGATGTCAAGGCAATCAATAGTGATTTAAAGCAGCTGCTTCGGGAGAAATGTCAAACTCTTTGCTCTTTAAAAATGTTAATGGAAAATTTAAAAATCTGTGAACTCTTTTCAACACCTTCACTTTTCTGAAATCCAAAATTACTAGTGTTAAAAAACAAAATTCAACTGAGTGAATTTAAAGATCAAGCTGGCTTTATTAAACAATTCATGAATCGGGCAGCATCTCATCCAGCAAATAGAAATGAGGTCTGAAGAACCAATACAAAATGGAAGACTTTTTTATAGGCAGAAAGGGGCAGGAACAAGAGAAGAGTGGATTGCCTCATCTTTCTTTAGGGGGAAGAATGGGCCTATCAGGTGGATTACCATATTAGGGCCAACCAGGAAATTCCAGTTTTACTGGTTTAAGGTTTACATTCCTGGTTGAAATTAGGCGTTCAGTCTTGGTTTGCTGATGTGGTGCTTAGCACAAGTAAGTCCAATTTGGATTTGTTGTCTATCTCTCTTTTTTTAACACTAGCATTAAAAAAAAAAGAATGCAATGCAATTTAGTCAGATCCACGGACACTTAACTGCCACAGCTGCCATTTGCACCAGAAAATTAAGCAAAATTGGCAGAATACACAGCTAGCTATTTGCAGAGGCACTTGAAATCCACAGCCTATGTTTGCATGGATTCTTGGCACACGGTGCTCAGTGGCAAACCATGGTCATCTGAGAGCCTGGATTAGGTACTCATCACCCTGTAAACATTAAATCTATTTCACACCTGCTTTTGAAACCTGGAAATACTGCCAACTTATTTTCCCAGATGGATTTGGCAAAAATTCCAGCATATTGTACAAAATTATAGATCAGAGTAAATTCAGTTCTCAAATTTATTGGACATCTGGAATCGGTAAAAAATGTGGTATCTATTTGAGAAAGGAACTTGATGCCCTCAGCGGTCCTGATCATTTTGACCAGAGTGGTACAAACTAGGAACAGAGAAGCCCAGGATTGGCTTGCCCAGGATTCTCCCTTCAGGAACATTCCTAGTTAGGTGCCGCTATCCACGCCCCGCAGCTGTAACGAATTTGCTACCTTCTCTCAGAAAACCATTTTACAAGTTAATTGCTTTTATTATGGAAATGTATTCCCTGACTGAACTGGAAGGGTGATTTTGAAAATTCAATGTCATACAATGTGTATATAAATAAGCTGCTTAGGAAAAGGAGGAAACAGATAGCCAATGATAATTCTTTCCTAATGCTCTGAGATTGTCTGTAGTTTAAGCAATTAACCTTTTATTATTTTTTTTCCTTCAATTTTTAGAAAAGACAATTTGGGCACTTCAAATAACCACAGCAGTACTATGTTCACACTGTAAGTAGAAAGTGCAAGTAATGGAAAACATCAATATTTTCCTGACCATAAACTCCAGCTTTCTTCTTTCATGTACTAAAAAGGCTGTATAGGGTAGTGGTTAAGAGCTTGGGTCTAGACCTGATTGCCTGAATCCTGGCTTTGCCATTTGTCAACTGGGTGATCTTGGATAGGCTACAAACTTTCTGAGCCTAGGCTTCTTTATGTATGAAATAATAATAATTGCCTGTGCCATAGGGTTGCTAGAAATTGTAATTAGTTAACACATGAAGACCATTTAAAGCAGTAAGCACTATTTAAGCATTAGCTGTAATTATTTGATACATTTAACTTTCAGATACATTTGCCAAAGGAAGCTTTATTGGAATCCCAAGATAACTAAATCATTGTGTACTTTCATACTGTATTTTTGCAGACATTTGCCTTGAAAAGTCATTTAACTATCTCAATGAAAGATGAATAGCACTATTAATAAAATGATGAAGTCTTCATTCTATGCAAACATTCCAAAATGTATATTATTTGAAGGTTCTCTGATGCATTTAACAAATATTTCTGGAGCACCTGCCATATGTAAGGCACTGTTCTAACATGGAGTTGATGGCATATATGTGTGTGTGTGGCTTACATGGCGCTTATAGCCTTGCAGGAGGACACAGGCAGTAAATAAACAGGTGATTTGTGAAATGGTCATAAGTTCTATGAAAAAATAAAGCAAGGTCAGGATAGAGAATGATGGAGAGTAGGCTTTTATAGAGAAGGCTTCTCTGAAAAGGTTACACTTGAGAAATCAGCTGAAGAGGTGAGGGGATGAGCCATATGAATATTTGAGGAAAAGGTTGCCTGGGAAGAGGGTACTGCAAGTGCAAAGACCCTGGGGCGGGAGAGGGCATTTAAGGAGTGGCAGTGGGGAGTTGAAACCCAGGAAGTCTGTCTCCATCTTGCCTCTATACTCCCACATTATCTCCTGCACTCTTCTTCTTCACAAGCTCTCTGCTTCAGATAGGAAGATTATGTGAGAAAAAAGAAATAGATCACCACAGTGAAATACAAGTTATATAGATTTACATTTGTTAGGCTGACCTACTCACAGATTCCAAAGAATCAGTGTGGATGACAAATTTGACTTTCCCTTTTCAAAAGCTGCTCAGACTAGACAGCAAAACATATTCAATTAAGAGCAGCAACTAGGACCTTCTGGAATGCTTCTTAGCTTAGAAAGATCTACAGCCTAGCGTTTTTGTGTAAAATTTTGCATTTTAAGTCTTTTTCTGGGGTGAGTGCTGGGTCCCTACAGGGTCTCTGAGCTCAATAAAGGCTGAGAATCACCAGGTCAGTGAACAGGGTTTTTCGAAATAGTAGAAATATTTTTGATTTGTTTTAAAAAAATCTCAAATGAGCAAAAATGTATCAGAAAAATAAACATATTTTTGATTGTCTTATGTTGTTAAAAAGGGGAGTATAAGGAAACTAATTGCTTTTTTTAAAAAAAGGTTTTGTGGATATGGCATCATTTAGAAAATAATTACTAATTTGTTGGATTAAAGCTGAGAAGTTAAGTCTGGAAGAGCTTATTTTGAGGGCAAATTGTAAAGAGTAGCGGCCAACTTCATAGAAAAGCAGCCACCTGGCTAGAGGAATATTCTGAAGAACATTCACAACTGAGTATTACACGTTTTCTATTTTTAAGGCAGTCCAGAAATTCTAGTTAAAGAGAATCTAAATCAGTGGTTATAAATTAAGAAAGTGTGTTATTCTGGGTCCTCTGAGAATCAGCCACCAAAATGGGATTAGATTAAGAGAGACATGTGAGTGAGAGAAAATGGGGAAAGGCAGATAAGCAGGGAGAGCTATCACATTACGATGCATATCTGACGGAATGAAGGAGATAGAGAAGGAAGGTTAGGGGGAAGTATCCTAGGTCTCCTGCAGCCCAAGGAAGTTTAGCAAGGCTGTCACGGAGTCCTAGAGCCAAAGTCATGTGCTAGAGAAGTCCCATGTGTCCCAGAACTGGGCCTGTCTTTGTCCTTACTGTCTCTGCAGCATTCAGTCATTAGCTGGGAATAGCTTGTGGGAAGCCTAGCCTTGGCCCAAACTCAGCAATGGATTTCAGTGCAGGGTGATCAATTACGCTATAGTTGATGTCAGAGACGTGCATTCTCATGGCCACAGAGAGAGTATCGAAATCACCTGGGGAGTTGTCTCTCTGCAGCTTCCACCCCTTCCAGTCCTGGCCCCTCCACCCAACTCAAGATGTCTTTAGCAGCCATGGGAGCTGCTGCCTGGGAGAGAAGCACTGGTCAGACCACCAGAAACCGGTGGGGCTGTGTCATGTCCTTCATGCGTTCTGAAGTGGTGAAAGTGGTGAGACCATGGGAGACAGAAAAATATCTTCTGTTTGATGTTTATTTTATAAAGGCACTATTGGAAAGGATCTCTTATGAATGGCTTCCTAAGGATTAGTTACAAAGTTACTGAGTAGCTGACACATTGCTATGTCTGCTTCTCTGATTTGTTCTAAAAAGTCAGAGGACAGTTGTTGAGGAAACAGTTTCCATGGTCGGATGGACAGAGCCCACTTCCTGTGGTCTCAAGAACATTTCAACAAAGTGGAAATACCCACTCGTGAAGAGTAGCTCAATGAAGATTATGGTGTGGTTAGCTGCAGGGCGGGGCTTTCAACAATACATCTGACCCCCACACACTTCAGGCATGCGCCGTGTGCATGTGTTCTGCTCTTCCTCCTCACTGAACACTCTCTTCTCAGGCTGTTTCAATGAAGTGCTTCCTACCTACTACAGCCCTTAAGCATGTCTCTTTTTACATTGGGATCTGACCTAGAGTATAGCATTGGCTTATAAATAGGCCTCTCCCTCTGAACATGGCTCGTCCAGTGCTGAAAGTCAGGTGTTATGTGCAACAGACATGAACTAGGTCCTATTTGTCATTATTAAAAATTGTTTTTTAACATTTATTCATTTTTGACAGACAGAGGGAGACAGAGCACGAGCAGGGGAGGGGTAGAGAGAGAGGTATATAAAGAATCTGAAGCAGGCTCCAGGCTCTGAGCTATCAGCACAGAGTCCGATGTGGGGTTTGAATCCACAAACTGGGAGATCATGACCTGATCCAAAGCTGGATGCTTAATCGACTGAGCCACCCAGGCGCCCCTATTTGTCATTATTTTAAATGGAAAAAAGCATAATGTAACCATTGATCAACATTAAGCATTTCCTAAAATGCAACATAACACAGTGAAAAGTCTAAAAGTAATAAATAAAATGCTCATGTTAGGATGTAAATTGTGCAAATCATCACTTTCTGATCACCAAAAAAAAAAAAAAAATAGTGCAATTATTAACTAATGATTGTTTTGTATATGGTAATGTGCACAGTTTGCATATTCTATGTAGCTGTGATGGTTGATTTTATGTGTCAATATGACTGGCTTAAGGGATGCCCAGAAGCAGGTAAAACATTAATTTTGGGTATGTTTGCAAGGATGTTTCTGGAAGAAATTAGCATTTGATTCAATAGACTGCATAAAGAGATTGCCCTCACCAGTGTGGGTAGGCATTATCCAATCTGTTGAGGGCCAGAAGAGAAGAAGAAGGTAGAGAAAGGATGAATTCTCTTTGTCTTTTCTTGCCCTAGGACAGCCATTTTCTCCTGCCCTTGACGTCAAAGCTCCTGGTTCTCAGGCCTTTGGCTTCAGACTGACTTACACCAGCAGTTTTCCTGACTCTCTTGGCTCTCCAGCTTGCAGATGGCAGACTGTGGGATTTCTTGGCCTCCATAACTGCGTGAGCCAATTTCTACAAGAGATCTCCTCCTATATATCCTCATATAGTGGTTCTACTGGTTCTGTTTCTGTGGAGAACCCGGACTAATACAGTTGCAGACACTGTCTGTGACCCTGGCCTTTTCTGCAGCAATCTGATTTCTACCTGCCAACACCTGGGATTCTTTGCCTGAGGGTTTTCACAGTCCACTGGATATAGACTTTGTGACTGGGTAAAAAGTGTCTTCCAATTAATGCCCTCCTGGAGCAGTTCTTCCCCAATAGCTGATGGGAATGGGTGGATAAAGGCTGTTGCTCCCTTATCCCTCAAGTGGAATAACTCTGAGGTGCCTATTCTATACTGACTTCCTTACTGGTGTTTCCCAGATCATTAACCAAATAGGTATTTGCACTCAAATACTTGTCTCAGGTTTCTGTTTTTGAGGGACCTAACCCAAGACTTTTTATCATAAACTTTATGCACTAGAGATGACTATGATATTTCAATCTATTTCTTAACTCCAGCGATATCCCAGAGGGACATCCTTTTCATTGACAGTCTGCACATTTTTCAAAATATCTATGATTCTGACATTCTATCAATTTTATTTAGAATATAAACCATTACTTTCCTCTTACATAATTTTGTTTAAAATGTCTTTAAGTTTTGAGGATGAAAATACAATTTTTACTATATAAATATTGATGTAAAACAGCATTTCAAGAGATATGACATTGTATGGAATTTGAGTGTTAAAAAAAAGAAGCACAGGATGCCTGGGTGACTCAGTCTGTTAAGCGTCCGACTCTTGATTTCACCTCAGGTTAGGATCTCATGGTTCAGTTTGTGGGACTGAGCCCTGTGATGGGCTCTGTGCTGACAGTGCAAAGCCTGCTTGGGATTCTCTTTCTGCCCCTCTCTCCCTGCCCCTCCCTCACTTGTGTGCACGTGCTCTCTCTCTCTCTCTCTCAAAATAAATAAACTTTAAAAAATCAAGAAGTATAAAAATGTGGAAAAACCTAAAATGTCCATTGATTGATGAGTGGATAAATAAGATGGGGTATACACAAACAATAGAATATTATATAGTCATGAAAAGGAATGAAGTACTGATACATGTTAAAACATTGAAAATATGCTAAGTGAAAGGAGCCATTCACAGATGGCCACTAATTGTATGACTCCAATTAAATGGATGTCCTGAATAGGCAAATCAAGAGACAGAAAATAGATTAGCAGTTGACAGGGGCTGGAGGAAGGGCAAACGAGAGTGACTGCTAATGTGTTCAGGCTTTCTCTTGGGGGTGATAAAAACATTCTGGAATTAGATAGTGGTGATGGTTGCACAGCCTTGTATACATACTGAAAATCACTGAAATCAAGAGGCATACTACCCTTAAAAATATTTACTTTTGGAGATGAGTCGCTTCAAAATTTGTGCAATTATTCTAAAAAGTTTGGAAACTAGTAGTCTACATTTGGTGTATGGGCACTCCACATCAGCTATCCTATATATCCTGCCTATTTATTTATTTAGTAATTTCTACACCTAACATGGGGCGTGAACTCATGATCCCATGATCCAGAGTTGCATGCTCTTCCAAATGAGCCTGCCAGACACCTTAGCCTTCCTTCTTAATTAGCACCTTTAGATAAGCACCTTTGTTTGGTGCTAAAGACCCTTGGAACAAGAACTGAGTAGATCATGCTTCTCAAACTTTGATTTTTTTAAAACATTTTAAAGAAAAAAATTTGTGGGGTGCCTGGGTGGCTCAGTCGGTTGAACGCCGACTTCGGCTCAGGTCACGATCTCGCGGTCCGTGAGTTCGAGCCCCACATCGGGCCCCTGTGCTGACAGCTCAGAGCCCGGAGCCTGTTTCAGATTCTGTGTCTCCCTCTCTCTGACCCTCCCCCATTCATGGTCTGTCTCTCTCTGTCTCAAAAATAAATAAACGTTAAAAAAAATTTTTTTTAAATAAAAAAAAGAAAAAAAAAATTTTGTTTTCCAAATTTTTATTAAATTCTAGTTAGCATACAGTGCAATACCGGTTTCAGGAGTAGAATTCAATGTTTCATCAATTACATACAACACTCAGTGCTCATCATAACAAGTGCCCTCCTTAATACCCATCACCAATCGAGCCCATCCCCCTACCTTCCTCCACCAAACCTTCAGTTTGTTCTCTATCTTTAAGAGTCTCCCATGGTTTGTTTCCCTCTCTCTTTCTCTCCCTCTCCCATATGTTCATCTATTTTGTTTCTTAAATTCCACATATGACTGAAATCATGTGATATTTGTCTTTCTCTGACTTATTTCGCTTAGCATAATATACTCTAGCTCCATCCAAGTCATTGCAAATGGCAAGATTTCATTTTTGATAGCTGAGTAGTATTCCAGTGTGTGTGTGTGTGTGTGTGTGTGTGTGTGTGTGTGTGTGTACATATATATATATATATATATATATATATATATATATATATACACAACATCTTCTTTATCCATTCATCAGTCGGACATTTGGGCTCTTTCCATAGCTTCACTATTGTTGATAATGCTGCTATAAACATTGTGGTGCATGTACCCCTTCAAATCTGTATTTTTGTATCCTTTGGGCATATACCTTATAATGCAATTGCTGGATTGTAGGGTAGTTGTATTTTTAACTTTTGAGGAACTTCAATATCGTTCTTCAGAGTGACTGTGACAGTTTGCATTCCCACCAAAGGGCAAGAGGGTTCCCCTGTCTCTCATCCTCCCCAACACCTGTTGTTTCTTGTGTTGTTAATTTTAGCCATTCTGACAGGTATGAGGTGGTATCTCACCATGGTTTTGATTTGTATTTCCCTGATGGTGAGTGATGTTGAGTATCTTTTCATGTGTTTGTTAGCTACCTGGATGTCTTCTTTGGAAAAGTGACTATTCATATCTTCTCAGGGCTTCTCAAACTTTTGAAGCCTGTACCCACTCCATTAACTGCCTTCAGTGTCTGTCTCAGTCATGAATATTTCCATGATAAGATAAGAAATGCATTTCTTTAATCTCCTAAATTAAACCTGGTTTGAGCTTCCTACTCAACAAGGTTGGTAATATATTTCCAAATATTATTGGTCATCCTTCTAGCGCCTTCCCTTTTCTTAGGACACATCCAGGGATATTTTATCCATGAGACCTTAGAGTCGGAGTGCTAGGACCCATGAGCTTTTCAAGAGTTTATGATAATATTTAAGATCTGAAGATTTAAAAAGTTAACTCATTAAAAAAATGCAAGCCAAATAAAAATGAATGCATGCTTAGTTAAATTTTTATAAAATGTTCTATTATTGCATCATATTTATTAATAATTAAATTTAGTATAAAAAACACCATCACATTTGAAAGTGGTTAAAATTTTTTGAGAATATACATAATATCTTCCTCAAAAATTAGAGCCAAACATAATTAAATAACTTAGGCATAGAAAAATAATCTCAGAAGCAAACTTACAGAAACTCAGAAAGCTTTTTCTGCCAAAGAAATTTTACTAAATGTGGGACATAGGTGCATTTCGATATAGTTCATATGAGATAAGGTGAGGTCTCTGAAAGTAAGTGCTTGGGGATTACAGCAGCTTTAAAACAGTCCCATCGACCCGGGTCTTAGGCAATTGTGACTGGAAAAGAAACCTCTCTTCAAGCCCATCCAGCGGCCTTGCCCATCTGAAGCAGGTTTTGCTTACCTGGCTCTGTGCCCAGGTCAGCTTGCTCTTGGCTGCATCTTGAGGCAGCATCCATTTGATGGATGGTGGCATCCATTTTTCCTGTCCCAAGCTTGGATCTCTGACTCTGGACTGAGCACCAGTTCTATAAGGTCACTCAGCATCCCCAGGGTGCTATGGCCCTACCCTTTGGTGCTCCTCTTCTTTAAAAACTCTGTCCCAACCACAGTTTTAGACCTTCCAAACCAATGTGAGTGGGCTGCTGAACAACCTCAATACCAGTGAATAAAATGCTTGTGCCCTCCTGGGTTAAGGGAACCCAGGCGTCTAGAGCTAAAGGTCTGGAGGTTCCTCCTCAGAGAGGAAGAGGGAAATAACTTACTTCTTTTTTTTTCTCCCAACTATTTAAGGACAAAACATAAAAAATTAAAAATTAATAAAAAAGAATGAATTTATTTTATTTTTTCCAAATGTTTACTTATTTTGAGAGAAAAAGCATGAGTGGGGGAGGGAGGGAGAGAGAGAGAGAGAGAGAGAATCTCAAGCAGCCTCTGAGCTGTCAGCACAGAGGCTGATGTGGGGCTTGAACAAATGAACTGTGAGATCATGACCTGAGCCAAAACCAAAAGTCAGATGCTCAACTGACTGAGCCACCCAGGTGCTCCAAGAACTGATTTATTTTAAACTCAACATTATGTTTGTAATTCTTTATTAAAATTTTTTAAAAAATCTTTATTTATTTTTGAGAGAGAGACACACACACACACACACACACACACAGAGTACAAGTGGGGAAGGGCAGAGAGAGAGGGAGACACAGCATCCTAAGCAGGCTCCAGGCTCTGAGCTGTCAGCACAGAGCCTGAAGCGGGGCTCGAACTCATGGGCCATGAGATCATGACCTGAGCTGAAGTCAGACACTTAACCGACTGAACCACCCAGGCACCCCTGTTTATTTTTTTTTAAAGGAAGCTTTGAAAATATACTTTGTCAAAATATACTTCATGCCTCTTCCTAATTCTCCTGTATACTCTTTTCTCTCCTCTTCTCCCCTTATACCTAATGAGAGTTACCTGTGGGAATGAGTCTTTAATGTTCAGTAACTTAATCTTTGGGATGAATCCCAAATAAAAAAGGACTCCCCTTTTAAGCTCTAAAATCACAGGCTATTTCTGTTGTAAGGTTATAGATATTTCAAAATGAAATTCAGACATATAATGACATCAATCAAACCTCCTCTTCAACTTCTGACTAAATCTCATTCAGCAAGCATGGATTATTTTTGAAAGATATTTTCATTGAATAATAAGTGTCTACAATCACAATGGAGTGATATTTTATGCTCTATGTCCACTCACAACTTTCTCTTCCTAAAAGTATAACCATGATTTCAATATCTGTCTTAAATGCACAGTATTTAAGACTTACTGTTTCTTAATGTGCTTCTAGATATTGTGAGACTAAAGTTGCATTGGTTTGAGCTTGATGTCCAGAGGGTTGTATCTGTGGAGGCACTAAGTCCAAATGTGATCAGCCTGCTTAAAGGAAGAATTTGCATAAAAGATAGACCTGACACTGTTAGCACATAAATAAATGTTATAACCAGGCTAAGTCTTCTTTCCAAAAGGACTTAAAATCAGTTTACTGGTGGTAAATACTAAAGTTGCCAGCATCAAGGTCTAAGATTATTCTATTATTATTGTGGGCAAAAAACACATAACATAAATTTACCATCTTAACCATTAAAAAAATTTTTTTAATTTTTTTTTTTTTTTTTTTTTGAGAGAGAGATCGAGATGGAGCACAAGTGGGGGATGGACAGAAACAGAGGGGGACACAGAATCCAAAGCAGGCTCCAGGCTCTGAGCTGTCAGCATAAAGCCTGGTGTAGGGCTTGAACTCACAAACTGTGAGAGCATGACCTGAGCTGAATTTGGCCGCTTAATTGCAGGCAACCCAACCATTTTTTTTAAAGAATGTGAGTGGGGTAGGGGCAGGGAGAGAGGGACAGAGAATCCCAAGCAGGCAGAGCCCAATGTGGGCTCAAACTCACAAACCATGAGATCATGACATGAGCCAAGATCAAGAGTTGGATGCTTGGGGAGGAGCCAGGATGGCGGAATAGCATGCAAGTTTTTTTGTCTCGCGTCCATGAAATACAGCCAGATCAACACTAAACCATCCTGCACACCTAGAAAACTAGTTTGAGGATTAACAAAACAATCTGCACAACCTGAGCCACAGAACTCAGCAGGTACACGGCGTGGAGATGTGAACTGGGGGAGAGAAAAGGGGAGAGTTCAGGAAAAGCACCCCCCAAAAAACAGCTGGAGAGAAAGTGAAAAGAGAGAGTGAAAGAGAAAAGTGGAAACAGCCTCAGGGACTAAACTAAAAAGGGAGAAAGGAGAAAGGAGAGGGTTTAGATTCCATTAAGACTCTATAAACAGGGGGAGTGCAGAGTCTGAAACTCCACAGCTTGATACCTGGCAGTGCTCTGGTGAGAAGAGTGAATCCCTAGATGCAGAGTGAAGTCCAGGGGGACTTCACTGGGGCCAGATGGGGAGAGGTCGTTCCCCCCACTGGGAGGACATCTGGTAAAGACTGTGTGGGTCCCCCATGACAAAGGCCCCAGTGGACCCGGGAGAACAACCACATTCATTGGTGCTGGAACAAGTTCGTTAAAGGGGAAGCCTGATGACAGATGTATGTTGTGATTTTCCATAATCCCTGAAATGCTGCTGCTACATGATCATGTCCCTTTCTGGGGCAGGCTGGCACCTAGCTGCAGTCTCTGGGCATCTGCAGAAGCATGGTCCCGAGAACATTCCTAGGTGAGGCCAGCACCTGGCCATTGCTCAGTGAGACCCTCCTGCAGGGGCAGAACGGGTCAAAGCCGTAGTCCCTCAGAAGTGAGGGGTCAGGAAAAACAGCCACATCTGAGATAAAACTCAGGAGGGAGGTGCTGCCTGGGGCTTGGTCATGGACAGTGTAAAAGCGGGGTGTGGACGGAAGCTGAAGACAAAGGACAGGCGCGCAATTGCTGATCTGGGAGAAGAGTTCTGATGCTAGAGACTGGGTAGCTAGGTGACGCCATTTTCACCACTCCCGCACTTGCGCATACACACCTACAAGCACCACAACAATCCACCCCAGTAAGCTAAGCAGCGCCATCTAGTGGAAAATGGAGCTGTTACACTAAGTCCGGCCCAACTGGGCCAACCTTGCTCTTCAGGAACACAAATCTCTCTGCCTGCTTAGTTTATGGACTATAAAGCGCTTCATAGTTTGATTTCTAGGGGAAAACAAAGTAATTTCAATCGTATTTCAGTCTGTTTGCTGGTCCATGTATTCAATTTTCCTTTTTTTCTCCCCTTTTTCTTTTCATTTTCTTGAATACAGAAAGAGAAAAAATTTATTTTAATTTTCAATTTTTATTAAAAATATTTTTCTTTATTTTTTTCTACCACATTTTTTACTTTTGTGTAAATTTTTTCAAATTCAACTTTATTTCCATCATTTTATTTTATTCTATCTCAGTGTATTCATTTTTTTCAAATTTTCAAATGATTTCCTTTTTTTTTTTCTTTCCCCTTTTTCTCTAATCTGTCAAGCCCCTTTCAACACCCAGACCAAAACACACCTAGGATCTAGCATCATTTATTTGCTTTTTGTGTGTGTGTGTTGTTGTTTTAAATTTTTAAATTTTGATTTTTTAAATTTTAATTTTTTTACATCATTAGTTCCTTTTCTCCATTCAAAATGATGATACGAAGGAATTCACCCCAAAAGAAAGAGCAGGAAGAAACGACAGCTAGGGACTTAACCAACACAGATACAAGCAAGATGTCTGAACCAGAATTTAGAATCACAGTAAAAAGAATACTAGCTGGAGTAGAAAATAGATTAGAATCCCTTTCTGCAGATATAAAGGAAGTAAAAGTTAGTCAGGATGAAATAAAAAATGCTATAACTGAGCTGCAATCTCGAATGGCTGCCATGGATGAGATAGAGCAGAGAATCAGTGATATAGAGGACAAACTTATGGAGAATAATGAAACAGAAAAAAAGAGGGAGACAAGGCAAAAGAGCACAATTTAAGAATTAGAGAAATCAGTGACTCATTAAAAAGGAACAACATCAGAATCATAGGGGTCCCAGAAGATGAAGAGAGAGAAAAAGGGGTAAAAGGGTTACGTGAGCAAATCATAGTGGAAAACTTTCCTAACCTGGGGAAAGACACAGACATCAAAATCCAGGAAGCACAGAGGACTCCCATTAGATTAAAAAAAAATGACCATCAACAAGGCACATCATAGTCAAATTCGCAAAATACTCAGGCAAGGAAAGAATCATGAAAGCAGCAAGGGGAAAAAAGTCCTTAACCTACAAGGCAAGACAGATCAGGTTTGCAGCAGACCTATCCACAGAAACTTGGCAGGCCAGAAAGGAGTGGCAGGATATATTCAATGTGCTGAACTGGAAAAATATGCAGCCAAAGAATTCTTTATCCAGCAAGGCTGTCATTCAAAATTAGAAGGACAGATTAAAAGTTTCCCAACAAACAAAAATTAAAGGAGTTTGTGACCACTAAACCAGTCCTGCAAAAAATTTTAAGGGGGACTCTCTGAGGGGAGAAAAGATGACTAAATAAATAAATAAATAAATACCAAAAGCAACAAAGACTAGAAAGGACCAGATAACTCCATAAGAAACTCCAACTCTACAAGCATCATAATGGCAATAAATTCATATCTTTCAGTACTCACTTTAAATGTCAATGAACTAAATGCTCCAATCAAAAGACACAGGGTAACAGAATGGATAAGAAAACAAGATCCATCTATATACTGTTTAAAAGAGACCCACTTTAGACCTAAAGACACCTTCACATTGAAAGGAAGGAGATGGAGAACCATGTATCATGCTAATTGTCGACAAAAGAAAGCCAGAGTAGCCATACTTATATCAGACAATCTAGACTTTATTTTTTTTTAATCTTTTTTTAACGTTTATTTATTTTTGAGACAGAGAGAGACAGAGCACAAACGGGGGTGGGTCAGAGAGAGGGAGACACAGAATCTGAAACAGGCTCCAGGCTCTGAGCTGTCAGCACAGAGCCCGACGCGGGGCTTGAACTCACGGATCGCGAGATCATGACCCGAGCTGAAGTTGGCCGCTTAACCGACTGAGCCACCCAGGCGCCCCTAGACTTTAAAATAAAGACTGTAACAAGAGATGAAGAAGGGCATTATATTATAATTAAGGGGTCTACCACCAAGAAGACCTAACAATTGTAAACATTCATGCTCCAAACGTGAAACCACCCAAATATATAAATTAATTAATCACAAACATAAAGAAACTCATTGATAAGAATACCATAATAGTAGGGGACTTCAACACCCCTCTCACAGCAATGGACAGATCATTTAAACAGAAATTGCACTACTAGGTATTTATACAAGGGATATAGGTATGCTGTTTTGAAGGGGCACATGCACCCCAATGTTTATAGCAGCACTATCAATAATAGCCAAATTATGGAAAGAGTCCAAATGTTCATCGATGGATGAATAGATAAAGATGTGGTATATATATACAATCGAGTGTTACTCAGCAATCAAAAAGAATGAAATCTTGCCATTTGCAACTACGTGGATGGAACTAGAGAATGTGCTAAATGAAATTAGTCAGTCAGAGAAAGACAAATATCATATGACTTCACTCATATGAGGACTTTAAGACACAGAACAGATGAACATAAGGGAAGGGAAGCAAAAATAATACAAAAACAGGGAGGGGGACAAAACATAAGAGACATTTAAATATGGAGAACAGAGTGTTACTGGAGGGGTTGTGGGAGGGGGGATGGGCTAAATGGGTAAGGGGCACTAAGGAATCTACTCCTGAAACCATTGTTGCACTATATGCTAACTAACTTGGATATAAATTAAAAAAAAAAAAACAAAACAACCACCATTAAAGTGTGAATTGGACAATTAAAACAACATTGAAGTGTAAATTGGGACAATAAAACAAACAAACAAACAAACGAACAAACAAACAGTTGGATGCTTAACTGACTGAATCACCCAGGCACCCCTACCACCTACCATCTTAACCATTTTAAGTGTACAGTTCAGGAAGTTAAGTATGTTACATCATTGTGCAAAAAAATCTCCAAAACTTTTGGGACACCTAGGTGACTCAGTCAGTTAGGCATTTGGCTCTTGACTTCAGCTCCAGTCATGATCTCACGGTTTGTGAGTTTCAGCCCTGCATCTGGCTCTGTGCTGACAGTGTAGAGCCTGCTTGGGATTCTCTCTCTCTGCCCCTCCCCTGTGTGCTCTCTCTCAAAATGAATAAGCTTAAAAAAATCTCCAAAACTTTCTCATCTTGCAAAAGTGAAACTCCATACCCACTAAAAAAACAGCTCCCCACTAATCCCACCCAACAACCCCTACTTTATGTTCCTATGAATTTGATTATTCTAGATACCTCATATAAGTAGAATCATAAAGTATTTGTGTTTCTGTGACTGACTTATTTCATTTAGCATAATGTCCTCAAAGTTCATCCACATTGTAGCATGTGACAGGATTTTCTTCCTTTTTAAAGCTGAATACTTCATTGCATGTACATACCATATTTTATTTGTCCATTCATTTCTCAATGGACATTTTGGTTGCTTCCACTTCTTGGCTATCATGAATAGTGTTGCTATGAACACGGGTGTACAAATACAAGGTATAAGGCTTGAAGCATATTTTCCTACTCTGATGATGGATCTGAGTGGATATAGTCACATTATAGTAACTATATTTCTGATTTTGTTGTTCTTTCAAAAACTTCCAGCCTCTCCGTATATATAACTAATGAAATAATATAAACTTATTATTCAAAGCTCTCCAAAATACATGTGAAGTGATGAATCCTGATTTATCTCCTGCTACTCCTCTAAGCTTTCCTCTTTTTGAAACACTGTGAGCAAACAGAATAGTGCCATTTTGTCTTTTTGGAAGTTTATCCCCTGTATCCAACCCCACTTTTCCTACATGTCCAAATCCTCCTATCCCCTTCTTCATGAAGCCTTCCTGATCCCTCCAGTCAGATATGATTTCTTTCTCCTAAAAGTCCCCACAATGTCTTGTGGCAGATGTATTTGTGGTCTGTATTTATGAGTTGCCTATAAACTTACTGTCTCTATTCACTCCCTTCGATTAATAATTATTCGCTTCTATTGGGCGCTTACTATGTACCAGGTAATGTTCTAAGCACTTCATGTATATTAGCTTCTGTAATGGTTAAAATGACCTATGGAATAGGTATGATAATTATTTTGCTGGTGAGAAAATGGAGGTACAAACAGGTTAAACATGTCTAGCCACATAGTGTGTTTTGAGTGGACGAGATGGGCTTGTGGTTTTGGAGTGGAAATGACAAGAGATCAGAGTGGTGGGAGTAGTAGTTGTGAGAGCGCCAATCCAAGAATGGCAATTTATTCAATTACAGAAGGGCTGCCAGCCCCTTTGCCTGACTTTACAATCAGCATGTTCACCACAGGAAATATATACCACGTGCTTATGTTTTTGTTAAGGACATTTGTCAATTTGTAGTATATTTATGAGTGATTATATGTTAAAGAACTGTCCTTCTCACTATAAGCTCTATGAAGATAGGAAACATGTCAGTTTTGCCTGGTTCCTAGTACAGTGCCTAATACATAATAGTTGCTGAATAAATGATAAACTTATAAATAGATGAATGACTAAATGAATGAGTTATACTCTGCACTGTATTGGGAATGGTGGGAGAAACAGCTGGAGAAATGTACCCTGAGTGCATTGCAGATTCTGGTGTCCATGGAGGAATAAAAAGCTTACTTGCCCACTCTAAGCATAATATAAAAGATACAAATTATAAAGAAAAAAGTAGAATTAATTTTATAAAAATAAAATATAAACCATAAAACCAGAAATGAAGCCCCTTGGGGCCCCTGGGTGGCTCAGTCAGTTGAGCATTGGACTCTTGATTTCAGCTCAGGTCATGATCTCACTGTTCTTGTTAGAGCCCTGAATTGGGCTCTGTGCTGACAGTGCAGAGCCTACTTGGGATTCTCTCTCTCTCCTTCTCTCTGTTCCTCCTCACTTGTGCTCTTTCTCTCCCAAAATAGATGAATCACCTTAAAAAAAATCCTTATATTTCTTTTCTTTTTTTTTTTTAATTTTTTAATGCTTATTTATTTTTGAGAGAGGCAGAGACAGAATGCAAGTGGGTTAGGGGCAGAGATAGAGGGAGACACAGAATCCAAAGCAGTCTTCAGGCTCTGAGCTGTCAGCATCAGAGCCCCACGTGGGGCTTGAACTCACAAGCAGTGAGATGGTGACCTGAGCCAAAGTCAGACGCTCAACCGACCGAGCCACCCAGGCGCCCCCCCCCCCCCAATCCTTATATTTCAAAGCATCATAAACAATGGAAAAGTAAAAGGTAAGACGGGAAAAATATTTACAGCTTGGATAACAGCCTTAAAATATGAAAAATTTTGACACTTCAAAAGAAAAAAGATAAATACCCTAGTAGAAAAATGGACAAAGGACACTCATTTTGTAAAAATGTTTGTTCTCGCAAAGAATTTCCCTGTGTCTATAAATGAAAATATGATCTTAAGATGAGCAACAATGTAAAAAAAAAAAAAAGAAGTAAAAAAACTGAATGGCCTTTAACGTTTTGTCTGTTAGTAAAATCAATTTTCAACTATCCATGGGTGAGTTATTCTTTGACTTTTCTATTGCTACCCAGGATTCAGAGGCACATTGATTAGTTTCACTTATTACCAGCAATAGTAGAGAGAATTTGAGTGGGGCTGAAATAATTATTTTAGAGTAATTACCTTCATTCATTCATGAACAAATATTTATAGTATGCTAACTATGTGCCAGGCATTATGTTAGGTGTTGGGGTTATACTGGAGAGTAAAATAAAAAGGAACATATAAACTATAGTGAGAGTGGGGGCTGGGGGTGGGGAGCAGACATGAACTTAAAAAAAACCCCACAAAATATATATGTACAACTTTGATGAACACTCTGAAGTAAAAGTACAGGTTGCCATGAGAGAGAGCAAGAGGGACCACACTTGGACTGTTGAGTCAGAAAGGGCTCTTGAGAGAATGATACATGAACTGAGATTTGAGGGATTATAGTTAACCAGGAAGTGTGGTTGGAAGAACAGGTTTGGGAAAGGTGAGCATTCCAGCTAAATGGAACTGCTTGAACAAAGGTTCCTGAGTCAAAAGGGAGCTTGACACTTTACAGGAACTGAAAGAAGTCAAATGGGGCTGAAGTGGATGGGCTGAGGGAGTAGGTGCCATGGCATAGACCGAGAAGGACAGGAAGGCCATAGCTAAGATTTGTGGGTTGTTTTTTCTTTCTTTCTTTCTTTCTTTCTTTCTTTCTTTCTTTCTTTCTTTCTTTCTTTCTTTCTTTCTCTCTCTCTCTCTCTTTCTTTCTTTCCTTTCCTTCTTTTAGAGAGATAGAGAAAGCAAGCAGGGGAGGGTTGGAACGAGAGGGAATCCCAAGCAGATTCTGAGCTGTCAACACAGAGCCTGGTGTGTGGCTCCATTTCATGAAATAGGAGATCATGACTCAAGCCAAAACTAAGAGTTGGATGCCAAACTGATTGAGCCACCCAGGCACCCTGACTTGTGCCTTTATTCTAAGAGTGCTGAGAAGTTATTTAGGGGTTTTAGGCAAGATTATCCAACTATTCATAATGTTTCATATTATAAATTAGCTAGAATGTTGATGTGGGTTAATTAGGATAACAATTTTAGGTAATGCTTCAGATTAACTTTATAATTTAGGAAGCTTGTTTGAAGATTATTGTAGAGAAGCCTAGGACAATCAGATGAAGGATTCTTAGGAGTATTATGGTTTATGTGCACAGACTTGATGTAATGATAGAAACATCTTATTCAGAAAACTGGTATCTTTTTAAAAAAATTTTTCAGTGTTTATTTTTGAGAGAGAGACACAAAGCATGAGTAGGGGAGGGGCAGAGAGAGAGAGAGGGAAACACAGAATCCAAAGCCGGCTCCAGGCTCTGAGCTATTAGCACAGAGCCCATGCGGGGCTTGAACACACGAACTGTGAGATTATGACCTGAACTGAAGTCAGACACTCAACAACTGAGCTACTCAGGTGCCCCAGAAAATAAGTATCCTTCATATATCCCTGTAATGAATATAAAAACTTGGGTTATAGAAAAGGACCTTGTGTTTTTGGAGTCCAGTGAAATAAAATCGTATTACACCCTAACATGATTGGTGTCTGTCAGATTAGTTCTCCATTTGACATAACAATTGAGGGGCGCCTGGGTGGCTCAGTCGGCTAAGCCTCCGACTTCAGCTCAGGTCACGATCTCACAGTTCGTGGGTTCGAGCCCCGCGTCGGGCTCTGTGCTGACAGCTCAGAGCCTGGAGCCTGTTTCAGATTCTGTGTCTCCCTCTCTTTCTGACCCTCCCCCGTTCATGCTCTATCTCTCTCTGTCTCAAAAATAAATAAACGTTAAAAAAAAAATTAAAAAAAAAAAAAGACATAACAATTGAGATATTAAAATTACAAGTCCAGATTGATATATTGTGCTTACTTAAAAGGATGAATTTTTTTTCTTAGTTATACTACTAAAACAGATTTATTTCTTCTTAAAGTGCATTTAAAACTGAAGATTAAATTTTGCATCTAAGAAAGTTTTATAAGAAGCACTGAACATTAAATATGGGTTAATAGTTCATGATCATGGTTAATCATTTAGAGATTAAATGACCAGAGGACAACACACAGTAAGATAACTCTTTTTATAAAAGGCTTAAAACCAAGCAAAACTAAAAAAAAGCATATAGGGAGCGTAATGGCAAATTATTTTCATAAGGCATATTCTATGGTACTCTTTTCTTCAGATATTTTACCTTAGCAATAAATCTTTCAGACTTTTACATAGAGATGAAGGGCAGTTGACTTGTACTTGTACTCTGCCCAGCACATATTCTTAGTGAATGAGGTGAATACTTACAGTGCAGTGCCGACAAGGCTGAAATCAAAGGTTAAAGTCAGAATCGTGGAATAAGAACCTGTGTATTCTTTTTGAGATCTCTCTAACAAAGAACCACTGAAATGTTACTAGAGAAGCATAAAAATTAGACTAATCATTGCAGTATCACTGGACAATCAATGGATGTTAGAGTATTGAATTGGTGGTCAGAAGAACTGAGTTTGATTTTCCAACTTCCTACAATGAATTGTGGTATTCCTTAACATCTTTGTACCTCATTTGCCTTCTATTTATAAACATATAATAGCTCCTTTATCTGCCTCATAGGATTATTATGAGAATGGAATAAATTGGTATATGTGAAAAATCTTTATAGTTTCAAAGAATATGTAAAAGTTAGTCACTAGAGGAAAGCCTTTTTCTCAAATATATTAAAATTCATAGTCAACTATAACAAAATGCCTTTTTAGGCCTTTAAAAGTTATTATGTAAACAATATGAATTGCTTAATAGAAAAAAGAAAATGCCTATAGGGTCTGCTTGAAAAACCATTTTATTGATTTTTCGCAAAAATGAACTACTTAGATATAAATGTCAAAGCATATCACTACAAAATCCATAGGATATCTAGATTTATTAATCAAATCAAGCCCTCCTTTTGCTATTTAATCTCCAGAGAAACCAGAATGGTCCTTTCTCTTTTTTATTTAGGTATGGAGGAAACACAAGTCATACCTCTCATGAGTATCTGCTGCTATCATCAATATAGTAATTTTGTGGACAGGCTGGATGGGACCGTAGGTTTGGAATTTTACTTCTGCTCCAGGGACTAGTTCGACTTGTAGTTCCAGAATCTTGATCAGTTTATCTGGAAGTTGCCTTTGCTATTAGAGAAAGATTCATGTACTGAGAAACTGATAATGCACCCAAAACTCATTTGCTAATTTACAGTAAGAAATATTGTAAACTCATGTCTTCATGACAACACTAATGTATTACTTTTGCTTTATAGTTCCTAAAGACTTTTGAATTCATGATCTCATTTTGGAACCTCATGACTTATGACTTTTGAACACAGTGACTTAATTTATTTCAAAATTGTTTATCAGGTGGAATATATCAAAAAAGCTCAAAGCAGAACAGGGGACCATATCTTAGTTGTCAAGAATAACATAGTTAACAGTTCTTCATATTTCCTTCCTTTTCTATGCATGTTTATATAATTGACAATATATTGTATATGCCATTTAAATGTCAAAGTTTTTTTTTTTTCTGGTTATGATGGCAATCTATACTTTTGTAAATATTTTGGAAAAGTTGTAGAAAGCAGACAAAAGTCCAAAGCAGAACATGAAAATCACATATAACCTACTACTGTAGTTAACCACAATGAAAAATTTGGTGTATTTCCTCTCAGTATTTTTTTCCTTTTTATTTTTTGTTTTTTAAAAACCGTAGTTGAGATCGTACCAAGGTAGGAATGCTTGGGGAGACCAACACTGGCTGGGCTTGGATCAGGCAGCCTCTACTCTCCGGTTTAGCGGACTGGAAGCTGCAGATCAGCACTTTTCTTCCTGGACAGGGGTAGTGAGAGTGAATATTTTCCTTTAAAGCTCACTTCTTTCTGTGTTTTAAGCTGTATTTGTACATAGATTCCTCCCCCCGCAAATCTTCAAAGCTATCGACACTTGCCCATATTTCAAAAAGTTATCCTTGACGGCTTCTGGAAGCCCGTGCGACCCTTCACTTCTGCTTATCGAAAGACTCCCGCCCTAACTTCACTTTCTCCCGCGATAGTTGAGGAGGTGGTAGGAAGTCTCAAGTTTGGAGCTTCAAAGGGATCCTGAAACTCCCAACAGCCGAGTCACAGCCCTCGCCCCGCGGCGGGGTCAGAAGCGCCCCGGGGCTCCACTAGTAGGCTTCGTGTCTCTCAGCGGAAGGGTTGCGACCACGGAAGGCCTTCGCGGTTACGTGCTCTGCTTCAGGGGCGGCCGCAGTCCTCAGGGACGCCAGCCCATCCTCGCCCCTCCCGAGGTTACCCTCAGAGCGCACTTCCATGTGTCTCCGAGTCCTCACATCCCGCTGTTCTCGGGAGGGTCTTTTCCCATCTTGAGGAGGCTTGTAGGCCTCAGGCTCGCTCTCTGCCTCTCGTGAGATCCGGGCAGGCCTCTGTCACAGAACCCAATGGTCGGATCCTCTCCGCCCCGCTTTGCGAGCCTGGAGAAGTGCGTCCCTTCTCGCTTGCCTTATGCCTGGCGAGGCGGGGACCACACTACCGTGCTGCCTGCCGGAGGGGGGAACGCTCACGTGCGGCACTCTGCTTTCCAGCCGGTGACAGTAGCTCCCGAGAAAACCAACGTTCAGACTACCCGAATCAGTATTATTTTGTCCTGGGAGCCCGCACAGGAGGGCGGAAAGAACAGCTACTCGAGTTGGGCAGTGGACGCGCCCCTCTTCTCCCCCTCGGTTCGCCTGAACCGCCCGGAGCTGCAAGCGCGCCAGTCGCGGCGGAGCTTCCTCAGCCTTTGACAGCTCCGCGCGAGCACCACGGGCCTGGAGTCCCAGCTCCAGGGGCGGGACGGGGCGGGGCGAGAGCGCGAGGGGCGGGGCGAGCGCGAGTCGGGGCCAGAGGAGGGAGCGCGCGAGCGGAGCCGAGTGGTGCCGAGCGGAGAAGGGAGGTTCTGGGGAGAGGCAGGCAGAGCCCGCCGGCCGCCTGCGGCTCAGCGCGGATTGTGCTGCGTCGCCCGGCTCAGCGTACCCCCGCCTCTGCCCAGGCTTCCGCAAAACTTTTATTCTCTGGGGCTCCCCGGGGTGTCTGAAGGAATCGGAGCGCTCGGCCGGCTCTACGCTCCCCTGTCGCGGCGACTGAGGGGACGTGCATCCCTTGCCCGCTGGGCTCTCGTGCCCCGCGCCTCACCTGCTGCTGATCCGCTCCTCAGAGCGGCGAGGGGGCACCCGCGGAGAGGCCGCGCGGGCGCCAGCGCCCCCGAATTCTCCCGCCCACCGCGGTGGACTCGCCCGGCGCAACTTTAACTTGATTCCTTTAGCCCAGCCCGGGCACCAGCTGCTGCTGCTTTGCTCCCACCGCTGCCGTCTCTGCCGCCGCCTCACAAAGGGGCGCGGGAAGGGAGGCGGCGCGGTCCGCGGGCACAGGCGCCGGTGCGCAAGGCGCGGGCCTCCGTGCCGCCGAGGCCGGGAGACAAAAGGGAAACTGCCTCTGTTCGCCGTGCGGGCTGGGAGCAGCCAGCTCGTCCGCCTTCTGCCCGGCTCCGCGAGCCTCCTCCCCCCACCCCCGGCTGCTGCTCCGCCTCCCTCCCCGCGGGCTGTCCCCGCAGTGCTCCGGGACCCGGCGAGCCTTCGGGGCGCGCGTCGCTGCTGGTGGTTGGGGCTGTAGCGATAATAAATGATAGAGGATACAATGACTTTGCTGTCTCTGCTGGGTCGCATCATGCGCTACTTCTTGCTGAGACCCGAGACGCTCTTCCTGCTGTGCATCAGCTTGGCACTGTGGAGTTACTTCTTCCACACGGACGAGGTGAAGACCATCGTCAAGTCCAGCCGGGACGCGGTGAAGATGGTGAAGGGCAAGGTGGCGGAGATCATGCAGAATGATCGGCTCGGGGGGCTCGACGTGCTGGAGGCCGAGTTTTCCAAGACCTGGGAGTTTAAGAGCCACAACGTGGCCGTGTATTCCATCCAGGGCCGGAGAGACCACATGGAGGACCGATTCGAAGTTCTTACGGACCTAGCCAACAAGACGCACCCGTCCATCTTCGGGATCTTTGACGGACATGGGGGCGAGGTAGGAGTTCTCTGGGGTTTTGTTTGAGTGAGTGTGTGTAAACAGGATGTGTGCGTAGTAGGGTAAGAACTGGGTGCGAGGGGCGTGGTGATGACCTGGTGCGGGGCTGGACAAAGACATTAGATCCAAATGTGGCTCAAGTTGCTAAAAAATAGTGCTGGCTCCAGACCTCTTGGGATTCGGTGGCCAATTTGGGGGACGGAGGGTCACCCATAACCTATTTTGTGCCTCATAATTTATGAGGTTTCCCAGGATCAGAACCCAGCAAATGACTGTGCTAGTTTTGGGGGGGAGAGTTTATGGTTTCTACAGGGAACTTTGGCCCAGGGCCTCAGCGCCCCTGTTCTAGGGTTTGAGGCCAAGCTTAGGCATAAAGAAGGAAGAAAATATCTTTGATTCTCTTAGGGAAAAGAGACCAAATCTGCAGAGCCGAGTCAGTGAGGGCTCAGTGAAGATGAAGGAAGCTGTGACTCCTTCCCATTGCATTCTCCTAGAGGAGGAACCCGAGGGGCACCTCTGCGCTTCTTCCCAACTCCCATTAACTTTGCAAGTGCAATCGGGCCAGTTGACAGCAGCGCCTCGCTGGTCGTCTGCTTTTAGCTGGATCGTGGCGCAGGACCGAGAAGCCTCTGGCCTTTGCAGAGGTGGCAATGCCTGCAGAGGCGGCGGCTGCCCAGATCTCGCCCCTGAGTCCTGGTCAGCGTGGGCGCGCAGACGTCTCCCTCCTTCTAAACTCCGTTATTTGGTGTTCATCTGGGAGCAAGAGATGATGTTGGAGGCCGGTTCAGGTCCCTCTGCCGCATTTCTGCGGCACCTTGATTGCGCGCCGGGGCTCATATTTCCTGGAGGTCGGGCGGGCGAGGGTTGGCTCTGGTCCTCCGGCATCTGCTCAGGGGAAGTGAGTGGCAAATGTGGCTCCAGCGCCGTTCTCTCAAGCGCACCAGGCCAGCCACACCATCTCTCTCAATTGGCAGTTTGTAAGAGTTTCAATGCTGTAGTTTTTTATTTTTTTGCAGCATACTTTCTTACTCATATTCCCCCAGTCCCCATCGCCACCCTTATTTCATTAACACCTCACCCCACCTCCCGTGCTCTGTGCTGGCATCCAACTTTCCCTCCAACTCTCTTCTTGGTCCTTCTGGTCTCTGGTGAGCTGTAGGGGAAGTCTGGATGTCATTCTGTTTCACGAATTGCTTGTGTTTTGGCCTTTGTTTTGCTCAATTGGTTATCTAATTTGCATTCTGTCTTTGATACAAAGTCATTTCACCCACCACACTCTGTTAATCTTTCCGAGATAGTGTACCCATCTACCTTAAACCAACTTTGCCAGGAAAGACAAACTTAGTGGGAAAATTTCTTTGGTAGAACTGAGATCAGATTTTGCTATTTTCCATCCACCCTAGCTCTATGTTCTGTCTTTCAAAATGAAGGATTCTTACTGGTTGTAATTTTGTAGCTTCTCGTGTAGTGTGGGGTTCTATTTCCCTTGGTCACATAATAGGTGAAAAATATGAAATTAATTGAGGGAACAGGTGCTGTGTGCCTGGGAAGACACATACCTGAATGATAATGTTGCCAATATAATGACTGAATTGTTTTCTTGGTTTGATCAGAATGCCTATGTTTTCATTGTATATGCCTAGACCATTGTAAATCATTTAATAAAGCTTATATTTATTATATATTTTTAAATTAAAATTGGCAGCTGATAATCTGCTTCTGGTCTTAGAAAGCACAGTTTTATTTTTAATTTAAAGTTCTGGATGTAATATTAGTGTTGTGAAACTTTGGGTTGTGCTTGCCTGGGTGTGCTGTATTGGCATGTTTTGATCCTGCACGTGCAAGTGAATGAGTATTTAAAATTTTCTGTTAAGTTGATATTCTAAAATCTGAAAATCGCAGACCTAAACAGATTTCAGGTTGAAAAATTTCCAGTACTATCTTCTGGTAAACGTATCATCCAGAAAAGGGACATGATAAATGTTTTTATTTAAATAGAAGCATTTTACATGTATAGGTACTCTCCTTAAAAATAGAGTAATCATTCTATCTATAACCTCTTATAGTATGTAGCCAGTTCATTCATTTTGACTTCGTTTTAGGGCAAAATAAGAAAAGTGATATAAAAGGTAGTTATTTAGTTGTTGGAATGTGATAATAACAAATAATATTAGGTGATTTCTCTCTTGCTTTTTTTTTCATTCAAGGAAAAGCCCCATCTAATTGTCATCTTTTGTGTTGTTTAGCTCCTTTAACATTCACCAGAGGAGGGTGCCACTGTTTGATTTTGGTATAGATGATAGTTGTCTCCTTTCAGAAAAGAGGAAGATTTTTCTGAACTCCCTATTATTTATATATGTTATGTGAGAAGATAAATGAGGACTTTAATTTTATTTCTAATAATTCAAACTAATAAGATGGGCTATAAAAAATGAGGGCCCATCTGTGATGATACTGCTTTTTAAATTTCATAGAAAAGACCTAAGTCACCTTGTATATGTACATTTCATCCCATTTTTTAGATGAGATGTTTGTTGATGGGCTTAAGATGTGACCTTTGTAAGGCAAGTTCAAGGCCTTCATTTTGGTGATTTTTATATTAAACTGCTGGACAAATTAGTTTGCATATTTGCCTAGATAGATAGCACACTAGGGATACAAAGGTGAATGAGACATGATTCCTATCCTCACAAAGTTTCAGTGTAGAGAGATAGATCTGTAACCAAAAATTACAGTTGGAGCATGCTTAGGGTATTATGGGAACACTGAGGAAAAGCATTTAAATCAGACTGAGAGGTGGGAGGCCCAGGGAAAGACACTTTGAAGGCATTATTTACTTTAAGTTAAAAGCACAGGCTTTGGTTTGAGATCTTGCTTTGAATCTCTGCTCTGCCTTATACTGGCTGTGATCATGGACAAGTTGCTTAGTCAACTTTATCTGGGAATTTTCAGTCTGAAAAATAGGGATAATAATGCATGTAAGGTAGAACTCCATCAGTTGTATTATACCCTGTCTAGAGAAATACTGAATGGAGAAAATGATGTGGAAAAAGAAAGCTTAGAGACCAAGAAGTCTGCATTGTTAGGGCAACAATATCTTAGGAAGAGAGAGTCTTCATATGAAAGCCACAATTTCGATCACTAGAAAGGCATATGTTAGATATGGATAATTTATTAGGTATCCCCCAAACTCTCTCTTTGTTCTAACTTGTGGTAAACTGGTTATTAATTCAGGATTTCAGGTATATTAGCATTGGGAAACCAGCGTCCAGGTTTCCAGGGCAAATTTTCTGATTAGTGAAAAGGAATATTCTCTGTGATTAATTAGTAAGTTGGTATTCTGATTTACACTTCAGCCTCTTAGCATGCGTTGGTTCTCTGGAGTCTACTCAATTGTGTATTTTTGACAAAGATATATCTCTGGACTTATGCTGAGGACCAGACTCTGGAGAGCTATGACTTCTACATGGATGACATCTTAGAGAGCCTGTCTCAGTGGTCATACAGGCCAGCTTCCTCACTTGATGCCATTGTGCCCTTGAAACATTCTAA
Source organism: Panthera pardus (assembly GCF_024362965.1). Lineage (NCBI taxonomy): Eukaryota > Metazoa > Chordata > Mammalia > Carnivora > Felidae > Panthera > Panthera pardus. The sequence continues at coordinate 103,341,884 of NW_026526721.1, read as the reverse complement.
CCATGATACTGTGGGTGGATGGTTGGTTCTGAGTGTGTGTGTGTGTGTGTGTGTGTGTGTGTGTGTGTGTCTAAAGCTATGGCAGTGATTGTTTTTCTGTATAACAAAATATTTACAAAGATTAAAACATTGAAAAGGTAAAAAAATAGCTCAACTTATACCAACTGATGTGGAAAGGTTATTTTTATAGATTTTTTTTAAAGCTCGTTTATTTTAAGGGTTGGGGGGAGCACAAGGGGGGAGGGGCAAAGAGAGGAGAGAGAGAATTCCAAGCAGGCTCCATTGTGCTGTCAGCTCAGAGCCAGATGCGGGACTTGATCTCATGAACCGTGAGATCATGACCTGACCCAAAACCAAGAGTTGGACACTTAACTGACTGAACCACCCAGGTGCCCCTGATATGGAAAGGTTATTTTTAAAATTAAAAAAATAATGTTTATCAAGAAAAAATTTTGTGTGTGTGTGTGTGTGTGTGTGTGTGTGTGTGTGTGCTTATCTGCATTTTTTATCTATAGGCAAAAGGTGTTTTTGTTTGTGTTTTTGTTTTTGTTTTTTTTTGTTGACTTGTTTTACTTTTTACATTATGCAGAAGAAATAGCACCAATCCTTTGAGGCAGCTGTTCATGGCTGAAACCTCTCTGGAAAAACAGATTGTTATGTGTTCCATCATTACTGTATTAAAGGTCGTATATCATTGTATCATACAGTTGACACACAGCTTGGCCAGTGGTTAAGCTTAGAGCACCACACTTCACATCAGAGAAGCTGTACTTGAGATGCTTTTCTGGGGGGGTAGTCTTCAGGCTCCTCACTTCTCAGAAGTGAGGAGGAGAAACTGCTTATAGAAGGTTGCCTGTAGGATATATATAGTCTAGTTCTTTAGACCAATGGTTCTTAACTTTTCTTGAGTTATGCTTTGTGGATGTTGTAAAACTACAGACATATCCCCAAGAAGAATGGACACATGCATCAGGTTTTGTTTATAATTTTAAAGATAAGCGAATGCATGAAGCCTCTGGATTTTAGGTTAGTCTAGATAGAATAAAATCTGTTTCTAATAAATCTAGACCTGCAGGGAGCTGTGTACCTGGACCCCTTCCTTGGCCTGATTGTTGTTTTTTCCATTATTTGCATTTATTGACTTGTGTGCTGTCGTTTGCCTGTGAGGGTTGTTTTGAGGAATGGTTGTCCAAAGTTCTCCAACAAATCAACTGCAAATATGTCCTTGAGGACTTTGTTTGTGCATTATGAGGACCAAGGGAAAGACAGTTCTCTGACAGCTTTTTGTTTTTATCTTAAGGGTATTGAATCATGTGACTGGCTCTCCCTGTGTTTGTTGGCTACTAGAAATGTTAGATATGAACCTTTGACCTGCCTCTAACAAATATGCAGAATCTTATAGAAGACATTAATTTGGCATATGAACCTCACTCCCAGGACAGCTTATCTTTCCTACATTCAGTTTTCCTTTGTTTTATTTTTTTCTTTCTCCTCTCAGATATGTCATTTTATCTTGTTGTGGCATATATATTTATGTAAGTTTCATTGGATCCTTTCTGAAATAAGATATAGCTCTGAATTATTAAATTAGGAGTGGCACGATGAATGATCTGCTTTTCAGACATTATAACTGCTCTTAGTAAATGTTGAGTTCCCACATTAGTGAGGTACAGGAGGCCTGTGGATTTAGTGTGGACAAATGCCTTATGATTTAAGAGAAAATTCAGATTACTTTGGTTTAAAATGACACATTGACATTTCTGCCAAAAAGCAGGGGTAGTTTCCTTCTTAGTCAGCCTCTCTCTTGTGCCAAGGGGCCTCCGTGTAGGTGAATGCAAGATCATGACTGCTGACCTCGATGCATCTTCTGAACAGATTGTTTAGAAATTCAGTTCAATTAAACTGACATTTTCTATATAGTCTGACATATGTGGAAAACAATGTTATGTTCTCTGTGTTGCCTAAAGATGAATCAGTGCATTCTCTGCCCTCAGGGAACATTCCATCTACTTGGAGAGATGAGCTTCTTCATAGCAGAGCTACAAGGTACAGTTGGGCTACCTATAAGAGGTGATGGCCTGACTAAGGGAGCGTGAGGAGTCTTGGGTAATTTTGAAGAGAAGTTGACATTTGATTATGTCCTAGCATTTCATTAGACAGAGATTAGGAGGGAGGATGAGAAGATGACTTTACAGGTTGAAGAAAAAATAAAATGACACAGAGGAAGTAAAAAGCAGGCACAGTTGGAAAAAAGGCAGGTAGCCCATGTGTTTAGAGCAGGATTTCCCCAACTGCTATCATTCTATAAGCCTATTCATTATTTTTTTCATTTTTGAGTACCTTCTGTGTTTTGATATAGTCAATATTATTTTTTAGATTGACTATTTTTTTTAGTCAAGTAAATTTATTTAAAAAATAAACTTCCTATTAGCACTGTTGAGTAGAAAATCATTAAATGAAGTTCTTAGCCTCCAGTCTGCTAAGAAGCTGTCTCCATTGTGATGAAGTGGAATGATTTTTAGATGGTTCTTCTCCTAGTCTCTGGTTGCCTCTAGAGTCCCTCTATCCCCCTCTCCTTGCTTTTTGTAAGCAGAAAGGTGGCTTTTAAAATTTAATTGTTGGCCATAGTAAGAAGAAAGGCAGGCTGCTTACTCCCTTCCCAGGTGGAAGGTATCTCTAGTGATGCCACTCCTCAAAGAATTCTGGTTTGGAACTCTTTCCACTGTGACTTATGTGACAGATAAGATTTCATGTGTAACATACATTCATGGGGAACCCAGACTTATGGTCAGTTCCCAGTGGTGTAGCAGAAATCCCACCCCGCTTTCTGATGCAGGTAAATGAGAAGACATTAGAGTAATAAATTTGAATCCTTTCTAGCTTAGTTTAAAAAGTAAATAATTCACAAGTTTTGATACTTGAGTCATTATTGGTCACAAAAGCAAGCTCAAAGGCACAGAGAACAGATTGGTGATTGCCAGAGGCAGGAGTGAGGCACGGGCAAAATGGATGAAAAGAGTCAAAAGGTATACAATTCTAGTTGTAAAATAAAAATAAGTGATGGCGATGTAATGTACAGCATGGTGACTAGAGTTATTGCTATTGTGTTGCATATTTGAAAGTTGCTAAGAGAGTAAGCCTTAAAACTTTTCATCACAAGAAAAAAAATTCTTTAACCATGTGTGGTAATGGATGTTAACTAGGCTTATTGTGGTGATCATTTCTCAATACAGACAAATTTTGAGCCCTTGTTGGATACCTGAAACTAACATAATGTTGTATGTCAACTGTACCTCAGTAACAAAAATCCTTGCAAAAACTAAAAAAAGTAATATTTTTATTTTGAGTGCTAATATTTGAAATTAAAACAACATTTTTTAAAACTTTTATTTTAGAGAGAGAGAGAGAGAGCGAGCGTGCACAGGGGAGGGGTAGAGGGAGAGGGAAAGAGAATCTCAAGTAGCTTCCATGCCCGGTGCCCAGCATGGAGCCTGACATAGGGATGCATCCCACAACCCTGGGACCATGACCTGAGCCGAAATTAAAGGTTGGACACTCAACCAACTGAGCCACCCAGGTGCCCCTAGTATTTGATTGTTCATAATTTCTGTTTTGAACTTTACCCACTTCAGTAATGTATTTTTGTGGTTTAACTTTTATTATCATTTGAATAATCCTATTTAGTAGATATGTCTTAGCAAGTTAAACATATTTAAAAATAAATTAACTTTAAAATTATAAAAGTAATGTGACTATGTGATAGATAGTATGGAAAAGAAAAAAAGTCACTCAAAACCCCATTCTCTTGTCACATCCACTATTAGGATTTTGGTGTATTACTTGCTTATCGTTTTTTATATGCATTTTAAATATAATTTTACATTGTTATAGTGTTGTACGTTTGGTTTTTAAATCTTGGCTTTTTTCCCACTTTTTATAAGCCTATAAACACAAAGTCATTTTCCTCCATATTTCTTTTTTTTTTTTTTAATTTTTTAATGTTTATTTATTTTTGAGAGAGACAGAGACAGAGTGTGAGTGGGAAAGGGACAGAGAGAGAGGGAGATACAAAATCCCAAGCAGGCTCCAGGCTCTGAGCTGTCAGCACAGAGCCTGATGCAGGCTCAGACTCATGACCCATGAGATCATGACCTGAGCCGAAGTCGGATGCTTAACCAACTGAGCCACCCAGGCACCCCTCCATAATTCTTTATTATATTCCTAATGTGTTTCTTAGCAATAGATTAATATTATACTGAATGGTTGGCTGTTTGATAAATCACTCAATAGCTTTCTTCCTGGTATACATTTAGGTTCCTCTAACTTTTCACCTTTGTAAATGACATTGTAATAATAATAATAATTTTTATATATTTTTATAATTATAATAATTTTGTGCTTCTACTGTAGTTTGTGCAGGTGTTTCTACTGTAGAAATCTACTGTAGGTGGATTTCCAGAAGTAGAGTTTCTGGATCAGAGGATAAATAAAGAAACCACCGTTATTGGTAATAATAATAATAATAATAATGGCTGACATTTATTGAATATGTTTAATATGCCAGGCAGTGTTTTAAGGTACTTTATATATATTATCTGATTTTAATTATCATAACAGTGTTTGAGGTAGGTACTATATATCTCCATTTATATATGTAGAAATTAAGGTACTGAGAAGTTAAGTAATTTATCCACAGTCTCTTGTAGCTCGTGGGTGGTGAAACTAGAGTTTGAAAGTGGGATTCAGATTTGGAGCTATCTGTCTCCAAACCCTATGCTTTCAGCTTCTGGTTTAAATTCCACGAATCTCATAATTTCGACAGTGAAGTGTGGATAGCATTGTTAGATGGACATTGCCTGGTCTTCTCAGGTCGCTCAGTAGGACTTGGAGTTTCTCATTTGATTCTGACAGTTGTGTCCCTGTGGCATGTGGTATTGTTCTTGGAAACTCTATGCTGGAAATCTCAGTAGGTAGATCTATTTACCTAAGGAAGTCCTGCAGTTAAAAAAAAATTGGGCTTAGAAGTTAGAGCAGATGCTGACTCGCAAGCAGCCATTCTCATCCACTCCCCTTCTTTGCTGCCAGAATCTCTGTCCCACTGCAGAGAATCTCTAACACTTCTGCCTGTTAGCTCATGAAAGGCTTGCATAGAAGTTATGGTGGCATCAACATAGCCATTTGCAAAAATGATTTAGGTTTTATTTTACTTTAAAGTACTAAAGGCTTGATTTTAGAATAAATGTGGTGTGTATGTGTTTGCATTATTTCTTTTTATACTGAAGCGGTGTGTTTTTTTTTTTTTTTTTAGAACTAAAATAATTTCCTAATCTGTAAACAATTGTTAATTTAATTAAAAAGTTTTTAAAATTTATTTTTGAGAGAGGGAAAAAAAAGCAGGAATGGGGAGGGGCAGAAAGAGAGTGGGACAGAAGATCTGAAGCGGTCTCTGCACTGACAGCAGAGAGCCTGATAAAGGGTGTGAACTCAGGAACGGTGAAATCATGACCTGAGCTGAAGTTGGGTGCTTAACCGACTGAGCCAGTAGGTGCCCCAATTTAATTCTTGTTAAGATTTTATTAAAAAAAAAATTTTTTTTTAACGTTTATTTATTTTTGAGACAGAGAGAGACAGAGCATGAACGGGGGAGGGACAGAGAGAGAGGGAGATACAGATTCGGAAGCAGGCTCCAGGCTCTGAGCCATCAGCCCAGAGCCCGACGCGGGGCTCGAACTCACAGACTGCGAGATCATGACCTGAGCTGAAGTCGGATGCTTAACCAACTGAGCCACCCAGGCACCCCAGGATTTTATTTTTTAAGTAATCTCTGCATCTGACATGGGGCTTGAACTCATAACCCTGAGATCAGGAGTTGTATGCTTTACCGACTGAGCCAGCCAGATTTGACAACTGCTAAATTAACAGTTATTTAATTTTAAATAGCAAAATATTATTTTTTTCATTTGTTTACAATATTGTGTTGGTATGTTTAGTTTGAATAGATGATAGTCATGTGTTTCCATTCTAGAAGGCTACCTAATACATTAGCCAACGTTAACTTTTAGCCAACGTTAAGTTAAGCCCAAGCTTTGGTGATGGCTAGTTATAATCTGTTTTTAATAAGAATCTTCAAAGGTAAAGTTTAAAACAAAGGAAGCCATCATTTAAAAAAATAGTTGATGGCATTATAGTACCATTTGTAGCTTTCTTTTATAATTATAGGCCTCTCTACAAAGCACTTTAAGTAAATATTTGTGTAGAGAAAATTGGGCATATTGATAAATTGATATACTTTCAATAAACTTGAAATCTGTGCTAGGAAAAGCTGTGCTTAAAAAGTGAAGGTATAATAATTTACATCTGAGAAGCAAATCTGAAAATTTTGATCACTTGGTCTTTCTGGAGAGTATTTTTTTCCCTTTCTCTGTTTAATGAGAATAGGACCCAATTTAATGGAACCTTAGCTGCCTCCAGCTTGTCTAGAATGAGGGAAGGTTCTGGTAGTTGAGTCTGTTAAAAATGAGACTTACTTACTTTTCTCCATTCCTAGAAGACAAGGGAGTTCTTGTCTGCTACTGGGCACAGAGCCCCTGAAGGTAAGTCTGGGCTACTGCAAATAATTACATAAAATGTTCATTGTACAATGATACCAGATAGAGACACGCTATTTCTAATGTAGAAAAGAACTGTCTGCTCCCAAGCTAGGCACAATCACTTGGTAAGGGTGCCTTTTTCTAATTTGTACAGAAGTGGAAGGCACCATAGCAATAGTCTGTATTTCTGAGACTCACATTCTTTACCATACCATCCATCATTATCGCACTCCTTGTTCTGCTCCCGTATTGAGCAGCTGACAGATAATCTATTGGTCTTAGTTGCTAAACCAAAGACCAGTTATCCATTTCACATCATGTTGTCAAACCTTATGACTTCCCTGGAGAAGTGCACACTTATTTGCATTTGCTTTTCAAGATGAATATTCCAGGCTTTAGTCATTGTAAATGTGAGTGGGGATTTAATGGCCTGTAGCAATACATCTTAAATATTTCAAATTGTATTTTTAATAGAACAGTCTATATTCAGCACTACTCTTGGACAATAAGGTTTTTCATCTAAAAACATTTAAAAAAAATATTCTTTTAGTTATAGAATTGCCATATGGCAAAAACTGTTTTATTCTGATAAGTATATACCATTTCTTTCTAACCTAGTAAGTGCTTTCAAATTTCTTTTAATTAAATAACTTAACTTTCAGTTTAATTAGTCACTGGACATTTTCTGGCCAAATAAGTCTCTTACTGACCCTTGTATTTTCTAGAAATTGAGACATAGTAGAATTTTTGGTCATACTATTTACCTTTTTGCTGCCTAGAATAATAAGGTGAATTTGCTGTAACAACTGGTTTGCATAGGTATATGATAAATATGATTGACCCAGAATTTGGGATTAAGAAGTTTCAGCTTCCCTTTTATTTAAACTTAGAGGTTTCCTACATTTCTGTTTAGAAAGAAGATACATTTTCTCTTTAGATAGGCCTGGCAGGGATCTTGAATTGTCATATAATTCAAATATAGTGCCTAAGGCTTCACAGCTACATGAATAATCTATTTTTAAATACTTTCATCAAGGAGATTCCATACTGTCCCTGGAGAATTTTTTTTTTTTTCTATAGTCCTTTCTCTCAGGAAATTCGTTATATATGAACTAATTCCCTTTGGTTTAAACTTATTTCTTAGTCTGCCCTTAACAGAGATATAGTAGAATTCAGTTGTTGCCATTTGTAAGTCAATAAGATTATGGTAATCAAAAATCTTCTTCCCCTCATGTTAAATAAGTACATCAAATTATAGGAGAAACACTCATCACAAAGAAAGGAGACATAAGGTAATTTCTACCAAAGACAGAATAGTTTCCAAATGATCAATAATATCTCCTTTTTGTAAGGAGCTGTTTTGGCAATAAAGGAAATGTCCTTTCCCTTTATTTTTACAGATTGGTTAGTTTTGTCTTTTTATGTCCATTGTCAGAGGCTTAGGCTATAGGTGGAGTAAATTTTGTTAGCTAGGAAGAAGGGGAATGGGAATCGTTGTTGGGTAGCCTTGGGGAGGGGGTTCAGAGAACATGGCCTGGAACATTTCTTGTCTGCACATTAGCAAACTCGTTGGAAAATGTTGCTGTAAAGTATATAACATTGACAAGAGGGAAAAAAGAAAGCTTTAGAAGACTTGATAAAAGGGTAAGCCATCTTATTTTTGGATTGGCTTAGAGGTGACTTTACCTGGGAGCTGAAGTATAAATTTGGTATTTTAGGGCCCCAACAAGTTTTAGGAAACTATTAGTAGGTAGTTTTTTTTTAATTCAGATTTTCTGTCTGTTCTGTATATACTGGCAACAAAGAAGGGCTTGAGTGTTTGGAGAACAACAAGGTGCTTTTTGCTGTGATACATGACTGTGTGTTCAGTACAGGTAAGTCTACTAATGAGTGTGGAAATATCACAGCAGTTCTTTTGTTGGCTACCCATTTCTCTTTTACTATCTTCCTGTTTTAGACAATGAATTTCTTCAAATGCAGTAGGATTTTTGTCTCTTAATTATTAGGAATCATAAGTTTTGTTATTATGTTTAAAAATATTCTGATCTACTCCAGGCCAGAGAGAAGAGATTCCTGGGAGGGCTGAAATTTGTGTACACATTTTGCAGGGGGACAGCCTAGCAGTGGTCTGGTCTCCAGTGAGAGGGGAGGGTGTTAAAGTCTTCTGATGTTTCTGGAGGCCAAAATGAATGCATTTGGAGTAAATTCTGTATGTGAGGATGAAGTGCTCATCCTGCTGCTGCTGCTATAAATTGATTACGATGAGGCCATCTTTTCATTATGTCTTCCTGACTGTTTATTACTAGTCTATAGAAATGCTGACTGACTAAACTTCCTATTTAGTTTTAGTAGCTTTTCTGGTGATTCATTCTCTCTACTTTGTTTTTTTCTTTTAAAAGATATGCAATCATATTGTCTACAAATAATATAATTTTGTCTCCTGCTTCCTAAATTGTTATACTTTTTTTTGTTTGTTTCCTGCCTCATTGCATTAACTAGAACAGAACAATGTTCTGTAATACTCATGATAGTGAGTGTTCTTATGTTCCTATATTTGAGATTATTTAAAAAGTTTGAGATCAGGGAAATGTGAAATGGCTTCAGTTTATGGATAATAGGGCTAAAGTTTCTTTACTGAAAGATGAAATCCAAAGGTAAAGTAAGAGCCAAAGAAGAAAGGATATTCAAGGTATGGTAATCAAGAGAATTCATGACCACGAGGATGGACTAGAACTTGGTATAGATGTGTTGCTGAAAACTAACGTGCATTGAGTACATGCAGGGGAGAGCCCTGTCTTTTCTTCTTTGGGTAAAAATTATCATCACTAGATCCATCTCATGGGAATGTCCCAGAAAGCATTAGTCTGAACGATAAGCACAATATCTATTGTACAAGATACTGATTGTGCAGGTTGTGAAGACCTAGCAAGATACACACAGGAATCTCTTCCCCTGGTTCTAGAGTAGTGGGAAGTCTGGAGCCATCTTGCCCTTGCAATTCTGCTGGTTTTGGTGAAGGTTGTCCTTATTTTATCTGGGATTTCCTGTGCAGAAAATCCTTGCCCTGTTTCTATTATCTGTCTTGTAAGGAAACTGCAGCTGCTTACAGATTTTCATACTGAGTGGGGTTAGGTTGTATTAGTGTACAGAGACAAAATCTTAATGTAAGATCCCTCAGATTGCCCATAAAGAAGAGTGTTTGTGATTTCCACCTCTTATTCTGTAGAGATATATGTAATTATAAATGTATAACTACATATCCAAAGTAATTAATAGTACAGAAAAAGTGTGTGCATGTAAAATATAGGAATGTATAGTTATAAATATGTAACCACATATCGCAAATAATGTATAGTACAGAATAAAGTGTGTGCATATGAAATATAGTTTTATAGTGTTTTATTTTTATTTATTTATTTATTTATAAAAATTTATTTATTTATTTTGAGAGAGAGAGAGTGAGCATGAGTGGGAGAGGGGCAGAGAGATAGGGAGAGAGAGAGTCCCAAGCAGGCTCCATGCTGTCAGTGCAGAGCCTGACATGGGGCTTGATCTCACAAACCTTGAGATCATGACCTGAGACAAAATCAGGAGTTGGATGCTTAACCAGCTGAGCCACCCAGCCACCCTTATAGTGTTTTAAATAAGAAAAGAGTTTCTGGGAATGTCAGCTGGTGCAGCCACTCTGGAAAACAGTATGGAGGTTCCTCAAAAAACTAAAAATAGAACTACCTTACGACCCAGCAATTGCACTACCAGGTATTTATCCAAGGGATACAGGTGTGCTGTTTCAAAGGGATACATGCACCCCAGTGTTTATAGCAGCACTATCAACAATAGCCAAAGTATGGAAAGAGCCCAAATGTTCATCGATGGGTGAATGGATAAAGAAGGTGTGGTGTATATATACAATGGAGTATTACTCAGCAATCAAAAAGAATGAAATCTTGTCATTTGCAACTACATGGATGGAACTAGAGGGTGTTATGCTAAGTGAAATTAGTCAGAGAAAGATAAATACCATATGACTTCACATATGAGGACTTTAAGAGACAAAACAGATGAACATAAGGGAAGGGAAACAAAAATAGTATAAAAACAAGGAGGGGGACAAAGCATAAGAGACTCATGAATATGGAGAACAAACAGAGTGTTACTGGAGGGGTTGTGGGAGGGAGGATGGGCCAAATGGGTAAGGGGCATTAAGGAATCTCCTCCTGAAATCATTGTTGCACTGTATGCTAACTAATTTGGATGTAAATTAAAAAAAAATTTAAATTAAAAATGTCAAAAAAAAAAAACATTAAAAAAAAGAAAAGAGTTTCTTGGGTTTGTGTAAATTTGTGAATGGTGCTGTTTCACTGTACCTTCTGAAAGATAATAGAATAAGAAATTGAAGAATATTTTGACATTTTCAGCTGATGACAGGAACTTTTTACTTCTTTTAAAGAGCATTTCGTATATTTCTGTATGTGATCACTTTGAAAAATTTAGTTTGTTAAAGTTTTAAAGCTACAAAACAGAATAAACGTGGCTTTTGGAGTTAGGAGTAAGATTAATTTATCGTGATTATTTTTAAAGTCAATTTTAGAAAGATAATTATAATGCCATATTGAGAGCTTTATTTTTAATCTAAGTGCCAGCCATATCTTTGACACCAGATGGGAATATGGAGATGGGCACTCAGCCCGGTAATTTATGCTCATAAATACATACAAAAAGTTTACACTTGCTGTTTCTTTCTTGCCTGTGGCTTGAGACCCTGGGGAATTTTATATTCCAGTGATTTCAGAAGAGAGACCAATCGGGGATTCTGACCTTTCCTATTTTCCTGGCATCCCTCCTGTGTACCTGATAAGGTGCCTGTAGGTCTAAACTGTTTTTGATAAATGTCTGGTCATAGGTTTGTCTAAGAGTGAGAGTCTTTGAGCAGCAAAGAATTCTTGGAAAGGAAGCTTGTATTTTTAATACTATCTACGAGATCCAAGTGGCTGTTGCTGAAGAAATTACATGGGTAGAGAACTGAGAAGCTGACGGTGGCCAGAGAAGTTCTCTGTACCTTCCTATTAGAGCCACATACAGATGGAAGTTGTTTATCCCCAAAGGATTATGTAATGCAAACAGTTTTAGACGTGAAAGAGTACAGGCAGGCATGTACTTTGGAAATATTGCTTAAGAGGGAATTCTGTGATGAAGAGAACATCTAGTAAAAAATAGGATGACAGTAGATGTTCCCAGATGATATACCCACTTTACCAGAGAGAAGCCCTCATCCCCAGCCTTCATGGTGACTTTATGTTATGGGGATTAGGACATCCACTTTCTTCAGTGTTAAAAATTGATCATTGTTACAATATTATTATCTGATACAGAGTCCATATTCAGATTTTGCCAGATGTTTCAACTGTTTTTAAAAATAACTGAGGTATGATTGGCATAAAATAAGCTACATATATTTAATATACATATAATTTGATCAGTTCTGTATATATTTGTGAAACCATCACCACTATCAAGATAATGAACACAGCCAACACTGTCCAAGGTTTCTTTATGCCCTTTGGTAATACCTTCCTTCTGTCTTTCTCTAGTCCCTCCCTCCATCCCTAGGCAACCATTAATCTGCTTTCTGTCACTATAGACTTAGTTTGCATTTTGTAAAATTTTACATAAATGGAAATGTAGAGCATGTACTCCTTTTTTGTTTTCTGGCTTTTTCCCCCACTCAGCATAATCATTTTGAAATCCATCTATGTTGTTGCATCTATCAATGGTTCATTCATTTTTATCACTTGATATTGTATTGTATGTATATACCAAAGCTTGTTTATCTGTTCACTTATTGTTGGACATTTGAGTTGCTTTCAGTTTTTGACTGTGAACATTCATGTACAAGTCTTTGTATGGACATATGCTTTCATGTCTCTTGGGTAAATAACCTAGGAGTAGAATTGCTGGATAATATGGTAGGTGTGTGTTAACTTAAAAAAAAAAAAAAAAAAAAAAAAAACCACACCCAAAACTGCTAAACCACTTTCCAAAGTGGTTGTATTATTTTACATTTCCATCAGTGATGTATGAGAGTTCTAGTTGCTCCATATCCTTGCCAGTCTTTTTAATTTTAATCATTCTAGTAGATGTGAAGTGGTTTCTTACTGTGGTTTTAGTTTGCATTTTACTAATGACTAATGACACTGAATATCTTTTTTATGTACTTTTTGGAAGACGGCCTTCTTTTAAAAATATTGAAGAAGAATGGCTGTCAAATCTTGGTTTTCCAGTAAAATCTGAGTTTTGTCTTTCCCTGTATGATGTAAGCGAACGAAAAAGAGAGGCAAGAGGTATAGGAGTGATACTTTCTACTGAAAGGAGAGGGGCTCATAAGTACAGCCTAGAAATGAGAGGTATTGAGAGGTTGCACAAAGTAACCAATAAATCAAGTGAAACAAGGAGAGCAGAAGAGAAGGGTTAGGGCCTGTCACCACTAAAGACAGTTTGTATTATCAGAGTCTTTAATTTTCTTGTATTCCAGATAAAAAAATCTGAATGAGACTTCTCTTAGAAAAGTGCATTTGAAAGCATGGACTGTAGACCCTTCTTCTGCTTTCTTCTGACTCACTCATTTCCTTTTAACTCCTGACACCTATTTTGAATGTGTTTTTTGTTTTTGTTTTTTAAGGTCTGCAGGGATCTCATAACCATGTATGATGACCTGTTTTCAGCCCTTAGAGTTTTCTGTAGTTTCTTGCTTTCTTCACCTCTGTCTTCTTGAGACTCATGGTTTTTTTTTGTTTTTTTTTTTAATAAAAAATTTTTTTAATGTTTATTTTTGAGAGAGAGAGAGAGAGAGAGACAGAGCACAAGCAGGGGAGGGGCAGACAGAGAGGGGGACACAGAATCTGAAGCAGGCTTCAGGCTCTGAGCTGCCAGCACAGAGCCTGACGTGGGGCCTGAACTCAGGAACTGTGAGATCATGACCTGAGCTGAAGTTGGATGCTCAACCGACTGAGCCACCCAGGTCAAGACTCATCTTCTTCACCTTGGTGACAACACTTGCATTTTTTGCTCCATGCTGGTTTTTTTTGTTTGTACCAGCAGCTTCCATGAAGTCAGCCATCCAACCTGAGCATAGGGCTTTCCTTCCCATGTTGAGATCATGTCTTTCCAGGCTGACTTAATATTTTCTTTCTGGATGTTACCTCAATAAATAACCTGTCTGAAACCATATTTGCCTTTTGTGTCCTTAGATTAATTTCCTTCCCAGATTTGTACCTTCCTCTCATGGTGCTGTCATTCTCCCAGTCTCCCACTCTTGAAACTACTTTATCATCTTTGCTTCTTCCCTCCTCATTGTGAAACTTTATATAATACCTGTCATCCCTGTTTCCATCTTCATAGTCTTACGGCCACCATGCTAATTCAGCCTTTCATCACTTCCTGCTGGGATTGTGACGGTGGCTTCTGAACTGATCACTTAGTCTCTAGTCCCTCTTCTGTCCACCCTACTCACTGATGTCTCTGATAGATGAATCTTCTCAACTCACTGGGTTGTACATTGTTTATTTTTTTTAAAAAGTCTGTGATTTATACCAACCATGATTTATTTCTTTGAAATTTGTTTGTTGTTTTGGTTCCCCTAATGGTATCCCTGACTACTTTATCTTACTCAACCTTATTTTCTGTGGTTCCTGTACACAAAACTCTGAGATACAGCAAAAATGGTCTATTATTCCCTGAATACCCAATGGATACATATACCCACTGCTGCTACGTTGTCCACTCTATTCCATTCTCGGAGAGATTTCTCATTCTTCTTTCCATACCTGTTGTCTTGTCCTAATTTCAAGGCTCCCCTCAATTTCCAGCTCTTCCATGAATTCTTGCTTGGTCGTGTCAACTTTAAGTAATCATTCCTTCCTTTGAACTTATCGTCTGTGACAGGCAATTGAACATTTTGTGTTATTGTTCATTTTCAAGGTACTTCTTCTCTCCAACCAGAGTTCAGCTTCCTTGAGTTTCATACCTCTGATGAGTTCCTGTGGTGTGCTTGAACTGTCCCAGATGCTTGCATCTTAATGATAACAATGCCTATCAGTATTTCTGTGAAGAATGATGCCTAAAACATCAAGTTGTATGATTGCATTTTTGATCTCTTAAGTGTGTTGAAAACCAAAGGGCTCTGCTCATTCTGGCTTTTGAGTGCATGCAACATGTCAGATGCTTTCATTGATTCTCTGTCACTGAATCCTCATGATTTTTTGAGGCAGTTGTCATCCCATTTTACAGTTGGGGAAACTGAAGCTCAGACTATTGTGTGCCCAGGGTTACACAACTGCTAAGTGGCAGAGCTGGGATTAAAATATTTCCCATGTCTGCCTGATTCCAAAGCCCTCTTCTTCTCTGTAGCACACTGCCTTTTGTGGGGCTGGTTTGGCAAGGCATTCCTATGGGGGTCATCTCTGAGGTATCTAACACTTTAGATTATCTGTAATAAATGTTTCAAGTACATGGGAATGGAATCAAGTTGAGGAGATAAAGTAATTTATTTATACCACTCACTTGCATTTACTCTCTTTGTTTCTTTTATCAACTTTCATGGCTTATGAGGTATAGAGTCTGTCCAGAAGCCCTTTGAATAAAGACCAAGGGAAACACAAATTAAGTATGTAGAATTCTGCAGGATAGCCTAGGCAAGTGGTTTTCATCTGTTTGACAGGCAACTCTATTTCTGGTTGTAAGGCAGGAATTGTGGGAAAGTAGGCTGCTCTCAAGGAAAGTAGGCAACATTTTCAGATTTAACTCAGTGTAACCTTCAAAAGGTAGTTCACTTATTTGGTTAGTGGTGTTATGGATTATAGGATTTTAGTCATGCCTCAGTTTTCAAATGCAAGTACCAAAGAACACTTCCTAGAGCTCACTTGAAAAAAGTTCCATCTATAGCTTCCCTCCCAAAAGCATCATGCAGAATAATATTGTACATAGTATTTAGTGAGTATCAAAGAGTGGGGAGATATAAATGAACAATTTCAGCTGCCTGGGGGTGGAAACAGTGATTCATAGACTTAAGATTTAGAACTCAAATATTCTTGGTTTGTACTCAATGAAGAGCGGCATCAATAAATTTTATGAACAGAAAACAGTTTACTGATAGTATGTGAATACTTTAGAAACGGAAGGAAATCATCAACCTTATTTTATTTTATGTAATGTCATCAAAATATATTTGTTTCCTCTATTATACTAATTTTTGAGTTAAATGGCATATTTAGAAAATATCCAACATGTGGAGTTTATAGAGTTCTCATGTACAAAATGGACATTTTCTACTTTGGGGAGCTTTATGGATCATATTGAAAGCCATAGTAACTCAGTTCTTAACAGTGAACACCATTAGCTACCTCTGGCTCAGCTCCTCCAACCTTGGGAAACAGAAGCTGCTTTGTGGGTTTTTTTTCCCCCCCACTCATGCAGTTATCACTAATCATCATTTCAGAGAAAGTTGAGGTCTCAGGATGAAAACATATTTCCTCAAGCATTAGATTAAATTCCCCATTGGCAGTATTGAATCTGAGTGGAAAAACATTTTTACTTTCTTGAAATTGGGTAAAAGTTATGGCTATGAATGTTTAGGCTAGCATTATGCCTATCTTGACTCTTCAGTTCTTGTATGCCTATTTTCAGATATACTATATTACCTCAGTGTTTTATCCAGAGTGGGTACCCCATAAATGTTTCTTAAATTAATCATTGAGTATTTATTTGTCTTTTGTGACTAGCTTATTTGACTTAGCAAAATGTTCTCAAGATTCATCCATGTTGTAGAATGCAATAAGATTTCCTTCCCTTTTTAAAAAAAAATTATTTTTATTAAAAATTTTTTAAATGTTTATTTTTGAGAGAGAGGGGCAGTCCATGAATGGGGGTAAGGGCAGAGAGAGAGGGAGACACAGAATCCAAAGCAGGCCCCAGGCTCCATGCTGTCAGCACAGAGCCTGATGTGGGGCTCGAACTCACGAACCGCGAGATCATGGCCTGAGCTGAAGTCAGACACTCAACTGACTGAGCCACCCAGGCGCCCCAATGTTTATTTATTTATGAGAGAGAGAGACAGAGTGCAAGCGTGGGAGGGGCAGAGAGAGAGGGAGACACAGAATCCGAAACAGGCTTCAGGCTCTGAGCCATCAGCACAGAGCCTGACGCAGGTCTGGAACCCACCGACCGTGAGATCATGACCTAAGTTGGCCGAAGTTGGATGCCCAACTGACTGAGCCACCCAGATGCCCCAGATTTCCTACCCTTTTAAGGCTGAGTAATATTCTGTTGTGTGTTATGTACATTTTGTTTATCCAGTTATCTGTCATTGGATGTTTGGGTTGCTTCCATCTCTTGGCTATCATGAATACTGCTGCTATGAACACAGGTGTGTAAAGACCTCTTCGTGATCTTGCTTTCAGTTCTTTGGGATATATACCTAGAAGTGAGATGGCTGGATCATATGATAGTTCTATTTTTAACTTTTTGAGGAAGTACCATGCTATTTTCCTTAGTGGTTGCCCTATTTTACACTCAGCAACAGTGCATAAGGGTTCCTTCTTCTCTACATACTTGCCAAAACTTATTATTTTCTGTTTTTTAAATAGTAGCCATCCTAATCGGTGTGAAGTGACATCTTGTGATTTTGATTTGAATTTCTGTAATGATTAAGGAAGTTGAGTATATTTTCATGTACTTGTTGGCCATTTGTGTATCATCTTCATGGAGATGTCTATTCAAGTCTTTTGCCCATTTTTTTAGCCAGGTTATTTGTTTTTGTTGCTGTTGTTGAGGTTTGGCAGTTCTTCATATTCTAGATATTAACCCCTTACCAGATGTTAGGATTTGCAAATAATTTTCTTGCATTTCTAAAAATATTTTCGTAACTTTTTATATTGATATAATTTCAGACTTACAGAAAAGTTGCGAAACTAGTAGGAGAAACTCCCATATACCCTTTGTTCAGAGTTATTGTGTTGTTTTGTTTTTTTTTTCAGGAACACCTGGATTTCTTGACACTTTGTTGAGCCCTCTAAACAGAATGAATTACTTGCAGCTGTGGGAGATGTAAAAGTATAAACATGGTCCCTGTTTGAGTATGTAAAACAAATAAAGATGTTTATAAAGCAACCAGTACAGATGAGAATCATACAAATAAGAACAAAAGTGAGAGGGGGCCAAAGTAAGAATAATTTGAGTTATTAGAATTGGAGACCTGTCCCAATGTTTTTCAACATGGGATGATTTTTCTCTCCTAGAGGACTTTTTGTAATGTTTGGAGACAAACTGTCACAACTGCAGCTAGCATGGGAGAAGTTGTAATACTGGTGTCTAGTGTGTAGAAACCAAAGCTACTGCTAAACATCCTACAATGCACAGGACAGTCCCATACAGCAAAGAATTATCCAGTCCAAATGTCTGTAGTGCCAAGGCAGAGAAACCATGCCCTATCCTGGGGAAGCAGACTTTGCAGAAAACCTATCTTGAGGACTTTAAGGGCTTTGGGCCTGGAAATTCTCTCAAACACATCCAAAACACTTGAATGACACAGTGAAGTCTCTGCCTGGTAAGATAATAAGGTATGAAAAAATATTTTCTTCTCTTTTTTGGTGCATAACCCATAATAAGAGGGCTTAGTTGCTCTCTGCTTACTATGAATTTTCTGCAGTAAACTGGCGAAAAATGCTTTCCCTGGTTTTATTTTGTATTGCAGTTTCTTATAGCTAACATATTCTTGTTATTGCATTCTTTTTTTTTTTTTGCCACTTTCTGCTGTAAAACAAAACAAAACAAAACAAAACCCAAACAAAAAAAAAAAAAAACCCAAAACCATGTAAACTCTGAAAAAAGCAAACAGTATTATACGAAAGATCCCGAAGCTTAGAGGAAGCCAGCAGAGGTGTTGGGAGAATGTGCTTTAGAAGGCTTCCTTTCAATCCTCTGTTCCCTGCAGAGAAGCGAGGTGTCAGTTCTGTTTTATCACTAAGTCCAGTAAGCCAGGAGGAGAATGAAAGTAGCATGGGCTTTGATATCCTGTAGACCTAGATTTGAATCCAGGCCCATTCTATACTAGGTGTCTGACCTTGGGCAAGTATATAATTTACTCGTGTACTCTGAACTCAGTACAGAGTACTTCTCTGCCAGGGGGTAATATCTGCTTCACTGGTGGTGAAGGGCAGTAGAGTACAGTGGGTAAGGCTGTGGACTCTCACACCTAATTGCCTGGCTTCAGATCTTCACTCAGCTACTTCTAGTTCTGTGCCCTTTGGTAAGTTTCTCAACCTTTTCTAGACCTCCATTTCTTCATTTGAAAAATGAGAATAATTGTATCAGTATTTACCTCATAGGGCTGTTAGGACATTAAATGAATTAATAAATGTAAAACACTTAAAAAGTGGTGCTGGACAAATAGTAGGCACAGGAAATGTCAGCTATTTTGGAGATTAATTTGAGATAAAGGATGTAAAGAACCCTGTAGTGTCTAGCAAAAGAAGGTGCTTGATAACTGGTTTTTCAAAATTTAAACTTTAGTAGCTGACAGTTTATTATAATATAATGCCATTATAATAAAATCATTAGCCCCTGAAGTTAAATTAGTGGGGATTTGGTCTTAAGTCTTCAGGATACAAAAAGGAAACTGCTCATTCTTTTGCTTCTTACTTGTTCCTGGCCAAGACTCCTTTGGATCTATGTTCAAAATGTGCTTAAAGAATTGCAGGCCTAGCCAGACTTTTGTGGAATTATAAGAGGCAACTAGAACAGCCGCCTGAGTGCATGGAGTGGTGAGGGATGTTTGGGTTGGAAATAGTTGTTTCTCTAGTCCGGCTTTCATGAAAGCCCCCTGGGCGGAGAGGAAATAGAGAAATAGCAGGAAAAGTTTGCTTGTTTTTGAACTCCCTGCTTATCCTTGGGGTGTGGGTGTGTGTCAGGTGAAGAGGTCCCATCCTTCTTGATGGTATAGGGGATTTAGACTCACTCGAAGGTAATTTACAGTGGAATCAAATATCCAGTTATACCTGTCCCTGTTAGATATTGGGTTGTAGACATATTTATAGCGCACACATGGGCCAGCCTTTTCTTAGAATATGAGAATATATTATCTCATGGTAAGATAAAGTGTATGTAAAGGGGTTAGCTTGGCATTGTGCTTTATTAAGAGTTAGCTGTCATCATCATCATCATCACTGTCCTTACTCTTAAACTTTATGTTTTAGTTAAGACACTAATGAAGTCTTTAATAGTTATTCAGCAATTCTACTTCCCCTTTTTACTTTTTTACTTCTTAGGGCATACACACATTCAAAGGAGCGCATGTCATAATTTTACAGCTTGATGAATTTTCACAAACTAAACACACTCATGCCTTCAACACTCAAGGAACATACTCACTAGTATCCTAGAAGCCCCACTCATGGTCCCTTCTTGCCATTATCCTTCAGTTTTCAGGAAAAAAATTGTTTTTCTCTTTAGTGACATTCAAAGCTACTCATGCATGGATTTATGTAAACTCTTAATAGCTATGGCTGACAGTTATAGCTGGCCTTATTACACCCTTTTATTTTCTTACTCTTTAAAAAGCACTTCTCCTGGAAAGGGTTTTAGTCCTATAGACTGTTACCTTTGGACATGAATAGGCTGAGTGATCTCGTAGATCATCCTCTGCAAATAGGTGATGTGTTTTTTGCTTTTATTTGTCCATATTATAGAAGTCCATTAAAACCCAAAAGTTGTCCATTGTACAAAAAGAAAAGGAAATTGACTCAGCTGCACAGACCTCTTAGATGTCTTCTCTAAAAGCATTCCACATTGAAAAGAGCTCAAGGCACATGAAAGAAATCCTATGGTGGAGGAAGACTACACAATGCTGGGTGCACTTTGGGGGCTCTCATCTTCTGCCATCGAACAAGGTGATAAGGCTGAAGGACTGGCTACTTTTGGAAGTAATGGACCTCAGTTAGTTTCCTGTGCTTTTGTCTGGGCATAGTTAGAAAACCATGGAGAATTTTTCAGAAGGCAGCTTCTCAGAGGAAGAATAAAACTGTGGGGGTTGAGTTTGAGGCTCTTCACAGTACTGAAACATTCACTCTGGAATCACCAGGGCATTAGCCTTGCTTTGCATGGCTTGTTTAACTTTGTGGGCCCAGCTAATGGCTCTGCTAAAATATTGTGTATGCATTTCAGAATATTATTAGTCATTTTGGCCATTGCTTTATTTCTTAATATTTATTTGTTAATTTAAAAACATTGAGATCTAATTCACATACCATAAAATCTACCCCTTTAAAGCATCCAGGTCAATGGATTTTAGTGTGGATATTTATCATCACTATCTCATTCCAGAACATTTTCTTCTCCCCTGAGAAGAAACCCCTGCCCATTAGCAGTCACTCTCTCCATCCTATTTACTTAGTTTTGCCAAATAAGTGTCATTGCTATCTTTATTTCATAGAAGTCTTTCCTCTATAGGATGTCATGACAGTTGTGTGACCTTTTACATAGGGGTGTGCCCCATCTAACATCCGTTGTAAAGTTGAATTGGGGGTGCATTTTCAGCACTACCACCAACCCCATGTTGATTGAAATTGTTTTAGGACATAAAATGACAGTATGTTTACTTACAGTCACTTACAAAAACACCCAAAAAATGAATAATCCAATTAAAGAATGGGCAGAAAGCATGTATAGACATTTTTCCAAAGAAGACCTACAGATGGCCAACAGACACATGAAAATATACTCAACATCACTGTTCATCAGGGAAATGCAAATCAAAACTACAATAAGGTATCACCTCATACCTGTCAGAATGGCTAAAATCAACAACACAAACACCAGGTGTTGGCAAGGATGTGGGGAAAGGGGAACCCTCTTGTACTGTTGGAGGGAATGCAAGCTGGTGCAGCCACTCCGGAAAATAGTATGGAGGTTCCTCAAAAAGTTAAAAATAGAACTACTGTATGATCCAACAATTGCACTACTAGGTATTTACCCAAAGGATACAATTCAAAGGGATATATACACCCTGATGTTTATAGCAGCGTTGTCTGTAATAGCCGAATCATGGGAAGAGTCCACGTGTCCATTGATGAATGGATAAAGAAGATGTGGTATTATATATACAAAGGAATATTAGTCATAAAAAGAATGAAATCTTTTCATTTGCAATGACATGGATGGAGCTAGAGAGTATCATGTGAAGCAAATAAGTCAGAGAAAGACAAAGACAAATACCGTATGAATTTACTCGTTTGTGGAATTTAAGAACAAACCTAATTCTATTAGGGTACTTATAGCAAAGGGGAAAAAAAAGAGAGAAAGACAAACCAAGAAACAGATTCCTAATTATAGAGAACAATCTGATGGTTACCAGAGGGGAGGGGCATGGGGAGGACGGGTGAAATAGGTGGTGTGGATTAAGGAGGGCACTTGTGATGAGAATTGGGTGGTGTTTGGAATTGTTGAATCACTATATTGTACACCTGAAATTAATATAACATTGTATGTTAACTATACTGGAATTTAAAAAAATAATGATGATGATGATGATGATGATGATGATGAAGAAAAGGCATAAAAAAATTACTGTTGTCTTTTCCTGGTCTAGTGGAGCTTCTGAGCAACTGTGGAAATGTACATGCTTACAAAGCTGGGTCTGTTTGTCATCAAAGAAGGCCATGAGTCCAAAACTCTTAAAAAGGCCTCCTCCCTCAGAGCAGCTTTTATCCAAAGACTTTTGGACCAAATGACTTCTATCTCATGTGAATCTTTCCAGGCACAAATATTTCATCATGGTGATACAGTTGAACATGTGTACTTTTCAGTTATTCTCAGGAATAGAATGGCATTTATCATGTGCTATGTATAGACATTAAATAGGAGGCATCAAAAGTCTGTGGTTAACTGGATTCACCAAAAAAAAGCCCCCCCCCCCGTCCATTAAATGCCTCTTTTTTTTCACTCTCAAATCTGGTATTTTGCATTTTCTTCTGGAGTTTCCCAAAGACTCTTTGTAATTATGTAGGGATGGTTGATTAGAACTGCATTCTTGGGAATCAGTTATTGGACTGAAGAAATGCGTTAGAGATAGAAGAGGTGTCTCTAGCAGTAAGCTTTTTGAAGTACTGAAGAGGCATTTGGAAGAGAATCCTAAATTTGTTTCAGGTCACAAGTATCTAGGAAGGCTGCAGAATGGATGTGAACTCCTACTCAAAATAAACAAGTTGGATTCAGCTATTGCCTGAACAACTACCTAATAATGGATCTAACATCTTTAATATCTTTGAATGTGCAGTAATGTTTTCATTCTATTAGGGTAACTTGTAGCAAATTAATTTTAGGATCTATCTATCTATCTATCTATCTAATCTATCTATATATATATATCTGTATCTGCACTGTATTTTTAAAATGGTTTAATACTGTTCTCATCTGCCACACTGTTTCATTCATATACATAGTATCATATACTGGAGTTATGTGGCTGTTGGACTGTGACTTGATATTGATAATGGAATGGAAAAAGTTGTAAAGAGCCAAGCAAACCATTTTCTACTATATGAATAGTTAATCAGCAATAAGAGTATCTTGCAGAAAATGCTGGAGCTTTAATGGATATTATATAGCACTTACTGTTGAAAGAGAAAATGGAGAAAAAAATGCTACGCAGTGTAAAATGAGGTCAGGTTACACATACTCCGTTTTCCTCATAAAACAGAGAAGAATTTGTAGGCTCTGAAGTTTACCTGGTGTGTTCAACAGTCCACAAAAGGTTGGCTTTATACTTATTAAATACTACTTAAAAAGATTGTTTTTGTTTTTTTCCCTGCCTGCTTTCTCATCCAAAGGTAAAAATTCATTTCCTGTCAAGCATTAATTTATTTCAGCAAATCCTTACTATCTCCTACTATGTAGTAAGCACCGAATTTTGGATAAGTACTGAATTTTGGATAGATCAGTGGTCAGTTGGGTTAGTTGAAAGGAGAGTAGTTCTTCTACTTGTCTCAGATAAACCTTACCAGAGGAAGAATTGGGAGATTGAAGAACAGGTATCTTGATCAACAAGCTAGGATCAGGAAGACAGAAGTAGGGATTGTTTGGGAAAGAGTATTATCAAGAAACCACTCTAACCAGTATATCTGGCTCTGTGGTGGTTCTGAGGGTGACTAAACACTTTGTAAGCCTTTGACACAAGGAAGTGATTTCTCATATTTGAAGACTAGTATTGGGGAGTATGTTTTGTTTTACCCAATTCATTTTTTATCTCATCCAACAAGCATTTATAAAGTATTTGCTTACTTTTTGTTAACCAGCATGCTATGTATTTAAAACCAGTGGTTAAGTTTAAGGGTCTTAGTATCTGTATTTTTATAGAAAAGAGCTTTATTACTTTAAATTTTTTTTTTAATTCTCAAGTTAGTTAACATACAGCATAGTTTTGGCTTCAGGAGTAGAACCCAGTGATTCATCTCTTACATGTGACACCCATGCTCATCCAGAAAAGGTCCCTCCTTAATTCCCATCACCCACTTAGCCCACCCTCCTACCCCCATTGACCCTCGGTTTTTATGTAATTTTTCCTTCCCTTTCCCTATGTTCATCAAATTCCACATGAGTGAAATCATATGGTATCTGTCTTTCTCTGACTTATTTTGCTTAGCATAATACCCTCCAGTTCCATTGACGTTGTTGCAAATGGCAAGATTTCGTTCTTTTTCATCACCAAGTAGTATTCCAGTGTGTGTGTGTGTATGTATACACTACATCTTCTTAGAGTTCATTCATCAGTTGATGGACTTTGGGCTCTTTATAGGAAAGAACTTTAAAAGTTCACTTCCTGGAACATTGTGAATGTTCTATGTAATTTTAAGCTTTGTGAAATAAATAGTAAATGGTTATTTATTTAAAAAGAAAAGCATTTATTTAAAATAAAAATTGGTGATTTATAAGTAAGATGAAAAATATATTCTTTTTTAAAAATGTTCATTTATTTTGAGAGAGGGTGGGGGGAGGGACAGAGAGAGAGAATCCCAAACAGGCTCTGCACTGACAGCTGACAGTGCCAATGCGGGGCTTGATCCCACTAACTGTGAGATCATGACCTGAGCCGAAATCAAGAGCTGGACACTTAACAGACTGAGCCACCCAGGTGGCCCCTATTAAGAATTTTTAAAATTAGGAATTTGTGGTAATTTTATCAAACATATTTCAAAATTTATAGATGTTATCATTTTTTTTCTCCTTTGACCTGCTAATGAGATCTGGTAATCTCCTAATATTGAACCATCTTTGTCTTACTAGTAAGAGACTCACATGATCATCCATGTATTATTATTTTAAAGGATTGATGGATTTGTTTATTGATATTTTCATCAGGATTTCTATATTGATATTTACATGACTATCATGAATCATAAATGAGATGGCTCTATGGGTTTTTATCTTTTTTAAAAGGTGTTTGTATCAGTGTTTTTCTAGCAGTATACAAAGAATTTTGAATCTTTCTACCTACTCCCACACATTTAAATATATTTAGAATTATCCATTCCTTTGAAAATTTGGTAGAATTTGTCTGTGTATGAATTGGGTTTGGTGCTTTGTGAGGTAGAGCTTTGATACATTTCATAGTTACATAAACAGTTATTAACCTATTTTGATGGAGTCTAATGCTAATTAATGACATGTTTATATATTTGACACTTAACTATTTGTGAGACTTTAGAGTGTCATTTTTAGCATTTAAAGTTTATATTCTCCTTCTCCTATAACACCTTAGAAATTAGACATTCTTCTCCTTCTTCTCCTCCTCCTCCTTCTCCTCCTTCTCCTCCTCCCCCTCCTCCCCCCCCCCCCTCCTTTTCCCCCTCCTCCTCCTCCTCCTTCTCCTTCTTCAGAGAGACAGAGACCATGAACAGTACAGATAGGCAGAGGGAGAGGGAGAAAGAGTTCCAAGCAGGCTCCACACTTAGTGTGGAGCCTGGCGTGGGGCTGGATCCCATGACCCTGGGATCATGACCTGAGCTGAAATCAAGAGTTGGATGTTCAACTGACTGAGCCACTCAGGAGCTCCCAGGCATGCTTCTTTAATAATAAGGTGTAGAAGAATTTTTCAGTGTAAAAATGTGGCACACTTCTTTGCAAATATGTTGTATGTAAATATAAAACATGATAAACTAAGTGGAGGAAGGCAGATTGGCCTAGAGAAGCAGTGAAATCTAGGGCGCTGAACACCTTTTTTTTTTTTTTTTTTTTAAATGGGAGTTCTGCCTATTGGGGAAGATCACATTTGGGAACACAGACTCTGGAAGGCAGAGGGATATGAATGGGAGCCTGTGATATAGTGGAAATGCTCTGAGGGTAAGATCTATCACTGTCATGAAGTCTTGCAGAGGATTATGTTACTTGTTAGTGCTCTGTGCTGTTGGATCTTCTTTGTGGAGATAGGACAGAGTGACAAAGTCAAGTTTTAGGGGATCATGGCAGAGCCTGCCATGGGAAGACCATCGAAGGCTTGGCATTTACATTTATATATGTAACAACTTCATATTTTCTCATTCATGCTAGTCAAAGTATGTATGTTTGACTTGGGAAAGGAAATTGTTAAGGGTTAAGTTGATCTGGTAGGGTTATTTTCAGGTTGCACAGTGTTCGTAGAGTATTCTAGGCGCCAGGTTTCTTGAAGTTATCTTTCAATTGAATTTGAACTAGGTGTTTTGGCCAATAGAGAGATTTAGCAGGTCTTCGACTTGTAAACATCTCACACAGCTCACAGTATTTTCATTCATTGTGCCCAGCTCCATAAGTGCTACTCTGTTTTCTGGTCTCACTCACTAGTTTCATCAGGCTGGGGTCATAACACAGTCGCTGCCATCAGCATTTTACTAGACTGCCAGTTGTCAGGAGGCCATTTTTTAAAGAGGGTCATAAAATGAAGAATTGAGTTTATACATTAAAGAATGAGTAGAAAGAGCACACAGGCTTAGAGTCAATCAGATGTGCAATCATGTTACTTTTGCCATTGAACTACTTACTAGACTTCTCCCAGCCTTCATCTGTAAATGGTAAAGAGGGATAAGGACTGTTGGATAAAGTGACATTTTACTGAGACCTGAATAACAAGAAGGAGCCAGCAGTGTTAAGATCTGGAGGAAGAACATTCCAGGCAGTGGCACCAGGTAGTGCAAAGGTGGTTGTGAGCCTGTTATACTGCAGGAATAGAAGGCTGGAGCTGTTCAGACAAGGGCCAGGTATTGAGGGACCTCATAGGCCAGCATGTGGAGTTTGGTGTGAGGGGAGTTTGTGGAGTTTCTCATAAACCTAAGATCTATGGATGTGTGTTAATTATCATGGCTGAACTGTTGTGGTAATAGTCTAATCTCAGCATGCACCCAGATAATATACATAATATTATCCTCTGGGGAAAATGAGAATGAGAGCCTTATCTTAATATGGTGAAATAAGTGGATTAAAAATCAAAGTGAGTCCTAATACACATAACTAATTTTTATGTTAGCTAATGAGAAGTGATTAAAGTAATATGCTCATATAATTAACTTTTAATTATTTTTCCTGGTGACATTTAGTTTATGATCATTCTTCTTGGGATATTGTGGCATAATATGAAACGTTACAACCACTGAGGTAACAAATTTGTTCTGAACATCACTCATTTAATGATAACTTAGAATTAAGATAAAGGTATGGGGCGCCTGGGTGGCTTAATCTTTGAGTGTCCAACTTTGGCTCAGGTCATGATCTCATAGTGCATGAATTCGAGCCCTGTTTCAGATTCTGTGTGTACCTCTATCTCTGCCCGCCCCCACCCCCCCACTCTCATAAATAAACATTAAAAAAAAGAATTAAGATATAGGTATGTGTATATATATACTTTAAATGTTTTATTTTTTTTAGAGAGCGCAAGTGGAGGAGGGGCAGAGAGAGGGGAACAGAGGATTAGAAAAGGGCTCTACACCGACAGACAAGGCATATGTGGGGCTCGAACTCACAAACTGTGAGATCATGACCTGAGCCAAAAGCGGATGCTGAACCAACTGAGCCACCCAGGGGCTCCTAGGTACATATATATTTTTAATGTTTATTTATTTATTTATTTTGAGAGAGAGAGAGAACAGGGGGAGGGGCAAAGCGAGAGGGAGAGAGAGAATCCTAAGCAGGCTCTGTACTGACAAAGGGCTCCATCCTATGAATCATGAGATCATGACCTGAGCCAAGTTGAAGAGTCAGATCATTAACCGACTGAGCCACCCAGGTGCTCCTAAAGGTATGTATTTTTAAATAAACTTTTTAGAATAGTTTAGGCTTGCAGAAAAGTTATAAAGAGTACAGAGGGTTCCCATATATTGCACATCCAGTTCTGCTCTTATTAACATCTTCTGTTAGTATGGTACATTAGTCAAAATTAAGGAACCGATATTGATAAATTCATAAATTTTTACTTGCAAAGCAAATCCCTTTTTAAGAAAATTTTTAATGTTTATTTCTGAGAGAGAGAGAGAAAGAGAGAGAGAGACAGAACACGAATGGAGGAGGGGTAGAGAGAGAGGGAGACCGAATCTGAAGCAGGCTCCAGGCTCTGAGCTGTCAGCACAGAGCCCGATGCGAGGTTCAGACTCACAAACTGCGAGATCATGACCTGAGCTGAAGTTGGGTGCTTAACCAACTGAGCCATCCAGGCACCCCTACTTGCAAAGCGATTCTGATGCTAACTACCTGGAGGTAGTGCACACTCACAGGTTGGGGTCACAGTTCTCCACAAGCTGCTTCTCATTTCAGACATCAGCGGGAGGCTTCGGGGTTGCTAGACCACCTGTGTTTCTGACCAAGTAGTTATATAAATTCAGGGATTTCCACTAACTACTTCTCAGGTAAATGACTCAGACCTTAGGAAAGTGCTATATTTATGATTACAGTTTTCTTATAAAGAATACAAATCAGGACTATCCAGTGAAGTGATGCATAGGGCAAGGCATGGGAGGTCCCAAATGGGAAGCTTCCATGGCTTCAGAATGCATCACCCTGAGGCACACTGATCCATGATCACCAACCAGGAAAGCTCACTGTAGAATGTCTCTCAATTTAGGTTTGTCAGATATTTTTCTCATGATTAAATTGGGGTTATGGTTTTTGGGGAAGACAACCATAGGGGTAAAGTGCCATTCTTACCACACCATGTCAAGGGAACATAATCAACATGACTTATGATAGTTGATGTTGACCTTAATTATGTGACTGTGATAATGTTTATCAGATTTCTCCACTGCAAAGTTACCCTTCCCCCACTTGCCCCTCTTCATATTGTGCTCTTTGGAGAGGTTACTGTGTTCAGTCCATGCTTTAGGAGTGGGGAATTCAGCTCTTCCTCCTTGAGCATGGAGTAAGATAAAGAGATTTTTGATAGAGAAAAGATTTGAAATGTGTAGGTCATTAAGAATCTGTTAACCTTTTCAAGTATTAGAAAAGTGAAATCTTAGACCTGGATGGGACCTTGAGGGGCCATTGAGTTTGAGACCAATAGAATCCTCTGCTGGAGTGAGGGACCATAATAACCCAAATACTGCATGTACACATTTCTGTTTCAAGTTGTTATCTGTGGAATGTGAGGTGACCTGTGGGAAGGGAACCCTGTTGAATAAAAAGCCACTTGTCTCCTCCCAACCCTTGCCTCTACCTCTCAAATGTATTTTATGCTTCTTTCCATGTGTAAGGTGGTGTGCACGTTACGTAATTTCAGCTCATTAAAGTGGTATATGTGTTATTTTCCATGAAATTTAATTCTTCCATAGGTTAACTTTTAGAAATTGAATTTTGAGGGGCACCTGGGTGGCTTGGTCAGTTAAGGTTATGGTTATGGTCTCAGAGTTTGTGAGTTTGAGACCTGCATCAGTCTCTCTGCTGTCAGGGCAGAGCCTGCTTTGGATCCTCTGTACCCCCTCTCTGCCCCTCCCCCACTTGTGCTGTCTCTCAAAAAAGTAAATAAATAAACTTAAAAAAGGAAGTTGAATTTTGATTTTGTTATTGTTGTTTCTATCTGGAAAGTTTCAAACTCTGGCTTATGGGACAATTGTTTTAATGTATTATATATGTTCAGGTTCAATACTGTGGTCAGGTATTATATATAATATATAATAATATATATATATTATATACTATATAATATAATGTATTATATAGGTTCGGGTCTGTGGTCTGGGACGTCAAATTACTTATAGGACTGTTTGGAGAAAAGATGATCACTATATTAAATCTGATAGTTGGTGAATGGGAAAAGTACATTCTGAGTTGGCTGAAGTATTTGAGAACCCTACTGTGACAGGTGTCTTCATGCAAATAGCTCTCCTCATGATAAAACTCTAGCTTCCAGCCATATGCAAATAATATGAAATTTTAAGTCGGAATATTCATTGAAAGGCATTTGGTCTGGGATGGGGGCAGGAGGGAGAAATGTTGTTCACCTTGTAGTTTGATTTGCATCTTTTTAATATTATTCCTTCAGGTGCTCCAAGCAGAGAGCATCATTTGTAACATCTAAAAACACTCAGCCCCTTTTGTCCTCATTATAAAACATGCAGTTCTTCTTAATGGGCTGATTAATCCAAACAACACCCTCTGAGAGCAAGAGTGTTATCTCCACTTTATGGAAAGAAGAAACCCAGGGGGTGATGGTGAAATGATCAGATTTGAGGCAGTGGCTGAACCTGGGAGATCAGTTTTGGTCGCTTTGAATGGGTCCATATCTAACTGAAAAGAAAAGCTGCTTGTTCTATGTTAGCTGGTGAACTTCACCCCACCATATAAGGAATAACACTTCTAGGAAGCAACGTTACTTAATGACTGGAAAATGGGAAAGTACCGCACAGACAGATGATATAATGTATTGCTGTACCTTTTCGTTTTCAAAATGTTGATCCATCAATAAGTATTGTTTTCCCCAGTAATTTTTTTCTTTCTATCTATCTATCTATCTATCTATCTATCTATCTATCTATCTATCTCGTCTATCACAAACATACTCTTTCTCTCATTAACTTTAGACCAGGGTTTGTCAACCTGGATACTGTTGGCATTTCAGGCCAGATAATTCTTCATTTGTGGAGGCTGTCCTGGTCATTGTAGGGTGTTTAGCTGCATCCTTGACTCCTGCTCAAACCCCACCCCATCTCAGAGTGTGACAAACAAAACTGTTTTCAGACATTACCAAATATCCTTCAGGAGGCAAAAATCATCCCTACATGGGAACCACTGCTCTAAAATTAGCAAAGCGACCTTCAGACCCCCGTTTTGACTGTGCTGTGTAACTAGGCAGTGTCATGCATCACCACCAGCCTCCTTTTCTCCAACTGTAACATCAGGACCATTATTTATGCCTGTTTATGGTGTTTCAGGATTTGGTTTAGAAGATAAAACACTAATGAATAACTTTGTATAGCAAATTTATCTTGACATAGTGTTGAACAGTTTTAAAGTAAGCCAAATTATATTTACAAGTTAAGTACATTTCCCCAGGTGAATTTAAACTATCTTCCGTTACCGCTTAATTGTATTCATAGCTTTTTCTTCTAGGAAAACTGCAAATATTCCCTCACTTACCTCTTCGTAAAGCTTCCCAGGGCTCCCCCAGCAGTTTTTGTCTGCAGGTCTTTGATCTCAGAGTGGTTTTGCTACCCAGTGCTCAGTGCTAGTGATTTCTGCTAGTTGTTTCCCTAAATACTTGATGGAGTGGATCTCAGACATCCCTTTCCTATTTTACTACTTTTCCTTAAATCTGAACTTAATGCCGAGAAAGGGAATATTTTCTTTTTAATCAGGGAACCAACTAGACACCGCAAATTTCCTTCTCTCAACCTCCTCCTAATTCAAAGCCCAGAGCTTAGGAAAACCCTGGCCTGGGAATACCTAAAGGGATAAATGTCTACTACTCTCTTTGAACATCTTGTGCATCTCGTAAATAAAGATACATGCTATTTGCTTAGATGCGCTTAATGTAAAAATGGAGGAAAGCAAAAGAAAACCTGCAAGCATCTCTTGCCCCCATCATCTTTTCCGTTTGGATATATGTATATATTGTATTGAGAGGTTGCTTCTGACCAGGGGCTAGAGTTAGGAGTGGGGATGGGTGAAGGGGGTAGAATGAGCTGCCTAGACTCTGTGGAAGGTATTTTTGGGCTGCATCTTTGCTACTTTGCTTCCTGATCTATCCTTCATTCTCAGTGTTTGGAAGTATTTTTCACATCGGTTAGCACACTAAGTGTCTTCTTTTGGGTTATTTGAAAAAATAAGAAACCCTGAGTAGAATGTGCACATAGAAGA
This sequence comes from Panthera pardus, assembly GCF_024362965.1. NCBI lineage: Eukaryota > Metazoa > Chordata > Mammalia > Carnivora > Felidae > Panthera > Panthera pardus. The sequence goes on along the minus strand of NW_026526721.1, from coordinate 103,309,938 downwards.
ATTGCATGGGTATCAGCTGTGTAACTTTATTTTTCCCTTTGTCAGACCTTATTTAATGTGAATGTTCTCCTTTTTACAGCTGGTACCTTTGGTCATCCCAGGGAAGCAGAGGACCGTGATGATTAAGGGTTTCAACTTTGGAGATGGAAGGATCTGTATTTAAATTTGGTTGTGCCCATTCCTAGCCTTGTCTCCTAACTTCTCTGTGCCTTATCTGTAAAACAGGTGTAACAACACTAGTTTCATAGGATAGGAGCATGGATTAAATGAGATAATGTCTTTTCTCAGGTTCTTAGCAGGAGCTCAGTGACATGTGCTTCCTGTCTTTTCACTCTCTTTTCCTGTCTTTCACTTGCTGACACCATTTAATTCCATATACTTTGGATAATCCAGAATAAGAAAAGGGACTTCCTTTTCCACCATCCCCCCACACCATGCTCACTCTGCCTATCCTTTCTTTTCTTTTCTTTTCTTTTCTTTTCTTTTCTTTTCTTTTCTTTTCTCTTCTCTTCTTTTCCTTTCTTTTCTCTTCTTTTCTTTTGATTTAGTTTCTTTAATGTTTTTAATTTATTTTTGAGAGAGTGCAGGTGGGGCAGGGGCTGAGAAAGGGGGACAGAGGATCTGAAGCAGGCTTTGCACTGACAGCAGAGAGCCTGATGTGGGGCTGGAACTCATGAAACGTGGGATCACCATCTGAGCTGAAGTCAGATGCCCAACTGACTGAGCCACCCAGGTGCCCCTTCTGCCTATCTTTTATAATCCTCGACATCCCAAGTGTGTTCATGCCTCAGGGCCTTTGCATTTACTTTCTCTTTGCCTGGAACATGCTTCCCAGATACCCATGGGACTTGCTTCTTCACTTCCTTCTGGTCCCTATTCATATCACTTATCAGAACAACCTTCTCTGATCACTCTCTGTGAAATAAGACTTCTCAGTTTCCTGGCACTTCCCATCCACCTAGTCCTGCTTATTTTTTTCTCCATGCCACTCATCATCTGTTGGCATATTTTTCTGTACTGTCTGTCTCTCCCTGCTAGAATATAAGCTTCATAAGGACAGGGGCTTGTTTGCTAATTGCTATATGCTCAGTGCCTAGGACAGTATTTGGCCTGCTTTTGGTACTCAGTCAATATTTGTTGGGTGCATGGCTAAATAAGTATCTTTTATTCATGCTATGTTTTTGAGTTTTTCAAGAAAAATGTGTGGGTTGATTTTTAAAAATAGGTAAAATATTTGAATTTTCTTATTGTTATTGCCTCAAAATATTATTCAACTTAGAGGTGACCATTTTTAGCCTTCACTGTTTTGTATTAAAATATGATTTCTTCTGAGGCTTTTTTCCCTTTATACAGTTTTAATTTTAGAGAACTTTTAATTGTATCATTAACATTCCTGTCTGTAGGTCACTGTTGTGTGGTGGATTGGGAAAACAGGGAGAGTCCCATGTTCCACTTACATCAGTTTTTTGTGACCTTCAGCTGATTGTCAAAATCCCAGTACTTTTTTCTTTTTATGGAGAAGTTGAAAAACACATGATATTTTGAGGTAGATTTTCTTAATAACCTAAATTAGCATCAAGAGGTATTTTGTGATCAAAAACCAGTTGGCTATTATGGGGAAAAGTTGGAATTGCTCTTTAAAAATTAAATATTGAAAATTAAATTAAATTTTAAAAATTGAAGTTAAAAGAAAATTAAAATTAAAAAGAATTAAAAATTAAATATTAAATAGCATGCAATATTTAAACAACTGGAGTTGTGGTCATGTTAATTTTAGCAATTCTAATGATAATTATACTTGTCATCCAGATGATTTGCCATGTATCTTTAAAACTCTCACCTAAGATGCTGTTTCGTTTCAGCTGTATTTGAGCTTTACCTCTGATTCTGTACCTAGACGCCTTTGGATTAATAAAGCATTCTAAGAACAGGAGTATCTGGTATCGTTATGAATTCTATGACTTTCACATATTTTCTGTCTTTTTATTTCAGGGAGGGAACAATGATAAACAGTTCAAATATATTTTTGAACAAACTTTGATAAGAGATTTTTTTTGTGAGCTAGTTCATGAGTTCTGGCCTTTTTTTTTTTTTTAAACTGTATAAAGAATTTCATTGTTTATTTATTACTGCCTATTTAGAAAATGTTATACTTTGTTTTTATAATTTACTTGAGAAAACATACACCTATAAATTAATCCTTTTAATGTGGAAATGATGAGATTTATTAAATGTTTACTAATATTCATATGGCAGAGGGGTTTTCTTGGTCCTTTTAGTAGTGATAAGAGAAAAAGCAAAAGTATTTACCACATTTTTTACCGTACCTGCTGAGACCATCCCAAACATTTGTGATTTCTATCCAGGTGGTTTAGGGCCAGTCTTTTCTGAATATGAAAATAAAGCCTTTGCTTTGAAGGACATTTTACACTTGGAGCAAAGCAAAATTTGTTAAGTAAATGGATCTTGTATCCTGTGGGGCTAGAGAAGGAGTAGTATTTTCTTTCTGGCACCCTGGGATGGATAACACTGTCCGATTTAAGATTGCCAGTCCACGGCCATTCACACAGTGAGGAGTGTTTAAAGCAGAACTATCTACATTTTCTGTTTTATGTACATCAGCAAATAATTCAAACTGTGTTTGTTCCCGTGTGCCAAGGGCTTCTTGCGTTGTTGTGATGCAGCTTGGCACAGCACGGCCCTCCAGCAGAGCAGTACCCCGGCTGTGCCAAGGTAACTTGTACTCTCTTTACTGTACTCAGGGGACTTCTGCGGGTTTGTTTGTTTTTATTCCCCAAACGGTGTCCACTTCCTCCAGTGCATTTTTCTTTTAGTATTTTTCCTCTCTCGGTGTCTCAGCCTGAGATAATTTAACTCTCTGTAGTGTATGGGAATTTGGGGACTTATATTACCTACAGAGTAGGATGTTATATAGAGTCCCATTGCTCAGTCCTGGTTAGCTCAGTGTCACACGGAGTTTGTGTTTATACAGCCATTCCTAGCTCCCCTTCCACTTTCTCCTACTTTCAGCCACTGTCTAATCTGGGCTAGAGCTATTTCTATCCATCGGCTTGGTCACTGGGAAAGCAAGCTCCAGCTTCCACCCCGCCCCACTTAGCTTCAGAGATATTTTTTTGTAACTTCACAGAAGGCATCTTGGTGGCTAATCAGGGGCCTGCCCAGCAGGACCCTACTTAGATGTTTTATCTTAGGAATTGACTCTATAGACTCTTCCTTCCTGATCTGATGATTGCTTACACTGGAAAGGCTCATCTTTGTCTTTTTGATTCGACAGTGTTTCCAAAAGCTGTAGCTTTCTTACAAGTCTGCCCTCATGGTTTTGCTCTACTTTTTCTCTCTTGTTGTAAATGTTTATTTATTGTTGAGACAGAGACAGAGACAGAGACAGAGAGACAGAGTGCAAGTGGGGGAGGGGCAGAGAGAGAGGGAGACACAGAATCCAAAGCAGGCTCCAGGCTCTGAGCTGTCAGCACAGAGCCCAACACGGTGCTTGAAGTCATGAACTGTGAGATCATGACCTGAGCTGAAGTTGGACGCTTAACCGACTGAGCCACCCAGGTGCCCCTCTACTTTCTCTTACCCGGAGTCCCCCAGGCCCACTCCAGGTATTCTCTGGGATCTGTGACAGGGCTTGGTCATGTGATTAGTGAAAGGCTGTATTCATCATGTGGCTAGGCGGTGGTATGCTATATAAGCAAGTGGTTAGAAGCCTGCAAACCAGAGTTCAGAATCAGAGTTTAAAGATGCCATTGTGATCCTATGCAGATTCAACTCTGTTGGAATTCCTTCATTTTAAAAAGGTGGGCAGTTGGGTCTTAAAAGATAGGAAAGGCACTAATGTTTGTTGAGCCCTCACAGCATTCCTGTGGAGGTGCAAGTGGGTGGCAGATGCATGTAAGAAAACACACGTATAGATACAAGAAGGTGCACACATTATTTTACTGTAAATTACAAATGTGCCTAATAAAGTCATGCTAGAAGACAGCGTGGTATGGGATGGTTTTGGAAAGTCACAGAGACCTGAGTTTAAATCTCACTTTTATCCCAACAAAAGCAGTAGTTCTACTGGGGCAATGTACTTTTTAAAAGTTAATTTTTAAAAGAAAACAAACACAGAGTTTTGGTTAAAAAAAGTATAATTTAACATTTTTTAAAAAAATTAAAAATACCTTACTACTCATAGCAGTGGTATGGTTGTACGGGTTCCTTGGAGGTAGGACATGGACTCTGTTAAGAAAGAGAATGGCAAAATTCCCTCCATGGATTAACTGCACGATGCCTAGATTTTTCAGAAAGCCCACACAGGTGACGGGAAGAAACAGGGCTGGCCAGCTGGTCTGGCTGCAACATTAAAGCAAACCCTGGGGATACCTCAATACTCAGTGTAAAATATGCATAGGGGAAATTTAGGGTGTTACTCAAAAGCTAATCCAGGAATAGTACAAACAGTTGGGCTTTTTGTTTGTTTGTTTGTTTTTCCCCTCACCAGGCAGGCATATACTTCTTTTCCTTCTTCCTTGTGTGGCGTCATTAATCTAGGCCTCATTCCTTGGCAGGACCAACCTGTTCCAGCATCTGATGGTTTGTTTAATCAGAGTTACATTGTCTTTCAATAAAAACTTCAGAAAATAAAAAACTTGTTCCATACTTTAAAGAAACCACTGGTAATTTTTGCACAAATATTAATTTCTGCATCAAGAGAAAATTAAAATAGTAAGGTAGACAAATTTAGATAAGATACATTCTAATTTGCAATACTTTGTAATACATGCTTTATGGGTTCACTAAGGTGACTATTTTCTCACTGAAAAGAAAAACCTCTTCTAATGATTTCGCTGCTATTATTTCTTTATTTAGCGATTTAATTATACATGACAATTGATGGATGGAGAACAGTTTTTCAAATTAAGCTCTGAGCCTTTGTATTGAAAGGTATTTTCCCTTCTCTGCCTTTAGAGATCTTTTTTGAGTTTATGTAATATTTCACCTTTAAAAATATTTGAGAGACTCAGCATAGGGATTTTTAAATGTAATTTAAATAACCTCTTCCTTATGAAAGAGAGGACAATTGTTTTTGCTGAATTATGAATGTTATTGTATAATTTCAAGCTTTCAGAGATTCTAATGTCTTGGAGTTCAACAACTCCTCTTTGAAAGTCAGAATGCCTGAGAGAATCCCATTTTCATATCTAAAATTAGAAATGGCATGCAGAGACTCAGGCGTTTTACCAGACATAGTAATGATATGTTTTCTCTTTTGTAAAAACCTGAAGGAAAAAATCAACCAGGTAGCTCTCTACTAAATAAGTAGTCTATCTTTCTTTGGACAGTACTTTTCTGTCCATTTATTTGATCTGAGAATCAGTTGTAGCTGTATAGCTATGATCTATTTCTTACCACTGCTCAGTTATTGATTTAGGATTTTTTTTTTCTCTTAATCAAATCTGTAGGGTCACACAAATGTTCTTGCTACCGTATTTTGTTTAGGGACAACTGTATTTGTGAAATGCACCTTTGCCAAATTTAAGCCTAGTGTTATAGGTATTTTGGAGAATCTTCTGGACGTGCTCTGTTTGCCATGCATGGGGCTTTGCCTTGTGACTTTAAATAGATACCAGTAGAGAGTGCAGAGAATTCTCATTTGCAGTTGGCCCCTACATTATTTGACAGCTGATCATCATGTGTAAGGAATCTGCTTTTCCCTTGCATTTGGAAAATTGACTTTGGGGAGGAGATTGAGGAAGGGACCAAATGGAAGAAGCAGAGTCCTCTCTGGGGATTGGGTGACCTTCTCCTGGCATCTGGCTTTTCTACCCTGTCCTGTCAAGCCTCCCTGCTTGGGCAGCTGGCTGTGTGCCCAGCCTACAGAAGATCCCTACCCAGGGCCGAGAGCCCTAGCCCAGCTTGGCAGATCATCTGTGATTTTTTTTATTACTACCTCTTTACTCCAGCGGCATGTGTAATTCAAATCTGACTGTAATTTACATCACCTGGAAGCCTAATAAGTGTAGTCTTTACCTGCATCTTAATATTTGCGAAATTGTTTTTTCTTCCTACAGTTAAAAGTAAGAAGCTCTTATATTAAGTCTGAGAAATGAAAAAGTAGGGGCTGAATTTCAGAACAGTGGTATCTTGACTAGCATTACTCTGGGGGGAAAGCTTTGTGCTGTTGGACTTGTCAGATTGCTATCTGCAACACTGCAGTTTAATTTCACATTTAAAACCGTATTGAAATCTAAATTGGACACTACCCCCTTCTTCCCTTTAAGATCCTTCAGTAAGGGGTGCCTGGCTGGCGTGGAGCATGCAACTCGTGATCTCAGAGTTGTAAGTTCGAGTTCCACGTTGGGTATAGTGATTGCTTGCAAATAAAATCTTAAGAAAAAAAAATCCTTCAGTAATTGTTCATAATGTAATGAAAAAGTATAGCCCATACCTGCAGCCTATTGGCAGTAGTTGGCCTGTAGACTGTTTATTGTCTTGCTCAGCATTTAAAAACCTGTAAGTTTCACATAAGGAGCAGATTCTCAGCATCCCTTGAAAATCTGGAAGATGTGTCAATATTGAGCCTTTATTCTCACATTGGCTGGAGCTAAGAAGAAACAGCCCCCCCACCCCACTGGGTTGGGCAGTCTGCCATACCAACTGTTGCCTTATGCTCTGACTACTTGGTCCATTTACATTACCCATCTGGGCCCTCTAGGCACCCTGGAAAGGAGGGCACCTCCAGCCTCATTTCCCTTTTGAATCCACATCTCCTTCTGCTTTACCTGTAAAGAACAACTGGCAGAATTCTAAGGAGAGGGTCATCCTCACCAGCTTCTGGGCTTTTGCACATTCTAGTCTCTCTTATTGAGACACCTTTCCCTACCATCTCCTCCTGATCGACTTTACTTAGCATTCAAAACCCATCTTCCTCACTGTATTTGAGAAGCTGCCACTCCCTCTCTGCTTGTTTGTGTTACATACCCCACCCCTAGGCTCCCTTTACTGTTCTCTGTGCCTCAGTCATAGCACTTAGCACACCGTATGGTAACTGTTGACTTATGTGTCTTTCTCTCCCTTAGATTCAGGGCCTTGAGGGCAGGGTCTCTTTTATACCTGTCGTTTTACTCAGTAAATCACAATTCTTGACTCATCATAAATTCACAATACAGTATTATTAATTGATAGGTTTAACATTGTGTGAGGCTTCTCTACCTTAGCTGTATGTTAAAATCACCTGGACAGATCTAAAAAAATCCTAGTATCCAAGCTTCACCCCAGACCAATTACATCAGAATCTGAGTGGGGCCTAGGAATCAGTAGTGGGTTTTTTGTTGTTTTTTTTTAATGGTTACTTATAAACATTAGAGAGAGAAGGGGAGAGAGACAGAGAATGAGTGGAGGAAGGACAGAGAGAGAGAATCCCAAGCAGGCTTCTCGCTGTCAGCACAGAGCCCAGGGCTTGATCTCATGAACCTGAGATCATGACCAGAGCCCAAATCAGCAGTCAGACAATTAACCCACTGAGCCACTCAGGTGCCCAGGAATCCATGGTTTTTAATGGTTCCTATGTGATTCTCTACAGCCAAAGTTGGGAGCCACTGATCTAAGATGTTTGACTAAGGTAATCTAAAGAAATTTGCTATGATTTTAGTTTGGGATTAGAATATTTTATTATGATTTTGAGAGTCTAGTTACTTTGGCAGTACGTGGGCATTTAAATAAGTAGGGGCCTATCTTTAAGAAATCAGTTTCTCTTGCAACAGTCAAACAATTTTGCAAGCTATAGTGGTGACAGATAGCTAATCAGCAATGTCATGTGCAGTACATTAACAGCTTTTCATAATTTTGGTAGTTTATGTTGTGTAACCATGTGCCATTTTCCACCTTGCTGCTTTTTGATTTAAAATTCAAGTGAATTATTTTTCAGTCACTCTATAAATTCACTCAGGAATTTGTTGAGTTTCCAGTACCAACTGCTTCTGCATATTCTTTTTTGTTTTATATTGGGACTGCTAGTTGGAAAATAGACAAAATCCAAAACATTATTGGTATCATGTGGAAAACACACTTGGGATGAAAGCCGTTTTGACTTAGTGAAGGCTATCACCAGCTGCATTATCTAGTAATTAAATGATCAGTCCTAAGCTCATGATTAGTTTGGAGAGGGTTCAGAAAAAGAAGGAAAGAAAAGAAAAGAAAGAAAATAGTAGAAGAATTGAGGAGACATTTGTGACTTGGGGTTGTCCTTAGGTTGGAGAAGAATAGACTGAGGTAAAGCAATTTTTTTTTTTTTTTTTTTTTTTTTTTTTGTGGATGGTAACTTTTGTTTCCACTGAGAATGAGGTAGTAGGCATTGGGCTTAAAATTAAGGAAGTTTTAGGGATTTGTGTCTGAAGGATCATTTCTTGTTTATAAAGACTGTTAGTGGAATTAACTGTGTGATCTCTTTTAGGAGAGCTTTATGAAGATTGACTACTATCTGGGTAACTTCTTGAGATTTTTTTCATCTCTATGATTAGGAAATCTCTTCCAATTAATCTTTTGTATCTGAAGCAAGTATCTTTCTGAAACTTCCCGTTTATCTCACTGGGAAAGCTGATTTATCTAGATTGACTCCAGCAATAAATAGTACCTTCTTGCTGTAGTATTTTAACTTTTCTAAAAATTTTCTGCTTGCTCAACTCTGTTTTTCCCTTTGGGCTAACGGAGGCTAGTGGGGAGGGGCCTGGTTGTTCTGACCTCTCTTCACAGTGATTCTCCTCATCATGGGAGGAGGGTGGGGAGAAGCTGGGCTTCTGGAGGGATGCAGGAATCTATTAACCTGTTAGAGTCAGGTTAGTGGCTACCAGCCAAGCTCTGGCCAGGAGCTCTGGCATCATTTTCCAGCCCTACCCCTTAACCCCAGCCGGCTCATTCTGAGGCCCGGAACAATAGCATTACTTGACCTGGAGAGAGAGGCAGCCAGCCCAGACCCAAAGCTCTGCCCAACCTGGGTGTCACCTTCAGGTACCTGAGGACACCTGGGATGTAATTTCATGTCTTGACACAGTGTCTTCCATCACAGAGCAGAGAAGGGGACTGATTAATCACCTAGTCAGCCTGGCACACTTAGCTGGATCTCTCTTCAGTCATAGCCTACTGAATCAGGGGTTGAATTTTGAAATCCTACCTCCCCACCTCCCTACCCCCATATTTGTAGAGCAGTTCTTTCTTTCTGGAGAGGAGAGGAAGGTCATCATTGGAGGCATTTTCTGCTTCCTGGACACCTGTCCTTCTGCTGACTGCTTCTGCTGCCAGCTGCCTTCCCTTCTGCCTGCCACAATCCAGGACTGGCTTTGGAACATTTGCTTGGATGACTTGGGTAAAGAAATGGTAGGCAGTAGCCCACAGAAGGGTGAGAGTGCTGGCACCGAGGGCAGGGGAGGGATGCCAGCTGCTAATGTCGTTGTGCCTGGCACCAGTGTTCTTCCCAGAATCTGCTCCTGAGACCCAGCTCTGCCAGCATGAGGCTGCTGTGTTTGGAAATACAAAATTCTGATCTAATTCTGGCAAGAATGCTTCTTTTTTTTTCTTGAATTAGCTTACATTATTATCTTGATTCCTTCTGTTCCATTGATTGTGGAGATTTGGCCTTCTGTGAAGGTTATCAATGTGATAAAATGGAAAGGAGAGTTGACTGTATTTGCCATGGCCCTGAAGTAAAAAATTGCCAGTTCTATTGCCTTTTACTTCTATTGAAATAAAAAATTGCCTAGCCCCTGCCTCTACTCCCTCTTCGTCACCACATCAAGTTTCTCATCTGAAGACTCAACTTTAGTTCCTGGACCAATCTGGAGCCAAGATGGACAGTATTTAAACAGCTTCAGCCTCTTAGTCAGTGGAGTTCAGGTTACCTTTCATGACAGGTGACCCCTCTGGACTCCCATGGTGCCAACCAAGTATCAGTTTCTTCCCTGCCCTTGTCTCTAGCCTCATGTTGACAGCGCTGGGCCTTGGCAACTAACTTTGGGAAGATTGTTGGTGCCAAGTATGATGTCGTTTGCTCCTGTGGCACTTGTGTCCTGACTTGTTCTTGCCATCTCTCTCATGGGATGGCCTGAGCTTGGAGACCTGCTACTTACCAGTACTCTCTGCCTGTCTGACTCCTCCTGAATGTTGTCTACTCCACACTCTGTTTTGGTAATTTTCTTGTGGATGACAAAATCTGATGGAATAAAAGGGCAGGTTTGATGCCAGACATACCCAATTCAAATGCCAGACCTGGCATTTCCTACTTGTGTGATTGAGGCTGAGTTCTTCCATCTGCAAAATGGAGGTGCTAATTCCTGTGTTACAAGTTAATGGTGATTATATCATTTACTGTATGTAACATGCCTAGCACGCTTACAAGTCCTTAGGGGGAACTCCCATCGAGTTTCTTTCCTTTCTCTGCTTGGTGTCTTCATCATCACTGTAATTGCCATGCCCTTTGTACACAAAGAAGCACTTCCTTTGCTTGACTGCACCATGTTATTGGCTTTTTCAGTTGGTCACTTTTGCCAGTCTTTGTTTATGTGTGTTAGTAGGTCTTAGGCCAGCTCTTTTTTCTGACTGTCCTGGATTTCACAAGAGGGGATTATGCAGTTGAACAAAGGGAGCAAAATCCAAGAAGGGAGCACTTTAATTGCTTCACTCTTGTTCCAGTTTGCTAGCTGTTCCTGTGATTAAAATTGGCCTGTATGTATTTACCTGTAGAATGGGCTATGTTGTTCTACACGCAGGCTTATGAAATAAGGCACCAGTCTTTGGAATCTGTGGTCTTCTGGCTTCCAACTTGTTTAGCTCAACAGTGAAATAACCTTTGTTGCTATTAAATTGGTCCCTAGTGGCCATCTTCTGTTTCCACTCTGTGGCTACCACGCAGCTGGGCATGAATCAGCAGAGTTGAAAATACTTAAACCAGAAATACCTGGACCTGGCAATAAGGTTGTATTGCCTGGATCAAGGCAGAGGTCAGCCATCCAACTGACAGGGCACATGGCTAGTGTGTTCTTTATGGATGGCCTGACAGCAAATCCTGGATCCAGGTTCAGTATCTAAGACAATTAAGGAGGTTATAAATTGTACATTATTTTACCTTGCATAGCAAAATCTGAGTGTCATTTGAAATGCATTTCATTATGTGCTGTAGTGTTGATGAACTGGATCCAGTTTGCAACATCTGTTAGGTTGACTTGATTGTTATTGTAAGTTGCAGGGAGTGTTCATAAGCCTGTTTTACAAGTGTCATAAAGTAAATGGAAAATATTTTCTATAATTTCAAATAACAGAACCCCAGAGGCCTTTGATCATATTGAAAGAGCCCATGGTCAGCTCAAATCTACCTGTGTTTCTGTTCATTATGTTTTGGCCCTCTGAAATAGTCAGTTTTAATTAGACTGCAGAAAGAATTGATTTTCAGTGACATATTAATGCCTAACTTGGAATATGAAAAGACATGGATATAGAATGAAGAAATAGATGAAATAAATGCAAGGTAGCCTCTAAAACTACTCTAATGAGTCTAGGTAAGGGACCATTATTCCTTACACTTTATAATGGAATGTATATGAAGGGACCGGACTGGGTACTGATTCTCTTCTAGCTTCCTCTTTTGTCCCCATCTCGAAATGAAAAGCGCCTTGGCAAATTAAGACATTGAGTCAATGCCACAGTTCACATCCATCAGAATCACTGAGCTTTGCTTGGACCATGTGTTCTAACACAGGGGTCGGCAAACTGGCCCATGGCCAGTTTTTGTATAGCCTCATGAACTAAGAATGGTTTTTATGTTTTTAAAAGGTTGTAAGAGAAAACAAAAATGGATATTCGATGTGGCTTGCAAAGCCTAAAATAGTCACTGCCTCTTTACAGGAAAAGTTTGCCAATTCTCGTTTTAATATAAGATCTTTCTCTTTATGAGCTTAAATTGGACTTTTTTTAAAAAAATGTTTATCTATTTTTGTTTGCGAGAGAGACAGAGAGTGAGCTGGGAAGGGGCAGAGAGAGAGAGGGAGACACAGAATCCGAAGCAGGCTCCAGGCTCTGAGCTGTCAGCACAGAGCCCGATGCAGGTCTCAAAGTCACAAACACCAAGATCATGAACTGAGCTGAAGTCGGATGCTTAACCCACTGCGCCACCCAGGTGCTCCTAAATTGGACTTTTTAAACTGTGCCCTACTGGATGTCAGCACAGTGTGAGAGTGGAAAAGGTGTGGACTGCAGAGCTAGATAGACCTCGTTCTAAATCCTGGTTGTGTGGCTTGTACCTGAGAACCTCAGGAGAGTTACTTTGCTCCTTTCAGCCTCAGCTTCCTCAGGATTGTAACTCTGTGCCTTGCACGTATAGGATCATAGCAAATGATAATTCTTTTTTAAAGATTTTATTTTTAAGTGATCTCTACGCCCATTGTGGGGCTTGAACTCACAACCCCGAGATCAAGGGTCACAAGCTCCACTGACTGAGCCAGCCAAGTGCCGTGCAAATGATAATTCTTGATCATTTGTAAAGCCTGTAGAGGGCTGTAAAAGGCTTGCAGCAGGCTTGCCTGCAAATGGGCAAAGAGGACATGGCAGGCACTTGGTTGGCACCAAGCAGGCATCATCTTATCACTTCAGTCCCTGAGCAGGTTCCCCCGGGCCGTGGTAGTGCTGTTGCTCCTCCAAAGCTGGCCCTTGCTTCTGACCTTGATGAGGGCACTTTTCTCTAGCTCACTGTTGTGGTGCTTTCGGTGCTCCTCAGATGCCTGAAGATGGTCATCCCTTTGAGTGTAAGCGCTGGGCATTTTTCCAAATCTATGTGAACACTTGGGCCTTTGATTTGCTGCCAAGAACTATGCTTTCTCCCCTCTCCTCTTTTCTTTTTCCTTAAAGACAGTGTGTGTATTAACAGAGTCAAAAAGAATTTGATCCTTCTTAATTGTCTCTCTTAATTGTCCTCTTTCCTAAGTTGTACTGTGATTTCCAAGTGACTTCAGGAAAAATATCTTTCTGGAAAGATATTTCTCTTGTCCTTTTATGTATTATCAATAGTTTTTTGTTGTTGTCTTTCCTAAGTTGTACTGTGATTTCAGGCGAAGGATTGAAACTGTTGTTTCTTTTTCTTTCAAAATAAAACAAAACAATAATATCTCTGCTTTACACCAGGAGGACTCAGAAGCATTACATTTGGTGATGAGTGCACCTGGGCTGAAGTTGTGGATGTGGCTCTCGAAAAAGTCTCCTTTATACTTGCTGTTTTGAAATGATCAGGGCTGAAAAGTTCTCTGGCTGTGGAATTATACACTGTTTGATTTTCCAAGGACAAGTTTGATAGATTATTCCTATGGAGCTCCATGCTCAATCTATGAGATTCTGAGAGGTGTTTGTAGAGATCAGGCTGTTCTCCTTTTCCTGGAAGGGTAAGGCTGCTGGGCCAGCTTGGCTTTAGAGCAGTGCTTAGTATGTGACCTCAGGGATGGGCTGCTTGCCAGGATTTCTAACACCCATTGCAGGTAGCAGATGCTAGATTAGTGCTCTCCATGTCTAGCACGTGGCTGTATTTAGCAGGAAACGAAGAAACCTGAATGTGAGAAAGTCCCTGCCAACCTTGTAATAAAGTAGATGATGTTTATAATGCCTCTTATTTATGTAGCATTTTCCTTTTAAGGACAGAAGGCTTTTTTTTTTTTTTTTTTAATGTTTATTTTTTTTGAGAGAGAGACAGAGACAGAGAGTGATTGGGGTGGGGGGCAGAGAGAGAAGGAGATACAGAATCCAAAGCAAGCTCCAGGCTCCAGGCTCTGACCTGTCAGCACAGAGCCCAATGTTGGGCTCAAACTCATAAACCCCAAGATCAACAAGGGCCCCTCAAATTGATTTTATATACTTAATGCCACTGAACTGTATTCTCAAAAATAGTTGAGAGCAAATTTTGTGTTATGTGTATTTTACCACAATTTTTAAAAATCTATTTTAAGGGGCGCCTGGGTGGCTCAGTCGGTTAAGCGGCCGACTTCGGCTCAGGTCATGATCTTGCGGTCCGTGAGTTCGAGCCCTGCGTCGGGCTCTGTGCTGACAGCTCAGAGCCTGGAGCCTGTTTCAGATTCTGTGTCTCCCTCTCTCTAACCCTCCCCCATTCATGCTTTGTCTCTCTCTGTCTCAAAAATAAATAAACGTAAAAAAAATTTTTTAAAAATCTATTTTAAGTTATCAAAATTTGGTTTTAAAGAAATTAATAAATAGCAGTTATGTCTTGGTAGTTTTAATTTTCTTCTTTCTCTTTTTTATATTTTCCAAGTTTCTTGTTGTTGTTGTTTTCAATAAATGTGCATTGACGTTTTTGTTGTTTTTTAAGCACTGTTCTATAAATTCTAACAAGTACTCCCTATCACCTCATACTTTAATACCAAATTTAGCTCATTGGTTTAGCTTCATGCATGCATTTAGGACAAATTTTTATTTTGAAATTAAAAAAATATATATTTTTAATAACTCCTGCCTGAGAAATTCAGAAGTGAAGGGAAAGATTTTGATTCACTGGAACACAGTGTACATGTCCTTTGTTCTAGAAAGCAATAATTTTTGACAACTTGACATACAGATCCCTACATCTGAAACAAAGTGGGGCAGTAGTCTAGTTTACACATTTTAGAAACTTCGTAGATACATAGAAAAGTAGAGATTTTTTTATTCTCAAGGATTTTATCATTTAAAAACAGGGACTGGCAAGATATATTAACTTGCTTGGACCAAAGAGAGTTAAATAAGGAAATATTTGGAAGGAAGTGGGTGTTAGGGATGGGAATTTAGCTTACAACCTTCTAACACTAAGAAGTTGCCTCTCTTCTCCCACCTAGTGTCTCATTACTCCCCCTCCTCTTTGGAGCTGTGTTTTCATACCTGTCTGGGGCCTGGTGGGGTCTGAGCAGTAGATCTGCCCCAGAACATAGGGAAGGGCAGATGGCGCAAAGAGAGAGATTTAAGAGGAGCTGCCCAGGACTGTCCCACACTCGGCGTCTCTGTGCCTTTCTTCCCATTTCTGCACGGTCATGTTTTATCCATTCTAAGGACCTGGCTCACATGTTCTCCCGTGAGGCTGTTTCTGATTTTTTCACTTCAACATAGGTGCTGTCTGCTTTCTGTGAATTCTCCAAGCACAACTTCTTCCAGTTCCTTTGGCAGAGCAGCGAATAGATACTCACTGAAAATAGCACTGGTCAAACAAGTCTGGGATTCCCTGCATGCCAGAACTGCTTCTTGTAGAGTCCTGAGTGCTCATTAACATGCTAAATGTTCGAAAAACCTGTTTAATCCAGTACTTAAAAAGAAAAAGAAAACAAAAACTTTTGATTATAGAATTTTTCTTTTCCAGGAACAATGATTGACATTTTGAGGAAGGCCTGAATGGTCCACAGTTGATGCTTAGTAATAAGTGTTCTTCCAATGAATGAGTGTCCTTATATCCTCATAGTATAACATTTGATATTCTACTGTTAGAAATTATTCCCAGGGGCTGTGCAGGGAGCACCAGATTTCTGAGATATACAGTTACAATCAAAGAGAAGGGGAAGGGTAAAGAATGCAGAAAGAGTTTTTGCTAAAACAAACCAAACATTTTACATATTGCCTAGGGCAGGGCTCTGAATGAGGACAGGGCTCTGAATGTGAATCTGAGGTAGATTCACATTCAATCCTGTGGACAGATATGGGAGCAATGAAAGGTTATAAATGTTCTACGTCCTTTTTTCTCTAAGGTTAGTGTGTTTAACTTAGATGCCAAAAGTTGAAAGGAAGAGAAATCCTAAATGTAAATGCCACTCCTCAGTTACCTGGAAGTCATCTTTCTCTCCTCTGCATTTTGCATTCTCTCAGAGATACACTGTCAGAATACATATGGTCTTGCCTTTTGCACAGAGCACCCAATTTTTCCTTCAGCTATGGAAGAGACAGAAGAAAATATCTGGAAGGTTGAAAATACCTGGATATCAATTAAACTGATTCTTCCTTCTTAGGAGTAAAAAGTATCAGGGCTAAGGAGAAAGGAGTGAATTGTGTGTATGTGTATGATATGTGTGCTATTAACAGCAATTTCATTTTTAGGTGAAACCCACAGACCTAAGATTGGGACTTTAAATATCTGTGAGTACAGTGAGAATTGTTGGTTATATTTCATTTCTGTGAAAAACAGAACATTTATGAAATGGGAAAGAAAAATCATTTTCCTTTGAAGATGTAAATCTGGCCTAAGAAGAAAATGCAGTTGAAATGTGAAATTTATGAAAGGAAGACAAAGTGTTTGTTTGTTTGTTTGTTTGTTTGTTTGTTTAACCCAACAAATTACAGGCTCTGTAAAGACAAAATATCCTTGGTTTGTTGGGGGGAGTGGAAGATAATATTAAAAATGTCCCCAAATTCCTTAGTTTTATATTGAGTTCTTTTCTATGTGGTATTTATCTATACTGGAGGAAATACTGGAGCCCTATACTGGAGGGCTCTGTCTAGCTTCTGATGAGATATAGGGGCATGTCTAGGAAACTATACTGAGAGATACTATGTTCATGCTACTTCTGTATTCCTGAATAAATGGGCAGCAAGGCAAACTTCATCCTCAGTGAGGCCTCCATTATCAGATATGGGAGCTTGTATGGCTTCACTCCTGACTTTATCTTAGGATGGCAATGAGAACCTTGGATACATGGTTATTACACAGCTAAGATCTCCTTCCTCCCATTTCCATTCTGTTATGTCTGAGTCTTTCTTTCCTTTTTTTTCTTTCAATCTTTTAATTATTTATTTAAGTAATGTCTACACCCAACATGGAGCTTGAATTCACAGCCCTCAGGTCAAGAGTTACATGCTCTTCCAGTGGAGCCAACCAGGTGCCCCATATCTGAGTCTTTCTTGTTGTAACTACTGACTAGAACAGTGGTCAGTGTTTTTAGTTCTTAGAGTTACTGCATATTAAAAATTCCTGTTGGTGCCATTGGCATAGAGAAGAAGGTAAAAAAGAGATTAAGTATAAGAAAGTGGCAGAAAAGAAGAAAAGTTATGAACAGGAAACTAGGAGGAGAGAAAAAGAATGAAAAGGAAGCTGTAGTGTGAGTTGGATCTAGGAGTCATTTCTTGATCTCACACCTGCTTGCGTACTTCGAGTCTGTGAACTGTGAGGGTGTATCTGAAGTAGAAGGTCTTCCAGTCACAAAGCCAGGACTAGAATCTAAGATTATATGTCAGACTAAGGAGTTTGAAGAGTCACTGAAGGTCTTTGGTTAAGTGAATGGTATAAAAACTTTGAGATACCAATTGATGTCAAAGTTGATGGGCAAAGTGGATGGGAAGAGGGGCTAGATCTGTTAAGATGTGGGGCGCGGAAAGCCTGAACTAGAGCAATGGTGTTGGTGAGTAGAGAGGAGTGGGGGGATAGCTGTGAAGACAAGAAATGCTAAGATGGGGGTGACAGTAGTTGGGTGTGTATGATAGCCACACATCTGGATTTTTACATAGCCCGTACTTATAAATATCTGTCCTCAAACTGTAGTGATATTTGACAAATCCCAATATTCAAACTATTGTTTCTTTAATTGCTTTGCTTTTGTGGTGGCACTTTTTTTTTCTTTCAGTTTTGTAGATCATCTCCTGATTTTGTCTCCATAAATAAATATTTCAGAACCTTAGTGGGCTGAAGGAGACAGAGAGGCAAAGGTGACTCTGAAGGTCTATATCTTAGCAATTGAGAGAGCTGTGGTGTCATTGATGAAGACAGAGAAGTTGAGGATGGGAGCTGGTTTGATTAGGGAGGAGTGGTTTGGAAGAGGCTGTGTTCAGCTTTGGACGTATTTATTATTTAAAAATTTTTTTATGATTAAAAATATATTTATTTTTGAGAGAGAGAGAGAGAGGGAGAGCAGGGGAGGGGCAGGGAGAGAAGGAGAGAGAGAATCCCAAGCAGGTTCTGTGCTGTCAGCACAGAGCCTGACATGGGGCTGGATCTCACAAACCATGAGATCATGACCTGAGCTGAAATCAAGAGTTGGACGCTTAACCGACTGAGCCACATGGGTGTCCCCAGTTTTGGACATACTTAGATTCAGGAGACTGTGGTCCAAATGAGTATCTGTTATTGGCTTTGGACTGAATGGATAGTGGGGACAGGGACCGGAACTAGAGAGTTGAGAATCAATTATGAGGAGCTATTGCTTAAAACTGTGGAATGCACTCTGTTCATCAAGGGATAGTTAGCAGATGGAGGAAAAAGCATAATTTAAAGAGAGGTAGAATCATAGTATGAGAAAACCAGAAACATCTAAGTCAGGGAAGCTCAAGGAGGAGAGAGTTTGAAGAAAAAGTTAAAAATTGCCAGATGCTGCAAAGATATCAAAGTGAACTCAGCACACTGGCTTTGTCAAAAAGTGTGGAAATCTTTAAGAGCAGTATCAAACACAAAAGAAAGGTTATAGAACAAAGACAAAACTGCAACTTGAGAAAGGTTGGTGGTGAAGTTGAGACTAGTATAGCCTTAATAAGAATAGGACATGTTTTGTATGAAATTAGTGCCTTACTCAAGATTGCTTGGACAGTGTATTTATTTAAAAGCCTTTGTCTAGTATTTGCGACACAGTTCAAGTAAACTGGAATGCCTTTGATCTGATATCCAACTGAGTTATTGAGCTCACTGCCCTCCATTTTTTTTTAATTTCTTATCTCATTTAGTAGCATTCCTAGTACATCAAAATATTGACTAAAATAATCAATTGATAGGTTTTGAACTCTGAAAAATTATATAGACCACAGAAAAATGTGGCAGTTATACTCTTAAAAATGTGATTCTCCTTGTCTTTCAACGGCCATTGGTTTTTTCAGACTGCTTGTCTTCTGCCATCATTTTAGAGTGTCTTCTGATATGTTTTGGGACAAGCAAAAACAAGCCTCCCTTTGTTTTACTTGTGCATGGTAACTTCTAACTTCTAATTCTGTTGCTCTCTTTTTGTGTACTGCTAGAAGTCTTGCCTTGATATTTATAGTTTGATCAAAAGTGATAGATATATTGCTGTTTAACTATCTTGGTGACAAAATTGGCCAGCAGATGAAAAGAAATTCAGGAGTATAAACTGAGCACTATAATTATGGTAGATGGTAGCACTGGGTCTAAAATGATATTGTGAGTCCAAGAATTCTAAACCAGCCTGTAACAGGTCTGACTTTAGGCAAATTGCTTCATGTCAGTTGGTCTAAATTTCTTCTTTTACATTATAACAAAAGCTTTTTTCGAAATTAAAAAAAAAAAGTGTAAGTTATGCTGAGATATGTGGGTTCATGACATTATATGGTTTCATTTAATATAGCTTAAGAAACTGAGTAGTTCCAGTCATAAGAATCACTTAGTGGAGGTCTAGACTGTAACTGTAAGTTTTTATTCAGATTCCAGCATTGTTGAAGGCAAGATGTTTTGTCTTTCCAAAATTCACTTCCCATTATCATTGAACATGTAGTAGGAAAGGCCATACTACAGACACAGTAATAATGACAGCAGCAGTTAACATTAGCTGAACATTTATTTTGCCATGTATTGATCATTCCTTCAACAAGTATTTATTGATTACCTACTATGTGTCAGGTGGTATTCTGAGTACTGGGGGTATAGTAATGAAAAAATTCTTGCCTTCTTAGAGTTTATACTGAAGAAAAAGTAACTAACTGATCAGTAAATAAAATAAATATGTTTCACTGCCTAACATACTGTAAATTTTATGTATTGCTTGTTGGTTGTCTTTCTTTATCCACTAGCATGTAAGATCCATGAGGGAACGTAGATTAGCCAGGAGAGCTATTATTATTTTTTTTAAAATGCACCTCAGGTATATAGAATTAGATTGATTATTATCTTTGCTTCATGACAAACTGGAGCATTGGTCATTTTATTGTTAGTTTTTTTTTAATGTACTAATAATATGAAGAATACCTATGAACCCATCACCAATGCCAAGAACTAGAACATCGACAAGAACTTTGACCTACTAAGTAAGTTCTGTTCATGCTTTATTTTGAAGTGATTTTTTAAAATTTTCTTTTATTCTTTCTTTTATTTATTTATTTATTTATTTTAATATGAAATTTATTGTCAAATTGGTTTCCATACAACACCCAGTGCTCATCCAACGGGTGCCCTCCTCAATACCCCTCACCCACCCTCACCTCCCTCCCACCTACCATCAACCCTCTGTTTGTTCTCAACTTTTAAGAGTCTCTTATGTTTTGGCTCCCTCCCTCTCTAACCTCTTTTTTTTTTTTTTCTTCCCCTCCCCCATGGTCTTCTGTTAAGTTTCTCAGGATCCACATAAGAGTGAAAACATGGTATCTGTCTTTCTCTGTATGACTTATTTCACTTAGCATAACACTATCCAGTTCCATCCACGTTGCTACAAAAGGCCATATTATTTTGAAGTGATTTTTAAAGGACTTTATCTCTCTTTATTATTATTACTTAAAAAAATTAATTCCAGTATGGTTAACATACAGTGTATATTAGTTTCAGGTGTACCATGTGCTGATCCAATTCTATACATTACTTGATGCTCATCATGATAAGTGTATTCTTAATCCTCTTCAGCTTTTTCACCCATCCCCCCGCCCATCCCCTCTCTGTTAACCATCAGTTTGTTCTCTAAAATTAAGAGTCTGTTTCTTGGTTTGCTCTTTTTTTCTTTGTTTGTTTGTTTTTCTTAAATTCCACATATGAGTGAAATCACATGGTATTTGTCTTTCTCTGACTATTTCAGTTAGCATTATACCCTCTAGATCCATCCATGTTACTGCAAATGGCAAGATTTCATTCTTTTCTTTAAAAAAAAAATCTTTTTTAATGTTTATTTATTATTCAGAGACAGAGAGACACAGAGCATGAACAGGGGAGGGGCCGAGAGATGGAGAGACCCAGAGTCTGAAGCAGGCTCCAGGTTCCGAGCTGTCAGCGCAGAGCCCGATACGGGGCTCGAACTCAACAAACCGCGAGATCATGACCTGAGCCGAAGTTGGACGCTTAACCAATGGAGCCACCCAGGCACCCCAAGATTTCATTCTTTTCTATGGCTGAGTGATATTCCATTGTATGTATACACCACATCTTCTTTATCCATTTATCTATTGATGGACACTTGGGTTGCTTCCATAATTTTGTTACTGTGAATAATGCTGTAGTAAACATAGGGGTGCATATATTTTTTGAGTTAGTGTTTTTGTATTCTTTGGGTAAATACCCAGTAGTGGAATTACTGGATCATATGGTAATTATATTTTTAATTTTTTGAGGAACCTCCATAGTGTTTTCCACAGTGGCTGTACTAGTTTGCATTCCCATCAGTGGTGCATCAGAGTTACTTTTTCCCCATATTCTCGCCAGCACTCGTTTCTTGTGTTTTTGCTTTTAACCATTCTGACAGGTGGTTTTGAATTGCATTTCCCTGATGGTGACTGACGTTGAGCATCTTTTCATGTGTGTTGGCTTCTATATGTTGATGTGATTTTTTAAAGCAGGCAGTGGGGACAATATGGAGTCCAGACAGGAGGTGGGTGGAGAATGAAATGAGATGACCAGTTCAAGGTGAGGGATGCGAGGCATAACCTGAGCAGTGATGGTGGAATGAAGAACTGCTTGGGGTTGGATTTAAGAGAGAATGCATTATTGCATTGCCATTGTGGCACAGAGTTGTTATTTGCTAAGTGTTCACGTGTGTTTAGATAAGGTGCACGATGATGAAATCACCACTGCTTTTGTTTGCTTTCGTACTTTTAGCATTTGGTGATACAAAGCTAGAGAGTCTCAGCATTTTTATATGAGATTTAAATTTTTATTATAAAATATTTAAGACATAAAAAGATATGCAAAAGGACCTAAAATTTAATGCATTAGACTCCCATATTCACAATTCCTAGTATAAGAAATTAAATATATTATTTCCTGTATTCTGCTCCTTGATTTCATTTCTTTCTCTTGAGCCTTAGTAGGAACTCCACTATTTAAATTGGCTGTTTATCATTCCCTTTTAAACCACCCCCCCGAACTACATATGTGTGTATCTCTAAGAAATTTATAGTATCATTTTGTGTGGTCTTAAACTTTATATGTATGGTATTATGCTGTATATATTTTTCTGCAGCTCTATTTAGCTGAGTTGTTTATGAGATTCATTCAGGTAGATGCATGTAATATTAGTTCACTTATTTTCACTGCTGTTCATTGTGTGGCCATATTGTGATTCATTTTTGTCTTTTTCTGTTAATGAACATTTCAATGATTTCCATGTTTTGGTAGTATAAGCAATGCTGCTATGAACATTTTTGTACATATTTCTTTTTATATAGGAATTTTTAGGATATATTTGTAGGAGTGCAATTGCTAGGTGATAAGATATGCATACTTTATATTTTAGTAGATATTACTGAATTCTTCTCCAAATGGGTTGCACCAATTTACACTTTCATCAGTAGTGCCTTGCAGAGAGTGTTCTTGAACTTGACAGCTAGGAAGTGAGCCTGTATTTTGTAGGCAAGTGTTGCTGCTGCTGCTGCTGCTGCTGCTGCTTCTTCTTCTTCTTCTTCTTCTTCTTCTTCTTCTTCTTCTTTGATGTTTATTTATTTTTGAGGGAGAGAAAGAGAGAGCCAGGGAGGGGCAGAAAGAGAGAGTGACAGAGGATCTGAAGTAGGATCCAAGCCTTTAGTGCAGAGCTCAGCGTGGGGCTCGAACTCACAAGCTGTGTGATCATGACCTGAGCTGAAGTTGGATGCTTAACTGAGTCACCAGGTGCCCCTGTTTTTGTTTTTTTAAAGTAAGCTCTACACTGAATGTGGGGTCTGAACTCACAATCCTGAGATTAGGAGTAGCATGCTTTACTGACTGAGCCAGACAGTAACCCTTAGATAGGAATGTTTTAGTATAATAAAACCATAATAGATAATTAGGTTTCTTTGATAAGTTTTAGTTTAAAACAGTACAGCTAAGAGCCCTGCAAGAGGTCTAGGATTCAGCCTTGTCAACTCTGCTAGGTTAGTTATGATTCATCCCTCTGTTTCCCACCTCCCCAAATTTTGTTGTTATTGTCTTCTCTTCTCTTTTCATTATATTTGTTTATTTCTTTATTCTGAATCTCATTACATTCTAGTAGAATTTTGAAAGAGTACAAAACTAAATATGTATTCAATATGCCTTCTCTTAATGGTAGTGATACTATTATTTATGGAGCCCTTACTATGTGTTAGGCACTGCACTGAATATATTACCTATCTAATTTTATTTGAATTCTCTTTCTTGATAGCTTTAGAAGTAAAGAGGCAAAGGTGAATCAGAACTGAGGTCTTTTGGTGGCCAAGACTGCGTTCTTCCCACCATGCCACATAGCCCCGAGACTTTTTTTTTAAATATACTTTGAAAAACATTTACAATATGGTGTGTATGTTTTATTTTTTGTACTTTTTTGTAACAGTGTTAATTTTATGCTATTTAAGATCACCCAACATAATTGTCATTCTTTTAAAATATATTCTTTTTTAAAAATATTTATTTATTTTTGAGAGAGAGAGAGAGAGAGAGCGAGCTTGAGCAGGGGAGGGGCAGAGAGAGAGACACACAGAATCTGAAGCAGGCTTCAGGCTCAGGGCTCGAACCCACAAACCGTGAGATCATGACCTAAGCTGAAGTTGGATGCTTAACCAACTGAGCCACCCAGGTGCCCCTAAAATATTTTCACTTTAGCTTTTCTTTATAAAAGTTGACCTCTTGGCAGATCATCAAATGGTTATTCCTTGTATGAAGAAATTAGTGTTCTTTTAATGAACATAATAAAGTCATCCCAGGATTCTGGTTCCAAAGGACTCAGAACTCTATCATTTAAATGAACTAAAATAGTTCTTACCTTTTCTCATCTTTTCTTCTATAGTAATTGTTATTTGTTACAGGACACCTGCCATGGTTAAGGTCCTCTCAAAGCAAAATGTTCCTAGGGATATTTTATATCTGTTAGAATGTGTGTGTGTGTGTGTGTGTGTGTGTGTGTGTGTATACATATACACACATATATACATATATAATTTATGGGTATGTTTATGTATAATAAAAGTGTTACTGGGTCCAAAATTTTTTGTGCATTTGGTATTTAATGTAATACTGTTGTCTTTAGATTCTTTAAAAGTCTCTTTTATAAAAATTGCCTGCTTATTTTCCATAAGTAAGCTTTTTTCCTAATTTTATTGAGCATCATGATAGTAATTATCCATCAGCAATATAGATTGGAAGGCATATTTCAATTTGAAATGTTGTCAAATAGAAATTACCAAGGGGTGTCTGGGTGGCTCAGTCAGTTAAGCATCCAACTTCGGCTTAGGTCATGGTCTCATAGTTTTGTGGGTTTGAGCCTTGTGTGAGGCTCTGTGCTGACAGCTCGGAGCCTGGAGCCTGCTTTGGACTCTGTGTCTCCTTCTCTCTCTGCCTCTCCCCTGCTCACCCTCTGTCTCTGTCTCTGTCTCTCTCAAAAATAAATAAACATTAAAAAAATTAAAAAAGAAAGAAATTACCCAAATGTAAGTGATAATTTATGTAGTTCCACGATGGTGAAAAGTATTAGTAGTAATGAAAACTAACATGCACCAGATCTAAGAATGTTGAAATAGCTGAGCTACCCACAGATACTATACTACAATTAGTGAACAAATAGTTGAAGTATCTATTATGTTTAAGGTACCATCCCAGGCCCTAGTGCACAAAATTGAATGTAAATTAAGAAAAGTTGAATTAGAATACCTAAAAGGAACAATTTTCAAAAAAGGATTGTGTTTAAGAAAGAGAACATGATTTAATTAGTTTTTTATGGCTGAGTAATTTTCCATTGTGGAAAAAGAAGATATATATATACATATATATATCTTCTTTATCCATTCATAAGTCAATGTGTATTTGGACTCTTTCCATAGTTTGGCTATTGTTGATAATGCTGCTGTAAGCATCATGGCACATGTATCCCTTTTGAATCAGTACTTCTGTATCCTTTGGGTAAATACCTAGTAGTGCAGTTGCTGGATCATAGGGATAGTGCCTCTATAAACATTGGGGTGCATGTACTCCTTTGAATCTGTATTTTTGTATCCTTTGGGTAAATACCTACTAGTACAATTACTGGATTGTAGGGCAGTTTTATTTTTAACTTTTTGAGGAATCTCCATACTATTTTCCAGAGTGACTATAGCAGTTTGCATTCCCACCAACAGTGTAAGAGTGTTTGTTCCCCTTTCTCCACATCTTCACCAAAACCTGTTGTTTCCTGTGTTAATTTTAGCCATTTTGACAGGTATGAGGTGATATCTCATTGTAATTGATTTTTATTTCCTTGATGGTGAGTGATGTTGACTATCTTTTCATGTGTCTGCTAGCCATGCATATGTCTTCTTTGGAAACATGTCTATTGATGTCTTCTGCCCATTTTTACCTGGATTGTTTATGTTTTTTTGGTGTTCAGTTTGATAAGTGTTTTAGAGATTTTGGATACTAACCCTTTATCAGATATGTCATTTGCAAATATCTTCTCCCATTCCATAGGTCGCCTTTTAGTTTTGTTGATTGTTTCCTTTTGTGCAAAAGCTTTTTATTTTAGTGACATCCCAATAGTTTATTTTTTGCTTTTGTTTCCCTTGCATCAGGAGACATATCTAGTAAGAAGTTGCTATGGCCAAGGTCAAAAAGGTTACTGCCTGTGTTCTCCTCTAGGATGTTGATGGCTTCCTGTCTCACATTAGGTCTTTCATCCATTTTTAATTTATTTTTGTATATGGTGTAAGAAAGTAGTTGTTTCATTTTTTTGCATGTTGAGATGATGTGGATGGAACTAGAGTGTATTATGCTAAGCTAAATAAGTTAAAGACAAAAATACCATATGATTTCACTCATATGTGGACTGTGAGAAACAAAAAGACAAGCAAAGGAAAAAGAGAGAGAGAGAAAAAAACCATAAAACAGACTCTTAACTATAGAGAAGAAACTGAGAGTTGCTGGAGGGGGGGTGGGTAGGGGGATGGGCTAAATGGGTGATGGATATTAAGGAGGGCACTTACTGTGATAAGCACTGGATGTCGTACGTAAATTCTACACCTGAAACTAGTATTACACTGTATGTTAACTAATAGGAATTTAAATAAAAATTTGGAGGTAAAAAAAGAGCACATGAGTTCAAAAGGGGAAAACATATGAACAAAAACTATGAGACAAATAGAATATAAAAAGTGAGTCTTAGAAGACAAAGAAAGTAAAAAAAAGTCACTACTCATAACAATAAGATTGGAACTGCCTGCTGTTATCTCAAGAGAAAAAAAAAGTCCAATTTACATAAATTAGTATTCATCATTTGTACAAGCTCTGGATGCCTGGAAGATTGCCAGCATAGTCTTTGGTGAGACAAAGTTCAGGGGAGTTCTAATTTACAAGGAACCAGTTAATGTTTTCTGTTCTTTATCTGGTTGTTTCCTGCCTTTGATTTTTCTTAATGCTCTTCTTGATTACAGATGGTTAGAGTAGTGAGGGAGTTTTAAAAAATGGTTGATGTATCATATATTAATATGAAGTAATGTTAAGACTCAGTCTGTTGTGCAAACGTATAAGTGATCATACTTTTGATCTTCATATATAATGATTTATCTTTATAATGTTTGTCATTCATTTTCTCTATTTGTAAAATCAGTATTAGTATAGATATGACCAGAGGTAGTTAGTATAACAATAATACTACATAACTGCTACAGTTTTTTCAATATTTACTATGTGCCAGGTACCCTGCTAAGTACTTTTTATGTATTAACTTATTTAATTCTCACAAGAACCCTATGAGGTAGGCATATTAGTACCCCTCATTTACAGATGATGAAAGTGAGGCACAGAGGTGTTAAATAATTTAAGTTCCTATAGCTCCCAAACCTGGGATTTAAATCCAGGTGTCTGACATTGGAGCTGTTGACAACAATTATGCTACTCAGTATAGATGACCAGGCCTGTTTTTTTTTTTTGTTTTTTTTTTTTTAATTTGAGAGAGAGAGCGAGCATGAGTGGGGTAGGGGGCAGAGAGAGAAGGAGAGAGAATCTTAAGCAGGCTCCACTCTCAGTGTGGAGCCTGATGCAGGGCTCAATCCCACAACCCTGGGATCATGACCTGAGCCAAAATCAAGAGTTGGATGTTCAACCAACTGAGCCACCCAAGCATGCCCCCCGCCCCCTTTTTTTAATTGACTAAGTCTGATTTAATCTCAAGTTGGTTTCTTTGAATTATTCTGGATATAATATCCAGAGACCAAAAGAACTCTTGCTTTTGTTATGCAGTTCCTATCTAGACATAAAGTTCTTACTGAATTTCAAAACTGGTTATTTATGAGTGCTTGTTAATCTACTGAATCATGAACTTGGTGGTATTTTGAATACATGTTTTAGCACTGTTAGTGTGTGATTAGGGCAGGAAGTTCTTATGAGGGAAAGGTCATGGGCTGGAATCCTGTGGGTGTCTGTTAGCTCGTTCATTCTGTGTGGTCAAAGTCTGTCCTTTGAACCCTAGCTGCCCATCTGACAAAAGTGGACATTTGGAGGAGGGGTGCCTGGGTGGCTTAGTCGGTTAAGTGTCGGGCTCCTGGTTTTGGTTCAGTTTATGATCTCCTGGTTTGTGAGTTCAGGCCCCTCATTGGGCTCTGTACTTGCTGCACGGAGCCTTTTTGGGATTCTTTCTCTCTCTCCCTGCCCCTCCCCTGCTCATACTCTCTCTCTCAAAGTAAATAAATAAAGTTAAAAAAAAATTTTTTTATAAGTGGGCATTTGGGCATATGGGTGTCAGATGTGAGGATGTGGATAGATCAGTGCACCTCCATCACTAGGGCGATGGCCACAAATCCAAGCTCTGTCACTGAAAGCCTCAGTGGAAAAAAAAATTATATGCAGTAGTCCCCGCTTATCTGTGGTTTTGCTTTCTGAGGTTTCAGTTACCTTGTCAGGATTTCATTGTTTTTAGACATGACCTCACTGTAGGTGAAAGATAGTCTTGCCTCCAAGATTAGTCTTATGATAGACATAGAAATGTATTGACATCTAGGTGTTTCAGCCTTAACTGTTGAAAGGATATGATGAACTGCAGCTTGGGTTTTAAGATGGATTTTGATCCATACCTCAGACTCTGGTTTGGGGTCCTTGTTAGACCCTGGCTTAATGATGCCGTTTGCTTTTGTTTTTTTCATTATACTTTTAAATATCATCAGGAGCCATTAGAACAATTGGTAAATTGAGCATAGTAAATGAAAGAAAATGTTTTGTGAAATTAATAGATATGGAGATACATTCATAGCAACAACAAAAGTCACACTTGAGTATTACGGAGTTTCTTTGGCAGTTTTATGTATTAATTGTTAAAAATGTATCAGCACATTTTATGTGATTATACTTACCAGGTACAGATGAATTCTGTTCCTGATAGAATCATTATATAAAGTCTATTTAGGTTTATTTCATCTTTATGTCTCTTAAAGCTCATTTTTTTTTTAAAGATAATGTGATCTTGGAGTAGGGCTTGCAGCAAATTGTGAAAATGTTATCTCCTGATACTATGCATCCTAGTGTTTCTTATTGAAAAGTAATACCTTTAAAAGAAAATACATATTTACGTTTATTGAAGCAAATTTATTGGATAATGGCAACAATCCTTGGGTCAAAAACAGCAATCACAATCTGACTTAGTTTTATCACCCTCAGGAATTTTTATTAGATCCCCTGTACAGTATTATCAGCTATAAATAGAGATCAGCTAATTTGATGAAGAAGCTCTAGGTCTACAGATAATTGAACAAATATATCATGGTTTAAAAAAAACTCACATGAGATGACAGTAATAGTGAATAGGGCAGAAGAAAGAAAAGAAGTAGGAAAGAAAAGGGAAAGAAAATATAAAGGAACAATGGTGGATTTGTGTGCAACAAAATGCGGTTCCAATACCGACCTACTTAACACACTTTCTCACTGGGAGGCCATTGTTCTTTCTCGAACTCTTTTTGCTTGGCTGCATTCCCTCCCCATTTAGAAGGAGGACAGTCCCCCTCCCTCTTCCTCTGGTCCTTTGACCAGAGACTAATGTTGCTGAGGTTGTTGGGGAAGTAATGGCATTTTGCATTTGCAAATGTGGTCAGCCTCTGCAAGGGTTCGCTTCCAGCAGAAATCTTGTTATCCTCTGAGATACATTTTTACTAGCTGATTAAAAAAAAAAATCATTATGTCTAAAGAGGTTTATTTGATAGAGAAATAAGATTCCTTTTTGTTGTTCTCTCCCTTTTCCCCCTTCTAGAGGGGAAATTCCAAGGGTAGGACTGGCAGAACTGGGGAAATTGTGTGCATGCTCTATCATCCAGAAAGACTTCTACTTTTAAAGAAGACCCTTGGAGAGGTAGGACAGAAAGTATAAAAGAATGGCCAAATTACAATGCCTAACAAAGGGATAGCTCTTAGACTGTTTTCACACAGGCTTCTGTGCTCCATCCAATTGAGTGATGGCGTAATGTTATTAGTGTAGGATAATGTATGTAGAAACCATGTGGATTAGTGGGTTAGTGCTTCTTGATGCTATATAAATATGGTGCTTAAGTATCTTTAGAAAAACTAAACAAAAGCACAACACCCCAAACACCTTTTATTTATAATAGGTTACCAAAATCAACTAAAATGGCTTAGTAACAAATACCCAGATAACCTGAGAGAGATGCATAATTAAAAAAAAAAAACAACAACACTTGCTCTTCACTGAAGCATTTGTGTCTGAATCTGTGTACCTCCAATAGCACGGTCATTCTTAAGTTAGTTAAGGAGACCAGTTGTTAGAAGGAAGCAGTAATTCCAGGGCAGGGAAGTCACACAGCGAGAACATGATACATGTTGTCATTTACTGGCCCAAGGAAGAGCATGTGGTAGAAGACTCTGGTCTCCTCGGTATTCCAGAACATGCTCTGTGCTTGTTTACCTCTCTGCACAGGTTGTTTCCCCTACCAGTTAAGTGGGTTTCTTTGACCTGGAATGCCCTCCCTCTTTGTTTTTATTTATCAAAACTCCACCCATCTCCTGGAAGATAGGGACCCAACCCTTTGTCTCAGTATCCTTAACAGCCCCTGTGGTATCTGGCACCAGCAAGTGGTCAATAAATGTGTAATATATGAACAGGTGAATGGAAGGAAAGAGGGAAGCACAGCTGGCATTTGCCTACCTCACTTCTCAGCCCACAAATAGTTGTTAGAAGCAGCTTTTCAAGACTTGTCCCATCTCTGATTTGTCTTACACTCTCCTTCCTTTCACATTCTTCTCATTAAAACAAAGCAAAACTGTGGCTAAGGAGGCTGCCAGACAACTCACTCAGCTACCAGAGAGGGATGCTCTTCTGCTTTGTATCTGTAAATACATCAGATACACTTTATTGTTTTTTCATCCACCTTTAAAAAAATGGCTGATTTTCCCTTATTGGGGGCCTTCTGTTCCCTTCTTGCCTCACTAAGTCCATTTACATCCTGCAGGTAGACAGGCTGGAACAGGGTTTCATTTGTAACCTGTCAGCTCTACTTGTCAACTGGCAGAGATACGGTTGAGCATTAGGAGGGTCTTGGGAGGTAGGGTTATTAAGGGAGCAGCAGCTTGGTTTATCAGGGGAGTGGGAGGTGTGGGATGAATACACAGATACTTTCCAGTTCATTAAAGTGGGCAAAAATCTCAAGCTTTGGTCCCAATGTCCTACCTTTCCTCGCCTGTTCCTCGACACATTAGGGTGTCCTTCACACATGCTGCACCAGCCTACAAAACTGTAGCCTGGCAGCTGCTTCTCAGTCCTGGAAAACTCAAGTGGATTGGCCTATCACATAAACAGGACTGAAATCCTTAGGGTAGTTGAGAAAACAAGAAAGAATTTCAGAAACCTGATGATGAATCTTGGCTTTATGAGCTGACCTTGCTCTTTGTTTGGGCATTTCTTTGAGTACAGTGGTTTTTAGCTTAACTTAAAACAAAATGTGAAGTTTTCTTTTGTTATCATCATTCTCATCCTCATTATCCTTTTGGTAATTGTCATAGCTGCTATTATTATTTTTTTTTTAATTAAAAAAATTTCTCTTACATTTATTTATTTTTGATAGGCAGAGAGAGACAGAGCATAAGTGGGGGAGGGGCAGAGAGAGAGAGGGAGACACAGAATCCAAAGCAGGCTCCAGGCTCTGAGCTGTCAGCACAGAGCCACAGACTTAGGGCTTGAACTCACAAACCACGAGATCATGACCTGAGCTGAAGTCGGACGCTTAACCAACTGAGCCACCCAGGCACCCCCGTCATAGCTGCTATTATTGAATGCCAACCCTGAACCAGCCATGGTCCTTATGCTTTACATGGATTAACTCGTTTAATCTCCCAGTAACCTTCCTAAGGAAAAATTGACCCTGACCTATAATAATCTAGTACTAGATCAGAAGGAAGAAGCACATACATTTTCCTTTGGAGGCATTAGTTTGAGGTAGGGTAAAGCCATGAAGGGAAGTCATTTATAAACTTTTTCCTGGGAATGAGAGTACTTTATATTATTCCTACCCCACCCTAAAAGTTTAATATTTAGTTTTCTAAACGGTTTAGGGAAATTTAGATTTACATGGAAGAGAGACAAGTCAAATCATAATTACACTTTGTGGCTCTGAAAATAAATTTTCATTTATTGCTGAATTTTTTGGTCTCAAGATTACATGAGATTGATAGGTCAGATTCGATCCTTAGTCTACAATTGCACATTCTGCAATGGGGGAAAATTAAGACCTAAAAGTTATACTCAAAGCTTTTTTTTTTTTCTCCTGGTGAATCTTGATATTATATTTTCTCATGCAATTTCAAAACTTTAAATAGTTTAAAAATATCCTTAAGTCTGCTATTTGTAAGTGTGCATAAGATTTCAGCAGTAGTAGATTTAAGAGTATTTAAGAACTATTTAAAGAAGCTTTCTAATTGCCCACTTGAGCACAGATTATAAATCAACACAACATTTTCCAAATTCCTGTTCTATGCCAGGAACTATGTTGGGTGTTGGGGTTGGAATTCAGTTGAACAGTACCAGCTATAGCCTCCACCTACCTTGGACAGCACCCAAGAGGGTTTAATGTTGGATGCATTGGAATGCACTTGTTTAAACATGTTTCATATGTTACCAGGGAGAACCCGAGTTTTTCATTACCGGCCACATGATTAAAAATCAACCTATGTGTGGTCTGAGTTAACTTTTTAATAAAAATCAGTGATGAGTTGGGGGTAAGGAGGAAGTATTAGGTATGTTTTGAATATGAGTTGATGGCAACAGAGGCTTTGCTTGTATATATTTTCTTTTAGTCAGCAATCCTTTGTGATACTCAGTATCATTCTGTAATTTGAGTGGAATTAAGCTTAAACAGCTCAGAATTATATAACTAAGACATTATGTTTTAAGTACTCTTCTGAGTTAATCTCAGCCAGCTAGCATGACCCCTGTTATACAAAGATGGGTATAGAGAGGATGAGAGGCAGGTGGCTAGGCTCTTCTGCATTGCTAGTTCATGGGACTGATTTAGTGTTTTGGATTTTTCAGCTAAATAATCCTAGGCTACCTTCTAGGGTCAGACAGGCTGTGTGTGAGAAGCTCAGGATCCATGTGAAGCAATGAGCAGAGGCATAAGAAATCTAGATTTGAGCCCCAGCTCCTTCTTATATGCCACCTATGTTATCTTAATGAAGCTTAAGCTCTCTGAAATTTGGCTTTCTTATCAGCAAAATGGATATAATGGTACTTACTCACAGATTGTTATGAAGATTAAGTCCAAAGCACCCAGCACAATGCCTGACATGTTTAAGACCAGTGCTGGCAGTCTCTTCAACTCCTAGTGATTTCCAACTGGAAAATGGTGCTGGGGCAGATATCCCAGATTGTTCTACAAGCAATATTTATGTAGCTAATGATAGTTTTATATTGTCCTATAACTCGTTCTTACACTGATTGCAGTTTGGAATATCATGTTTTCATTATAAATTATGTGTAAATTTATATTTACTTATTACATACCTTTTATGCAGCAGGCATTTTGGAACATTAGAAGTATAAAGATGAGTAAGACTTCCTTTTACTCAAAGAATTCACAGTATATGGGGAAAAGGAATGCAAAGTTCACTAACCAGAGTACAATGTGGGGACGTGTTTTACTCTCTGAATGGATGCACTGCTGTGGATTATGGGGATGGCGGAGAACAATCTGAACTCTGCCTTGTTGGGTGGGGGAGCTCAGACCAGGCAGTGCTTTCCAGATATGCCATTGAACTGGGTCTTGAGATATAATGGAGTTCAGAGAGACACAGAAGGGGTGACGTGGAAGGGCATTCCAGCAGGAGGAGACAGCCTGAGAGAGGCATGGAATGCTGGCCAGGAGACTCAGGAGCCTTCTCCTGTAGTTCTGATCTTGTAGCTCTCTAGCAAGAAGATGTGTGCCTTTGAGAGAGTCATTTAACCTGATTTTCATAATTTGTAAAATATGGGGGCTCAAGTGAGGTTTTTTAACTCTAAAATTTGGTATCTGTGATCAGGAGATGCAGAGAAGCTAAATGAGTCATGTAATGTTTTAGTCAGTTTAGGCTGCTGCCACAAGATACCTTAGACTGGATGGCTAAGCAACAAATATTTCTCACAGTTCTAGAAGATAGGAAGTCCTAGATCAAGGTGCCAGCAGATTTGTTGTCTGGAGAGGGAGGGCTCTCTTCCTGGTTTGCAAATGACTGTCTTCTTGCTGTATCCTCATATGGGGTGGTGGGAGAGAGAGAGAGAGACAGAGAGACAGAGACAGAGAGAGAGAAAGAGAGAAAGAGAGAGAGAAGGCTCTGGTCTCCTCCTTGTCTTACAACAGCACTAATCCCATCATAGGGACTTCACCCTCATGACCTCATCTAACACTAATTGCCTCCCAAAGACTTCACTGCCCAATACCATCACGTTGGAGACTGGGGCTTTAGATACAAATTTTGGGGCAGACACAAATATCCGTCCATAGCACTGAGGGTCACATGATTCACCCATGGGAGGGCCAACACTGGAACTCCAATGTCACTGTTACATTTCACTCTCCTCCCTCATCTCAGTCCATGTAGCATCTGCTTTGTACATGGATAGTCATTTAGCAGGGTGGAGGCTTCTATGCTTTCTAAAGGAACTCCTTTAGTCAGCTGAGCAGTCTTGGTTATTACCATGTACATTCCAAACATTTTTAGGTTCCTTTGATTGGTTGGTATCCTTTTGGCCTCTCAGTGGATCTTTATCACTCTCATTTGATAAGGACTGTAGGAGCCCTAAAAATTGTTCTCTTAATGCAAATTGATATTCTACTTCTCTCTCTATTAAATTCTTTTTAATGTTTATTTATTTTTGAGAGAGAGAGAGAGAGAGAGAGAGAGAGAGAGAGAGAGAGAGCAGGAGAGGGGCAGAGAGGGAGGGAGACACAGAATGCGAAGCAGACTCCAGGCTCTGAGCTCTGAGCTCTCAGCGTAGAGCCTGATGTGGGCTTGAACCCATGAACCATGAGAGCATGACCTGAACCAAAGTCTGAAACTTAACCAACTGAGCCACCCAGGCACCCCTCCACTTCTCTTCCTAAAAAGATATTAACTACAGTGGAGGTAAAAAAACACAAAAGCTTATTTTATCTTAAGAATCAGAGTTCTCTTGCCTTATAATCTAAAGCATATTTTCTGCATTAAATTATTTGAGTTCCACTTTGATATTTTTCCTTTCTAGGTGCCACCCCTGTTGTTATTTCTTTAATATTTTTCATTAAAATAATGCACTTTATTTTATTTAAATACATTTTAAAAATGTAATAACTTTGAACTCACAGGTTGATATTATTATATTCTTTTTAAAAAATGTTTATTTCTTTTGAGAGAGAGAGAGAGAGAGAGAGAGAGAGACAGCTCGAGCAGGAGAGGACCAGGGGGCGGGGGGGAGAATCCCAAGCAGGCTCCATGCTGTCAGCACAGAGCCTGACATGGGGCTTGATCCCGTGAACAGCGAGATCATGACCTGAGCTGAAATCAAGAGTCAGACGCTTAACTGATTGAGCAACGCAGGCAGCCCTATTATATTCTTCATTATATTTGTTTATTATATATGTTTGTTTATTATATATTTTATATTGTTTATTATGTTTCATTATATTGTTTTCTATTCACTTTAATATAATAAAGCACCTTGTGCCATCTAAAACCTTCCTACACATAGTAAAACCATGTATATGTACTATGCTTTGGAAAAATTTAAGACTATCTGGGTTTATTGGTTGAATGGTGAAAGAAGGGAGGAATAAAAAAGATAAATAAAAATGATACTATTTTAAGTGTATACGTTATATGAGTGATTTAAAAAAATGGAAACATGAGTTTATAGGAGACAGACAAGTAAGTTTGCTTGATTTCAAGCCCCTGTTATTGTCAAGGTAAATTGTGCATGTAAAGAAGGAAGTTGAACAAAATGACATTCCTTTTTGGGCCTTGAATATTTGCACATCTTTTTTATGATTCTTGTTTCACTCAGTAGCACTAGGGTCATGCGACCATATAGATATAAATGCTATGCTGTATATCTTGTCAAGAAGGGTAATGTCTGGGGCGCCTGGGTGGCGCAGTCGGTTAAGCGTCCGACTTCAGCCAGGTCACGATCTCGAGGTCCGTGAGTTCAAGCCCCGCGTCGGGCTCTGGGCTGATGGCTTGGAGCCTGGAGCCTGTTTCCGATTCTGTGTCTCCCTCTCTCTCTGCCCCTCCCCCGTTCATGCTCTGTCTCTCTCTGTCCCAAAAATAAATAAAAAACGTTGAAAAAAAAAGAAGGGTAATGTCTGTGCCAGGGAAAGGAATTCTTGTTCTTATTGTGGGAAGGTAAAACAGAGTCAGAAGCAAATGAGATCAGATTCAGCTTGTCAAGCCTAGGGCAGGACCCTTGGAATCCAGAAAAACAGATTGGAGAGTGAGTTTAAAAGAAAGGGGGTAGGGGCGCCTGGGTGGCTCAGTCGGTTAAGCGTCCGACTTTGGCTCAGGTCACGATCTCGCGGTATGTGAGTTCGAGCCCCGCGTCCGGCTCTGGGCTGACTGCTCAGAGCCTGGAGCCTGTTTCAGATTCTGTGTCTCCCTCTCTCTCTGACCCCCCCCCCGTTCGTGCTCTCTCTCTGTCTCAAAAATAAATAAACGTTAAAAAAAAAAAATTAAAAAAAAAAAAAAAGGGGGTAGGTAGGGCTGGCTTCACAGTCATGTGACCTCTGTGGTTGTACAGGTTTCCACATTTAGAAAGGCCCTGTGCTCGATTTAATGTTCTGCTCTCATCATCTTAAAAGTCTTAATAATTTTTGAAAAAGGGACCTACATTTTTATTTTGCACTGGGCCCTAGAAATGTAGCCAGTTCTTGGGTTAGGGTAGGGAGATATTTATAGAAGACTTTATTCAAAGTTTAGGTTCATGGGGTAGAAATGGAAGAGTGAAAACTAGAAATGAGTTGTGAAAAGGAGGTTTCAGGTCTTACCTGATGGGTCTCTTCTGATTGACCGTGGCTCATAGGTTAAGAGATCCAACAAGGATTTTTTGTGCCTTAAACTCCTTAAGCACTGGAAAACATTGTGCAGTAAGTTGTTCTCTGTGAATTACCTTGCAGAGTCAAGTTATGGTGGATCAAGCGGGGGCTGGCAAATGGAAATGCCTGCCAAGAGCGGCTCTAAAACAACAGGGAGTGGTCGGCAGGGGGGTGGGCACGAGGGGAATGGTCTGTATTCTGCTTCAGCCTGTATTTGCCACTTGATGTTCAGCCATGTCATTGTCCAGAGTGGCTGAACCCTCTGGTTCTTTAGGAGCTAGAAATGTGGATTTTTTAGCTGTGACGGTTTCCAATTAAAAAAAAGAAATGTGCTGTGTGGACTAAATAAAACATGTGTAATTGAATTCATTTCAGTCTTTAAGCAGACATTTTTATTTTTTTATATTTATTTATTTATTTTAATGTTTTATTTATTTTTGAGAGAGAGAGACAAAGTATGAGCTGGGCAGGGGCAGAGAGAGAGGGAGATAGAATCCACAAAGCAGACTTCAGACTCTGAGCTGTCAGCGCAGAGCCTGATGTGGGGCTCGAACCCATGAACCATGAGATCATGATCTGAGCCAAAGTCAGATGCTTAACCGACTGAGCCACCCAGGTGCCCCTAAGCAGACGTTCTTAAACAACTTATTTTCTATAGGTAAACATGGAAAGTGACTAAATTAATATTTTAGGGGAGGGATCTATGGATCTAATGGACAATGGACCTAATTTTGGTATCTTTGGTGAAGACATCCCTAATACAGAGATGGGGTTAGGAAGAGAGCTGCCAGTGGATGTTGAGGATTATGGTACAGAATAAGCTCTAGATTCTCTTTCTTTTCTTTTTTCTTTTCTTTTCTTTTGCCTTCTCTTTTCTTTCTTTTTTTTTTAAAGTTTATTTTATTTATTTTGAGAGAGAGAGAGAGCAAGTGTGAGCCTGAGTGGGGGAGGGTCAGAGAGAGAGAGAGAGAGAGAGAGAGAGAGGATCCCAAGCAGGCTCCTCAAGGATTCAGAGCTTGATCCCATGGACTATGAGATCATGACCGGAGCAGAAATCAAGAGTCAGATGCTCAACCAGCTGAGTCACCAGGTGCCCCCAGATTTTCTATATTGGAGGGGCTTAGGGGTTACAAGGGATATTGGTTTACGGGGACCTATTTTGAGCTGTGTTTGTATAACAAACTCATTGTTTTAGATAATATGACATAGATCATAAGAAGCCAGCTAGCTCTCTAGTACATTTTTTCCCACTCTTCAGGTAAGATTGAAATGACAGCAACTGGTCATTTTCAGGAATGGACCGAGGAGTTTTAGGGCTGCTAGCGATTAAGGAGGAATACAAGCTTCTCAACCCCCCAGACCAATCTTTTGTCCATTACTGTTATGGTTTATTGTTAAAAGAAGATATTATGAGATGGACACATTAGCCTAATGTGTCCATTAGTCTGATGCCATTAAAAATGCAATTCATCTAACCATTTCCCCCCGATTCTGTGCTCACCTTCTGAATATGATTTGCCTCCCAAGTGAATCTACCAGAGGGAGAGAATGAATGCGTTCTACAATTTAGAATATAGGTGTTTTTATAGCTACTTATTGTTAATTATAATCTAATCAATTGACATTCTGGTGTTGTGTTATGTGTTGTGTGTTATGACTATAGTACTGTGGATCTTCCAGTGAAATGTAGAATCTCTTTGATATGCTGACAAACTCAATTTTGAACTTGCACAGCTCAGGGCCAGACCTTATACTATGGCAAATTTGCCAAAATAATGAATGCCACTTTGGGAGACCCTCTGGGGGGCCTTTCCTTAAGTGACACCTAAAATATACCTTAAATGTATGCAACTTTCCTATTTGAATTTCTTTAGTGATAGAGACACGATATATAGTACATAAAAATCATGGGGTAAAGTGGGATAGCCCCATGGAAGTCTTACAAGGATTTCAGATGTTTGAGAGGTGCTGGCTCAAGTGAAGGTAAATTGATTTCTTTTTTAAAAAATTGATTTCTTTTTAAGAGCACTTTTCTAAAACATTTTATCTAGCCAGTGATCTCCAGTAGAAATACATTGTAAGTAGTGTTTCCCAACTTCATTTGCTAATGGCTCCTTTAAAATGTTTCCTTTGGCAACCAGTGCCTTTGGAAAACATCATGAAATATTTGCAAAGCGTGGCCTTAAGATTGCGCTGAAATTGAGGTATTTCTGGAATTCTCCTGGGGGAAAAGATGTATCTAATCAGTTTTCAGAATTTTTGTTGAATCACAGTTTGCATCGGGTTCCATAAGATCTACCTGAGTGTTCTGGAGTGTTTGCTTACTAGCTATTTGAACCTGGAATTGTCCCAGCATTGACCTGGGCAGAAATGGAACTTGGCAATCTGGATTTTGCAATTTGGATCATATTATGAGTCAACCTGGAATTCCCGGAGTCCAAGACTTCCTTTATTAGTATGTTTCTTCTCCTGATAGTTCACGTCTTAAAAAAGAGGTTGGGAATTTGCTTCTTAAGACCTATCTTAGAACTCAGCCATATTCTCACAGCTAGGACTCAATGAACATGATGGTTAGCCAAATAAAGATTATTTTCAGAAAATCAGAGATCAGCTTATAGAGTAATATAGTTTTATGGATACATTATTTTCTTTAATTCTCAAATGAGGAAAGTGATTGCAGAACTCTATTTCCAAATATGAAATGGTGATTGCAGGTACAACTCAATTGTGTATTCTTAGTGTGTAATGACAATATTGAGAGGAAAATTGATTAGTATTTTTAAAACAGCAGGAAAATTATTTCCTGCCCAAACATTGATTAGTCTTTGAATAGGCTTTCTTACAATCCTTTTCTTCCATAGACTGCAGGGTGCAGCACAGTCATATTTTATGTGGAGTCAAGCAGAGAAACCTACTTGATGCGATTAAACTTATTGCTGCTTTTTCAGCAGGTGCAAAAATAACTTTGTCTTCAGTAGTTACACTTTTCCTGGCTTGATAACACATCAGGACTTCTGTAGTTTTATTTTGATAAAAGAGATTATAGGAACTATTGTATTATGTTATGAAATGTGCAAACAATGAAGTATTGAAGTTTTCTGGTGATATATATTCCTCCCTTTGACTTATAAATAGCAATTTGCTTAGCATGCTTGCATGAGTGCTTTAAAATCCTATTAGCTGAAGGTCACATAACATTAGCTTATTCCTGATTAGGTGTTATGTAAAATATAGGGATAAAGAAGACTGAAGTTCTTTCCCTCAGGGAACTTAAGATCTACTTGAGGAGGTAAGACATAGAATTAAGATAAATAAATATTAGATTGAGAGAGTTTATGATGAGTCCCAAATGAGTGGTTTAGAATATTACATAACTGGTATAGTATTTCACAGGAGAGAGATGTTTTCTGCCTCCTGAGGTAGTTGGGGAGCACTCCTGCAGGAGCTGGGCCTTGAGCTGGTCCCTGGGGACAGAAAGGATTCAGCCAGGTGGAGAAGATTAGGCAGGATGCTGGTGGCGGTACCAAAGGCAGCTAAGCCAGAATGTGTCTGCCTTTTCAGCAGTGAGTGGATCTATTTGGCTCTAATAGAGGACTCATGAAGGTGAATAATGGAAAATAAAACTGGAGAGGTAGGTTGAATTCAAATTGGAAAGGGCTTTGAACACCAGGCAAAGGAATTAGGACTTTATTCTGTAGAAAATGAATAAATAGTAAAGGTTCCTGAATAAAAAGAAGCAGAAAATGCAAGACATGGCTTTGTAGTTAGAGTAGAAACAGTGCACAGCTCTGAACTGAGCTGCCTTACGATGGAAGACAGTGGTGAAGAGAAGTGTGAGCATTTCTGTCTTCGTTTCTGATGGGAATATAAGTTGGGTTAGCTGTTTCATTTTCATTCTTCCCTTTATTTTTCCTGTTCTCTTTTAAGCCCTGTATAAAACCTTTTTTTTTTTTCAGTCTTAAAATACATTAATTCAAATTTGACCTTCCTTACTGCATGATAGTTTGAATGCCCAAAGCTATTTTCAGTTGTTCCAGATTGTCATAAGAGTTTGATGTCCAGGTGCCAACTGGAAGGGCCAAACCTGGCCTGTGGAGGATTGTTTTTAAAATCTGATTCTAAATTAAGCACTTTGGGATAGAAAAATGAGATGTGGCCTACTTCTAACTCAGCATTTGACTGAAAGTATATGTGTTTTTTCTTCTCTGCTTAAATATTTGTCTGGCTCTTTCAGACTCAAAAGGCATATAACTCAGAGCTAAGAATATTTAGATTCCTCTTCCTTCCTTTTTTCCAGAGTATTTTTTGGCTTCCACTATAAAAAGTGATACTTATAAAGGAATTTCTCCAAATATTGGGTAATAATTCTTAAAAAAATTTTTTTATTCCTAGTCCTCCTATTTCATACCTCACAAATTATTGAAACAGGATTAAAATTTTTTTTGAAATATGAGCCATTGGTAGAAGTTAGACTTTTAAATATTTAAAATTAAGTTCTTTTTGTAATGTTTATTTTTATTTATTTATTTATTTATTTATTTATTTATTTATTTATTTATTTTTTAATGTTTATTTATTTTTGAGAGAGACAGAGACAGAATGTGAGTGGGTTAGGGGCAGAGAGAGAGGGGAGACACAGAATCTGATGCAGGCTCCAGGCTCCGACCCGTCAGCACAGAGCCCGATGCAGGGTTCAAACCCACGAGCTGTGAGATCATGACCTGAGCCAAAGTCGGCCGCTCAACCGACTGAGCCACCCAGGTGCCCCTGCTTATTTTTATTTTGAGAGAGAGAGAGAGAGAGAGAGAGAGAGAGAGCGCGCGCACTCGCAAGGCGGAGGGGCAGAGAGAAGAGGAGAGAGAATCCTAAGTGGGCTTCGAGCTGTCAGAGCAGAGCGCAATGCAGGAATCCATTTCACGTATCGTGAAATGATGACCTGAACTGAAATCAAGAGTCAGACACTTAACCAAATGGGCTACCCAGGTGTCCCCTAAAATTAAGTTCTAAATGACAGTGACCACATTGGTAGCAATTGTGATACAGGGGAACAGATCATAGTATACATGTTTTGGAGCCAGAGAAACCTGGTGTCAGCGCCCCCCCTCTGCCATTCAAACTGGGTGACCTGAGTGTATTACTATGATTACACATCATTTTCTAAGTTCCTTGGGTAGAATTCACAGCAGGTTCTTTTCTCTATATATAAGTGGAATTTATTTGGAAACTCACAGTGACAGAAAATGGATAAAAACACACATAGACTTTTAAGGGTATCTCAGCTTAGAGACCTTCTGAGACCTGCTGAGATACAGAGTAGAGGATGTGGAGAGAGTCTGTGGGCATAAAGGGAGATTGATGGTTGTGTCACCTCAGATTCCAGGCCTTTATCCTCTCTGAGCCTTAGCTGCTTCATCTTTGAAATGGAGAATAATACTTACAGGGTTGTTATGAAGACAAAAATAGATAACTTAGAGCAATACTAGGCACTCAGTAAAACAGTAGCTATTATTATTGTTGGTGGTGGGATTTGGGTGGGTTTGACTTCTTTTTCAGCTCCACCATTTTTTCCCCTGTATTTTATTTCCTTTTCTACCATCCTAGAAGATGTGGATGTGTTCAGAGCCTAGGATCTTGAGCTAGGAGAAAGAAAAAAGAAAAAATCCTTAGTGATCAAAGGAGTCTTTCAAGGAACATGCTAAGACACTATCATGTGATACTTATACTTTCATTCCATTGGCCAAAACTTAGTCACAGCACCATACCTGGCTGAAGTGGAGGCTGGGAAATGTAGTCTCTTCCCTGGCTGGTCTTTACATGGAAGAGGGGAAGATGAAATTTTGATGGCTAACCAACAGTTTCTGCCAAGGTATTCAGTGTGCTTTTATGACCTGAGTGTTTCCAGTGTCCCCATGGAAACAAAACCAATTATGATGGTATGTAAACATTTTAAATATTCCATAAATGTGTTACCATTTGACCAGTACTCTTAAGATAGAATATTTTATCCTCAGTTTTTAATGTACTATAAAGCACTTTGACTTTCTAATTAAAAAGGTTAAGATTTTGTTTGTAATTATTTAGTCCAGCATTACCATTATTCTTTTTTGTAGTTATGAGGTCTTAGAATTTGGGATTTGATCTCAACAGAGTCTCACCTCACAGCCTCCATTGACATACACTTTGTGTCAGTTTCTGCTTTGCAGTCACAGATACCTATACTGGTCATCACTGCTAGAATTCTGAGGGTCAGGCTCAGTAAAATGTATGCCATAATCACATAGCAACAAACATATAAAAACAATTGTCATGTATCTGAAAATATCCTTTTGTGTACTCAGATCTGCCATTGTAAAAACTTTTGTCTGTTTTTCATCATCTATCTATTTGGGTCTTTAAACTGGATTATTATTATTATTTTTTTAAATTTTGAGATAATTATAGATTCACATGCGTTTGTAAGAAATAATAGAGATATCCTACACACCCTTCACTCATTTTTCCCCGGGAGTGGCATCTTGCATGACTGTAGTACAACAATACAACCACTATTCACAGTGCTTATTTAGATTTCACTGGTTTCACATGTACCCGTGTGAGTGTGTATATGTATGTGTGTGTGGTCCTGTGCAGTTTTATCACATGTATAGATTCATGTGATCACATCACAGTCAAGATACAGCACAGCTTTATCAACACAAGGCTCCTTTGTGTTACCCTTTTAGCCCTAACCACCACTCTCCTTCCCTAACTCCTGACAATCACTAATCTGTTCTC
This sequence comes from Panthera pardus, assembly GCF_024362965.1. Taxonomy (NCBI): domain Eukaryota; kingdom Metazoa; phylum Chordata; class Mammalia; order Carnivora; family Felidae; genus Panthera; species Panthera pardus. The sequence continues at coordinate 103,266,519 of NW_026526721.1, read as the reverse complement.
CATCTTCGGCCATTTCAGGAATACTATATAAATGGAATCAGGCAGTATGTTTCTTTTTTTGGGGCAAACATTCTGCGCCTAGACTAAGTCTTAGTCATTTACCACAGGAGGACAAAGAACAGCTAATCCCCTAGGCTCTAGGTACCTGTCCTATTTCACAGAGATGTTTATGAAAATACATAAATCTGATGTGCAGGGTTTTTTTTTTTTTTTATTAACTGAGGTAATTGCATATGTGAGCTTTTGAAATTGGCTTTTTTTTTTCACTCCACCTGATTCCTTTGAGATCCATCCAAGTTGTATGTATCAACAGTTCATTCCTTTTTAATGTTGAGAACTATTCTTTGGTATGGATGTACTATGGTTTGATTAACCATTCACCCACTGCAAGGACATTTGGATTGTTGTCAGATTTTGGCTAATACTTTTAAAGCTGTTATAAACATTTGTGTACAGCTTTTTGTTTGTGTGGATGTCAGTTTTCTTGTATGCAAGATAAATGCTCAAGAGTGCAATTGCTAGGTCTTATAAGAGACACATTTAGTTTTATAAGCAGCCATACTCCTTCCTAGAATGGCTGTAGAATTTTACATTTCTATAAGCAAAGTATGAGCGATCCAGTTTCTCTGCATTCTTGAATCCTCGCCAGAATTAGTATTATCACTGTTTTTTTGTTTTTACTTTAGCTTATCTGATAAGTATGTAGTGATATTTCCTTGTGATTTTAATTAGCATTTCTCTAATGGGAAAATATATATACACCCACACACACATATACACATGCACACAGACACATATATATACACATGTGCACATTTTATACATATATATATTTTTTTCAGAGTAATATCTATTTGGATCCTTTGCCCATTTCAAAATTGAGTTAATTATTTTTTTATTGTTGAGTTGTAAGAGTTCTTTATATCCTCTGGAGGTAAATCTCTTATCAGATAGATGATTTACCAATATTTTCTGACATTCTTTGGGTTGTCTTTTCACTTTCTTGATGGTGTCATTTGTAGCACAAAGGTTTTTAATTCCACTGAAATCCAATTTATCTTTTTTTTTTTTTGTTCATTTGTGTGCTTTTGGTGTTGTATCTAGGAATCCACTGCCTGACCCAGAGTCACAAAATTACCCCAATGTTTTAAGAGTTTTATAGTCTTAACTCTTATAATTTAGGCTGGTGGTCCATTTGGAATTAATTTTTATGTATGGTGTAAATATTTCTTATGCTTTAAATTTTTTCCGCTTTATTGAAATATAATTGACATACAACATTGTGTAAGTTTAAGGTGTACAAGGACAAAGATTTGATACACAAATGTATTGTGAAATGATTACCATGGTAAGGTTGGGTTAACACCTCTGTCAGCTCACATAATTACCTTTATTTTTGGAGTGATAACGTTTAAGATCTACTCTCTTAGCAAATTTCACATTATACAGTATTGTTAAATATAGTCACCATACTATACATTACATCCCAGAACTTATTCATCATATATCTTATGCTTTAAAGTTTTATAACTTTATATTTTACATGTAGATCTGTGATCCATTTCAGTTATTTTTGTAAAAGTTATGTCCAGTTGTGCCAGTACTATTTGTTGAACTCAAATACAATTTTTGGTTAAAATCTAACTGTCCCATATGCAGTCAGACTTCAAGCTGGTTTTTCTTCTGAGAAAGAAGTATATCTGAGATGAAGTGGGGATATCAAGAATCTAATAAGTGGCTGTACCACCTCAGTTTTCTACCTGCAAAAGGAAGATAATACTTCTTGCCAAAATAAAAATATAAGGATTAAAATCAGAAATACCAATTTCTTGTCATAAAGGTACTTGATAATGTCACTTAAAAGACTTACAAATGGAATAACATTTGGTAAGTTTACCTCCCAATAAAGAAAATGGAAAGGAAGTTTCTCCTTGAAGATGAAAACATATGTATTATTTTAACAGTTCTAAGGACCTCAAGCTAAAATAATGAACTAGAATAAAAAAAAAGAAAAGAATTGGCTTTTCACATTTCAAGTCTTTTTGCCTGGAACTTTGTTCATCCATGGCTTTTTATTAGGTTGTTTGTGAACAGTTGGTGCACATATGGTACAATTACACCTCATTAATAGAAAATAAATTTTCCATGTGGTTTTGTTGCCTCTTTCTTTGCAGTTATTTTGCTTTAAGACAAATTTCTGTTTCATGAAAGTTTGGCCTTTCTGTCTTAGGAAATCTCTGCAGACACTTTATGTTTGTTTGAAATTACTCATCTTTAAAAAAATTTTTTTTTAATGTTTATGTATTTTTGAGAGAGAGAAAGGAGAGAGAGAGAGAGAGAGAGAGAGAAAGAGAGAGAGAGAGAACATTAGCAGGGGAGGGGCAGAGAGAGAGGGAGACATAGAATTTGAAGCAGGCTCCAGGTTCTGAGCTGTCATCACAGAGCCCAATACGGGGCTCGAACTCACAGACCATGAGATCATGACCTGAGCTGAGGTCAGATGCTTAATTAACCTACTGAGCCACCCAGGCGCCCCATTAAATTACCCATCTTCTCTTAAGTTTTGCAGTCATGCATTAGATACTGTATACTTCATTGTGTTCCTTTAAAAATTTGTATCATTAGGTTGCTCAATTTGAAAGACATATTTCAAAAAAGATTTTGGCACATAAGATAAGGCTTTAAAAGTACAACAATCTCCTTTTATTTAGAATAGCTGAATAACTGAGAATTATATATACTAGAGGTGGGTTATCAGCGAAATCAGTGGTTAGTTATAAAGTATATTTTGACAATGTGTATAGTGCTTTCGCTATTCTTTTTAAAAGATTTTTTATTGGCATGCAATTTTATAATTCACATATAAAATTTACCTTTTTAAAGTGTACAAATAGTGTTTTTTAGTATTTCACAAAGTTGTGCAATGATCACCACTAATCCTAGAATGTTGTGTTGATTATTTGTCAATCCCTTTTGATTTATTTTTGCTAATTTTACATGTCAAAAACAGATTAGAGGTGGTTTATAATGGGATACTTATTATAACAGTATGATTTAAGATTTCAAAAACACTAGTTGGAAGGGAGGAATAAATATACCAAAAGTTTTAACTGAAGGTAATGTAATATACTTTTAAGCAAAGCATGTAAATCTAAAACTTTCAGTGTGATAGTGCTTCATCTTCTATCATGGATCCAAACTTGTATTCCTAAAAACAGATATCACTCTGCTTCCCTCTTTAAAACGCCCTCTTGGTTTCTACAGCCAGAGGTCATCTTTCAAGTTAATGGATGAGACTCATTCAAAGTTATGAATATAACCTTGCTGGGTGGGTAGGGGTTTGTGTGTGTGGGTAACTTTGCACATCTTTTTGTACCATCAGTTCTACCTAAACATTTTAGAGAAGCACCAATATTTTATATTAACTTGAAGATATTGATTAATATAAAAAATACCTAATGGGTAGAATGCAAAATTTGTATGAAATACATTAGACATCAAATAAATGTTGTGCTTGATCTCAGTTGATAAGAGATATGATACCAGGAACCCTTCTTAACACATGTTCTCTTTTGCCACTAGCAATTCTGCCTAAAAACTAACTGTGGAGTTCTGGCATACCCAAACAAACAAATACAGAACCAAACAACCCAACAAACTCCAGAGCCCTACCCCTCAGCCCTTAGATTGGTATGAAGTCGCTTCACATTGTACTAAATGTCTCACAGATCTGGTTCAGTATCTAACCCTTTTCATATTCTTTTCCTGGAATGTCCCTACTATCAACCCGATCTGCCCTGTACTATCAGATTCCCCACCCCTTCCTCCATTCCTGGCTCACATAATTTCTGTCCATGTGTTCCCTATTATTATGCTGCCCAGGTACATTCTTCCCGTCTCTGTTGCTGTAATTGCCATGGTGTATTATTATAGAATCACAGGAGGTCTGGTTAGGTAGAGAGAGGTGGTAATGGATGTATGTCTCTTTGTAACTGTAGATGCCTCAAAGGCAGGGCTCATCTTTTATTCATCTTTATATTCTGGTACATCATATGGATCGTAACACATAGTGGATATTTAATAAATGTTTTCTTGAATTAATGAATGAACTTTGGATGACACAAATTTGTGGACGATAGTAGTGCAGATAATTTTGTTTTTTGAAGCATTGTAGTTTTTTTTAATATCAGGATAAATTGAGCTTTTGGTACTTGTTATTCCCTCTTCAATGCATTTCAGTGACTTGCTCTTGGCAAGTCAACAATGACCTAGGTCCAAATCCAATGTACTTTTTTAACCCCAATGCTATCTTTTTGGAGCTCTCTGCTGATGTGACACTGTTATACATCTCTACTTTTGAAGCTCTTTACGCTCTTATTTCTGGAACAGTGCCCTCTCTCACATTTTCTCATGTCAACCATCACACTTTTACAGGCTCCTCTTCCTCTGACTGCATCTTAAGTTGGTGTCCCCAGGTTGTGTCTTTGGCTCCCATCCTTCGCTACACCGCACTGGAGCATCTCAGCCACTCTCCCTGTTTCTGTTTTCTGACCATAATCCCCAGATTGGGGTCCTTAATTCAGTCCTTTTGAGTGAGCATCCTTCTCATCTCTGTGCCTCCTTGGCATTGCTGCCAGGATAGTTCAAAGCCTCACAAACTCTACATGTCTAAAATGAAATTTCCCTTCTTTCCTGCTGAATTAATTCTTCTCCTGTGTTCTCATTTTCTGTCTCTCATTTGCTGAAACCACCATCTACTCAATTACTGAAGCTAGCAACCTAGCAGTTCTCTACAATCCTTCTTCCTCACATATCCCTTTCAAATTAACCAAGAAGACCTCTCAGTTTTATTCCCAGATATTTTGCAAATTAATTTTGATATTCCAAAGCTATTGCCTTCTCCCTCCGGTAATGCTGCAGAGTGGAGAGTTCATGTGGGAGGGTAGAGAGATTGACATTGTCCAGCCCAGTGATTGCATTTTGAACATCAGACTAGCATATGGGCATATATCAAACATTAAATATTTGTGTTGTTTTCTGGTCCTGACATTTCTGGACCAGAAATCTGTCTTTTTCCTCCTGACCTACACATGTACTATTTCTTGATTTCTCTGCTGGTATGGACTGCTTTAGAATTCTCTGGACTGCCCTAGACCTAGAAAGACTTGGGTCTTTAACAGAGCCACATGGCATGCCCATTAAGGAATGTTCTTTAGACCTTCTCTCACATCCAGCATACCCCATATTTGAGTGGCAGACACAGGCTTCTGCTATTTCCAGGAGACCTGTGTTCTCCTGCTTGCCACAGAGCTTGGGCTGGAATCAAGGGCAGTTTTAAAATTTTCTGGGCTGCTTAGCTCACTCCATGTCATGGTTACACTGCTGATTTCATGGGAGGAGGGAGCTTACTTCACTTTAAGGAAGTCTGCTTTTTTGTCATAGTTGTCTTTATTCTCTCTCTGTCCTTCCCTACACTTGTCAGAGACTAATTACTTTCTATAGTCATTCCTGCAAGGGTTTCTATGTCCCTTCCATTCCCAGTGCCCAACCCTTTCTAAAGCCATCCTTGTAAAGATTGTCAATCTACACATTTATTATTATTCTCTTCCTTCTGTCACAAAGGATTTGAAGTATTTTACAGCTGTAAGAGCTGACAGATGTTAAATTTCACTTATCTTGTAGGCAGGATTTATTTTAAATATGGGAGTGGTGTGATGGGGTCTTGTTTAGAAAACCACAGGGAGAGCCTCTGCCATCAGAGATGGTTACAAATTAAAGACAATACCTGCCTCTTGTTAATCTGTATTTACTTAAGCAGGTGTATTGTTTATTAAAAATTTTTTTTAATGTTTATGTATTATTTTTGAGAGGGGAGAAGGGCAGAGAGAGAGGGAGATACAGAATTCGAAGCAGGCTCCAGGCTCTGAGCTGTCAGCACAGAGCCTGACACGGGGCATGAATCCATGAACCACGAGATCGGGACCTGAGCCAAAGTCAGACACTTAACCCACTGAACCAGCCATGCACCCCAAAGTAGGTGTATTTTTGATTGTCTATCATCTAAGGTTTAAAAAAAGCATTAAAGCAGTGACTTTATTTTTTTCCTTTGGAAAACTGAGGACTATATCCAAACTTGAGACCAACCTATGTGAAAAAGAGCAATTCAAATGCCTGTTTTTTCTTAGAAGTAATTTACCTCTGCTAGTAGGTTCCATGGCTGCTTAGCAAGGGTAATTTGGTTCAGCACAATGTTTTCTAAGTTGAGATAAATTATTCCTTTTAGGAAGTTAGATCTTCCTGGGAGAAGTAAACACTTCATCTTTGAGAAGAAGAGCTTATCAAAATATTGAAAGGATTTGTTGGAACATCTAACATGAAACTTTGATGGGGGAAGAAAAGAGATAAATTTTTGAGAACAAGACTTTTTATAAGGGGATGTCTTGGGTAAAGTGCCTTGTAGGAACATTGGTTAGCTAGGGGGAGAGATCAGATATTCAGGGAATGGGGAGAGGCAAGCCAGGAAATGCAAAGGAAAAGAGGATTGTGATAAGGTACCTAGACACACACTGCCCTTCTTCCTTAGAGTGGCCCCGGCCGGAGCCTGTCTCCTGTGAGCCAAGATCTTCCACTCTTTCAAGGGTCAGTCCTCGTTTTGCTCTTGGTAGAAAATGAGTTCATTGTTGTTTTTGATGTCGTGTCGATTTCCCCCCTGTGGGATAGATAATTAGAACTCTCTGATGAAGAAAAGGTCCTCTCTGTTTTATAGATAATCATTTTGTGAACCGTCAAGTGAAATTCAGCTTTAATCTTCAGAGCAAATGAAGATTAGTTAGGATGTATTAAACTCTGTGAGTTTAATGTTCATGACAAGTGTTTCATAAAGGAAGATGTTCTCTATTATCCTTCGTCAGAAGGAAATTGTTGATAAGAAACCATTTTGAGTAGTAGAATTTATGTCAACATCAGAAGCTAGGGAAGCTGGGGCAGCTGAGCATCCAGGACAATCAGGGCAACTGGGGCATCTGAGATTTCTTGTGTAGTGTTATGTCTTTACAAAAAAATCACATATTTATGTAGTCTCTTCCCTCCAGAGCAATTAAGGAAAATATTTATTCTTTAAAAGTAAAACTCTCTTTTAATGGAGTGTGTTAATTCCTGACAGAGTTTTGTGAAAAAGGATACCAAGAAAGATCTTCTCCCATTCTTGTCTTTGTTCCCCCCCCCGCAGATAAAATTGTTATAGTTGGATAATCTATTGATTTAGGATACACTGGGTTGGTAATTTTATCTTGATCATCCAAAGAAGGATGTGACCCCAATGTAAAAAGTCAGACCCTTATGCTGCAAAAACCAATTCATCCTCTTTAAACAAACTGGTGGGAAGGTTCCCAACTTTTCACTGTCAGTCAGCAACTATGCTTTTAATGTTGTAGTTTCCCAACTGTATTCCGTGCACAGTCATCTCTAAAGGTTTATTATAGAATTTCTGTTTATAATACAATGATACCTGTGTTTTCTTTTCTTTGGAGTTCACCCAAAGCAGCGTCTTTTCCCCAGTTAACTGAAAACAGATATTCTTTATGATACTGTATAAATTTCTTGTTGCTGCTGTTACAAATCACTATAAAGTTGGTGGCTTTAAACAGTAGGAATTTATTCTCTCACAGTTCTGGAGCCTGGATGTCTGAAATCAAGGTGATGGCAAGGCTGTGCTCCTTATCAAGGCTCTAGGAAAACATCTGTTCCTTGACTCTTCCAGCTTCTGTGGCTCCTGGCTTTTTTTTGGCTTGTGGCTGCATCAACTCCCAATTTCTGCCTCTGTGGTCATATCAACTTCTTGTCTGAAAACTCCTTCTAACTACATTTAGGACCCACTAAATTCCTCAAGATCTTTGATGCAATTACATTTTGTCATACGAGGTAGTATTCACAGATTCCAGGTATTAGGGTGTGGACCTCTCTTTTTGGAGGCCATCATCCAGCCCACTTTGTCCTTTCTTCTTTGTCTATAAGATTTAGAATGTTCTATCTATTCTGCCTGCAGTAAGAATATATCATCATAATCTTTCTAAAATTCTGAGTAGATCTAGATAGAGGTGAAAATATGAACTTTTGCCTTTCCCAATAATCAACCTAGATTTAATTATTCATGTTATAGACTGCACTAGTGGAATAGATAATAGAAAATATGAAAGGGAAGATAATCCCAGTATCAGTTATGTTTGACCTTGGCCAACTGTAATGTAGAAAAATATTAAAATCGTTAAAATATTCAAAATCATTTTTACCATCATTTATACAGCTGGGAAGTATTGAGCAATAAGAGATACATTTGGGTTATGCTGAATGGGTATTGAAAATAATTTATTTGAGGTTGAATTTTTGTCAGTGAAATAACCTGTAAGGTGCATACATTGTGAGCATTAGCAAGAGTATTTTGATATAAAGTATTTGTGAAACTAAAGATAGTTGGCACTGGATTTGTTTCCAATTTAATTCATTTTGACAGATGATAACAAAATGTTTCTTCTTTTTATAGTATTCAGAATAAAGAGACATGTAATGTCAAACTTTAATTAAACTTTCTCTGCCTGTACCTGGACTTACCTTACATAAATAGATGTTTATAATTATGAATCCACATACATCAGTTACTGATAGCAGTGTCAAGTTAGCGTGCACCCAATTAGTAAGGTTACCGGATTTTTAGGTGGTCTTGGAATGCTAAGCAGGCAATGCCAAGTTATTTAGAGAGATCTTTCTTTCAGACCTTAGAAATGTCTTTTGTGTGTAAACCAGATAGATATCTTGACCACTATGTGGTTCAGCTAGTTTAAAAGTGAAGACTGGGGTCTGGGAAACAGTTATTCCTGTTTGCTGATATGTACCTGAAATTCAGGGAACTCATTTTGAAGGAGCCAGAGCCACTTGGTGTATCTCTGGGGACTGTCCTTAGACTCTTCCCTGGATGGCATTTTCCTCCTCCTTCCATACTGTGGTAAAAGTGGTGGAACATACAAGGTGAGGTCTTTTTAGAATATACCTGTCTGGGTGTCACAGAGGGTAAATAGGGAACAGTGAAAGATAAGAGTAGAGCCATTCATTGAATCCTGATCACGGAAGGCCTTGAATACTAGGCTTAGAAATTTGGATTTTCTACTTCCTTTGATCCTTTTCTTCTTATTTAATCTCCTTCTCCACATTTATTTCATCCTAGATGGCAGTGAACCTGCTTAAATTTTTTGTGTGTGTTGATCAGTAATATTTTCCTTTCTAATAATTTTAAACAAATTTCTGAAACTCCTTTCCAAAAGCGTTTTGAGGTTTGATTCTAAATTTCCTATCCTTTACTTCGCCAAAACAAAAAACCTGAATTTTGAATTTTTAAAGTTTTTACCACTTAAAAAAAAGAAGTTAATATTATTTATGTTACACTTCTCTTTAAAAAATGTCTTTGGTTTCCAGACAAAATATGGAAATTTTGCTTCCAGAAGGTCATGGTCTCTTCTTTTCTAATTATATTCTTTAAAGTTCTGACAGTGTGGGTCCTGCAAATTATACTACCATAACTCTTAGATGTACTTTCCATAACATTCAACATATTTCATTTTTAGCCCTTACAGTTCTTAGGACTTTAACCATTATTCATAAAAATTAGAAGTTTAGAATTAAAAAACAAAACAGAACTCCTGTTTTGATACACAACTAAAATTGTTTTGGTTGTGTTTCTGGTTGGATCGTCAAGGTTAGCTCTGGGACTAAGTGGTGTGGTTAAGATGGTTGTGTTAAAAGTATAATGCAAAAGCCAATCAATCATCTCTTGTCTTTTGGGACCGTATCATTTTCTGAATTTCATATATATAATATTCTTTTTTTTTTCCTGTGGACTCCATTCATTTATATTCTACTGTTTATTGATTCATCCTTTCATATTGAGTATCTATTCTATGCTAGTTCTGTGAATACAGAAATGCAAGGCGGGATCCCTATGCTGAGGAAGTTACAGGCTGTGGGAGAGGCAGGCATATAAACAAATAATAATGGCCTAAAATAATAAATGCTATTATAGTGGTAAGACAAAGTCCTCCTTGTGGCTTAAACTCTTTACCCATATTCCCCAACTGATTATTTTCTTCTGTGGGTCTTTTGTCTTTGTCCCTCAATTTCTTTTTCAGATACACACATGTATATATTGCTTACTTACTCTTTTCTACTTTTAGTTTTCCCCATTTTAGGTGTGAAAACTTTTTCTTATGACTGCTTGCTTTCCTGGATGTTTTGGTAGCCCTCTCCAATATTCTGGCATTCCCTTTAAATGTCAACAGAGAGAAAAATAATGTGTCTCATTTGTGAAACATTTAAGGTGTTGCAGTTGATATGAAAAATGGCAGAGCCTATTGTCCCAAAAGGAAAATTATCCATATTACATAATATGAACTATTTAGAGAATATAGAACCATATGTGTGTGTGTGTATATATATATATACATACATACATACATACATACATACATACACGTATATATGCAGTAAGTAAAGCATTTAAGAACACTTTAGGACAAATAGCTTTCAAAGCAGCTTTAAATGTGATGAATCACAGTAGAGACTTATCTTCTTATTTGTTTTTATAATGAAAGAGAATATATTACCCTTAAAGGGAAATTTCTCTATTTTATAATATTTTGAGTGAAAATACGAGGCTTAAGAGTGTTTGTTAAACAAGGAAGCACAGGTAAGTAAAATCCAAGATTATTGGTATAGGTGGTATTAATTTATCTGTTTAAATTCTGAATGAATTACTGAAAGCTTGAGATAGAGTCTTAACTCTTTGAGCTCGGATAATTTGGGTTTTCCATCTGTAATAAGGGGTTGGTATGGAAGATACTTGTTTTTCTGCTCAGCTTCCATTCCTTGTTATTCTTGGAAGAGTTGCTGCTTTTCCATATTTGGTCTTCATTGTTCAGATGGGTCCAACCCGGTCCAGTCCCTTTTATCCAGAGGTGTGCATGTGACCCAGCACAGGTCATTCATTGCTGCTTCCTCTGGTCTCTGTGGTTGGTTATGGTTGGTGGGCAACCTCAGGTGGATGAATCAGAAATCAACTGCTGGCCTTTGTCTGGAACTACTGAGAAGTTACTTTTCATAAGGTTCCTAAGTTAAGCAGGATGGAAAGCTGGAATTGTAGGGAAGATCTACATGGGGAGCTAGATATGGGGCCTATACAGAGGAAAGCAGATCGACTAACTACCTTTTCAGAGATTTGCCCAATAATATTTGTTGTCTTTCTTAAGTCAGTTTGAGTTGTCCTTTCTTCTGTCTCATGAAAATGGCAAAGTATAGTCTAATTCATTTGGGTTAGTTAACCTCCACACCGTTCCATTTTCCATATTCTCTGATTCTCTACCTTCTTGTATCACATGCAAGTTAGATTACTCTGATCGAACAAGGTTAGACAAATAGTAACTGGATATTTTCTGGAGGAGTAACTTCATCTCAGAAATAGCAGTGGAAGGAGCAAGAGTAGCTGTTTTACATTTTGAGCTCATTTATCTTTATTTTATAGCGTGCTTCATCTTCTGTAACTTTTACACACCTTTGATCCAATTGTATTCACTAGAGCCCACAAAATATAACAGCAGCAAAAAAAGAAAAAAAACACACAACTCTGCTCGATACTAGAAATGAATCACAGGGACATGATTCAGAAATGTCCCTTTCTGAATCACAGGGACAAATGGTCCCTTTCTGAGCCACCCCACCGCTGGGTTAATATGTGTATTTTGTGATGATGACTTTTTAAGGATAGTACATGAAGGTAGAGAAAAAAGAAAGCACCTGTGCAGTGCCTGAAAAACTATGTGTTTGTGAGTGTCCATGAGATGGCGAAGTAGAACGGATGCAGTAACATGGTAACTGGTATGTGGTAATGAAGTATTGTGGATACAGAAGCCCCAGGTAAGGGTCCTGGATCCACCCCTTATTTAGCTGTAACCTTGACTAAGTCTGTAAACTACTTTCATCTACTTTCATGTTTGCGTTGTTGTGAGGATGATGTGGTATAAATTTTGTGAAAGCAGTTTCCATATACAACTTGTTGATGGTTGAAGTCATTTGGGAACGAATGAGCCTAGCTTATAATTCAATGGGTTTCATTGATGAATTTGTGACAGAAGCAACAGATTGGGAAACATTGGGATATAAGATTAGATATGAAGACAGTTTCAGATTTTGAAATCCAGCCTGAGAAGTTTTAACTTGTTTAAAGAAGTGAGTGTTAGCTACCACTTCCAGGTGCCTTCCTTCAGATCATATCTTAACCTTTGTTCTTGTCTCTTCATTCCCACAACCAGTAAAAACTCCTGACTCACCTGGTGGGTGCCAGTCTGTTCCATATCCAACATCCTGTTGCCACATTTCTCTTCTTCAAAAGTAATACACTCTAATTACATGAAGTAGGCAGCTGGATGTGGTAACTGATAGAACATAGAGATTGGAAGATAGGATTGAGGATAGAGTAAATATATATCTGAGAGATAGGACAATCATGGTATTATTAACAGAAGGAGGCAGGTTGGTAACAAGCCCATGATGAGGTGATAAGACATCCAAGTGGAATCATTGTGTAGGAAGTTGCAGGTTTGGGACAAGCACTTAGGAAGTGGAGTCCCTGTATAGATTTGGAAGTTATAAGTCATTGAACTTTATATTTTAAAGGGTCCTATCTTAGATGAGGCTGCTATAACAAAATACAACGGACTGGGTGGCTTAAGCAGTAAACACTTATTTCTCACAGTTCTGAAGGCTGTGACGTCCAAGATCAAGGTGCTGGCAGGTTCAGTGTCTGGCTGAGGCCTTCTTCCTGGTTTGCTGACAGCTGCCTTCTTGCTGTATCTTCGCATGGTGGAAAGAGAGGGAAAGGAAGCAAGCTTTCTTGTGACTCTTTTGAGGGCCCTAATCCCATTCATGAGGGCTCCACCCACAGGACCTAATTATCTCCTCAAGACTCTACCTCCAGATACTATCACTTTGTGGATTATGGCTTTGGCATATAAATTGGGGGTTGGGAGGAGGAATTCAGTCCACAGCAGGGTCTTGCAATGTCATTTGGCTTTGATTTTTTTCAGATAAGAAGTTGAATCAAAGTGAAAAGTCACATAGTGTATATTGTTAGTAACATAGCTAGAAATAGATTTTTATTTGCTGACTCCAAGGCCACTGTTCTTTCTTCTCCACCATATAGCCTGCCTGTGATATCCACCCAGAGATTACAATGGAAGCTATGATGATAGAGTTAGGAATATAATGAGGATCAGCTGTGTACTGATGTCTGCACCTCATTATTTAGTGGCTTAAAACCACATGAGTTTATTATTACAGTCCGGAGGTCAGACTTCTGAAAATGGGTCTTATGGGGCTAGCCAAGGTGCCAACAAGGCCATGTTCCTTTTATTTTATATTTTATTTTATTTTATTTTATTTTATTTTATTTTATTTTATTTTATTTAAAATATATTTTTTTAATGTTTATTTTTGAGAGACAGAGAGAGAGAGAGAGGGAGAGAGAGAGAGAGGCAGATTGTGAGAGGGGGACACAGAATCCAAAGCAGGCTTCAGGCTCTGAGCTGTCCAGCACAGAGCCTGATGCAGGGCTTGAACTCATGAACCATGAGATCGTGACCTGAGCCGAAGTCAAGATGTTTAACCAGCTGAGCCACCCAGGTGCCCCCTGTGTTTCTTTTACAGGTTCTGGGGAAAATTTGCCCCTTGCCTCTTATTGCTGTTAGAGACCCGCCACATTCCTTGGCTCACAGCCCCCTTCCAGCAGTGGCATCACTGTGACTTCTGGTTCCAGTGTCATGTTTCCTCTGACTGTGATGGTCCTGCTTCCTTCTTGTAAGGATCTTTGTGATGACATTTGGCCCACTTATATAATCCAGGATAAGCTTCTCATCTGAAGATTCTTAACATCATCATATCTGCCAAGTCCCATCTGCCACGTAAGATAATTTCTGTCATGTCAGGGATTAGGATGTGGACATCTTTGGGGATCATTGTTTTGCCTACCATACTGATGGTAAAGATTATACTAATGAAGATAATCAGGAATAGTAGCTACTATTAATATTTCACCTGCTCCCCAAATTACTTCTAATAATTTTGTCAGAGAAAACAAACTCTTTCATCCCAAAGCATATATGAAGAGCAAGGCTGGCCGAATAAAGGGATTGAGCTGATTTGATAAACGTTTCTTTACACTGCAGTTAAAAATGGCTTCTTTCACAGAGCTGCCTGGAAACCCCTGGAATGTTTACATTAGTCATCCTTTTGATTCAAGCATTGAAATGCTAGCAAAATACAATTATGTTTTCTGGAGAGAAACCAATTGTCAGCCTAGCACAAGTGACTATTAGGAAAGTCAAGTGAGGCACTGAGGAGATGTGAAACAAGACAGGTGAGTTTTGATTTAGAATGAGTTAAAGGAATTGATCATAGCAGAAAGTCGGTTTTCATATTTGAAATATTGAACAATTTGGCTGAAATTTGGTGAGGGGACGGGGACAGTCTTTACACAGAAGACGCACAGAAAGTTTTAGTCTCATCTCTGATCCCCCCCCTCCCCCACCACACACACATGCACACACTCAGAGTTCTGAAACCAAATTCCCAAATGAGTCTTAGTTTTCAGACACCATGTTCTGGAAAGTAGTAAAAGAAAAAAAAAAGCTTGAGTAAAGTGGCAGTAAAATAAATGATGATTAGTTTTTTAAAATCAGTAGTGTCTTGCTTTAATTAAAGTCTTGCTTTAATTTTCCTTCTAATTTATTATTAGTTATAGGTCTGCTGAGGAGAAAAGTAAAGAACAGGTTGTCACGTCCTTTAAAAACAAATCAGACAAATTGTTACACAGCATGAGGATATTCCACTAATTTTGACATCCACTTAATGTGTTCACGTACTAGCCTTTCTCAGACACAGTACCCCTGTAGCTTTTATTTTTTCCAGATTATTTCCCACAATACATTTTCACATATTGGGTGTTTTTGTTAATTTATAACAAGCATAAATTAGAATATTTTTTCCCCAAATAAAATGCCACAGATTAAAATAGTGATTTTAAAAACTAAAGTCTGTAGAATGTAAAAAATGCAGATCTGGAGACCACGTTCAGAACAATCTATAGTGAACCGGAGGCCTCAGTTATCCCATCTGACCATAGCTTTCTAGCCTTCATTCCTACCTCCTGGGGTCCCCAATTCTATATACCAGCCAGCTAAAGTCACTCTTTCCTGCTTGGCACTTATCAGTTTCCCTTCACCCCACTAACTGTCTTTTGGTATTAAATTATTATTTCCTACAGAAGTTTATTTATACCATCATTATTGGTATATACCATCATTTATACCATTTATACCATCATTATTGGTATCTGGAAAAAGCTTGGCTCTCATCACCCAGTGATGAAACAGGTTGTCATTTTTCATTAAAGCTCCAACCCCTGATTGTGGCCCTGGTTTAATCCATATGCTGTTATGAAAAGTGTCCAGTACCTGCATAAAGTGTGACTCTGAAGTTATTAGACAGTGAAGGCCACTTTCTAGATGGGGCAGTTTTCAAGTATGTTGCTACAGTTTGAACGTTCACAGTTTATAAGTAGTTGGCCCCTGGGTCACACAAATACTTCTAATTCTTCAAGTAAGCTGTTCCTTCTATCTGCAACCCTCATGTCCCACTTTTCTCTTGAACAGTCTTTTCTTCCAAGTGTCAAAGGTGCAATTCCAAGGACTTGATAGTCCCGTAAAAGCTCCCATGGAGAACTCAGGGTGAGAATGTTCATTCTGTGAGGAAGTTAACTAATATAATTGAAGTATTTGGACTAGAAAAACCAGCTGAATGGATGTAGTTATATGAAGGAAGCCTGGGTAGATAAAGAGGCTGATTTCAGCAGTGCCTGAAAGTCTTCTGACAAACCGTCTCAGAATCTCTACCTTGATCACTCAGAATTCTATTAGATTTGCTACCATCCTATATTGAACTGTAGGTCCCTCTGACTCTTTTTAAAAAATCATGTCCCAAGGAGATCTTCGAACCTCTTTCTCCCTGTCTTTCTTGACCACCATCTACTGCTGTTCCAGAAGGAAGATGTGAAAGGATACGTAAATGAAAATTAGAAATTAGAACATTAAAATTTCAGAGTAATCCATTTATCTCTGTGTAGTTGCTTTCAAATGTTAATCAACTGTTTCAGCAAATATTTTTTTTTAAGTTTTATTTGTTTATTTTGAGAGAGAGAGAGAGAGCACAAGTGGGGGAAGGCAGAGAGAACGAAAAACAGAATCCCAAGCAGGCTCCTCACCTTCAGTGCGGAGGCCGACAGGGGACTCAAACTCACAAACTGTGAGATCATGCCTGAGGTGAGCTCAAGAGTTGGACGCTTAACCTACTGGGCCACTCAGGTGCCCCAGCAAATATTTTTTTTGAGCAGCTACTATTTGCCAGGTGCTAGGCTTAAATGGATGATTGAGACATAAATCTTGTCCTCATGGATAACCACCACCACTGACATGGTGCTGTTTCCACAAGAGACCCTTCCTATCCCCAGGGAAAAAGCCTGATGTCCTTGTTCCTTGGGGAATGATTGTGCTTTATTCTCAGTGGGAAATGAAGGTTGCAGAAATTTCTGGATAAGGCATTAACCAAGATTTTTCTAGGAGTTTATGTCTTTTTTTCTTTTTTTTTTTTTGGTGGGGGGAGAACACAAGCAGAGGAGGGGCAGAGAGAGGGGGATAGAGGATCTGAAGAGGGCTCTGGGCTGACAGGCTGACAGTAGTGAGCCTGATGTGGGGCTCGAACTCACAAACTGTGAGATGATGACCTGAGCTGAAGTCAGACACTCAAACTACTTAGCCACTCAGGCATGCCTAGGAGTTTATATCTTATGCGTGAGCAGAAAAATTGGTAACGAATTCAGAGTTTCAAGTTTAAGGAAATATATACACTAAAAAATCCAATGCTATTTCTAAAAAGATGGATTTGAATCTATCAAGTGTCCAAGCTTCAGGTAAAAGTTTAATCTACCAAGTGTTGTCTGGAGATGAAGACAACCCACCATAGCAGTTTGTGCAGGTCAGTAAAAACCAGCCAAACAAGAAAGGGTTTTTTGAAAAGCAAACCAAATTTTAAAAATTCTAGTATCTCTGTCCTAGTTATAGTTTGTTTTTAATGTATCCAGTTTTGATGTCAAATATCAGAAAGCAGACAGCTGAGATGTTTATGGGAAAGTCAGTAATTGAGGCTCTAAAGAGCTTCGCTATAATGACTAACCAGGCAGACTGACTTTCCAGAAAGACAAAGTCTCAGAGAAGACATGATCCAGGTTTTCTGAAATCATGAAGTATGTGAATAGGGCAAATATGAACTTGTTCATCCAATTCAAGAAATGTTTTAAAGCTTTGAAAAAGTAATTTTAGGGTAGATGGAAGGTCACAGGAATTGTATTTTATTGTTGACCTTAAGGTCTAAGCTGTAAGATTGCCTAATGTGAAACTACTTTAAGAAGACTATCTTTTGCTGTTGTAGTAATTATCCCCCCTTGGATTAGTTTCAAAATTGTTCTTTTTTTTTTTTTTTTTAATTTTATACTTCTAAGGCAAATGGGTCTTTAAGCAGATTTTCAGATGTAAGTAGAAATTATTTCAGTTGAGTGATAAAGACTTACTAAATTAATACTTGTTAATTAGTGGATGGTAGATTCATAGTGGATTATTAAAGAAATAGACAATGTCAAATGTGATAAAGACTTACTAAATTAATACTTGTTAATTAGTGGATGGTAGATTCATAGTGGATTATTAAAGAAATAGACAATGTCAAATGTGTATCTCTTAGCATCAGAAGTTGTCATGGAGAGCAAATGTATTTTTTTCTTAAAATGTGTTTTGATATTTCTGTCAGAGACCAAATACCAAGTCAACAATTAGTCATTTAGTAAGGCATCTCTTGTGTTATCCAGAACTATTACAGCTGCTGTGGCTCCCCTAACTGCCTCCCCGCCCCCCCGCCCCGCGCCCCCCCCCACCCCCCCAACACCTGTTAGACATACTCAAGGAAGTTTTTTCCTCTCTATGTCCAGAAAGGTACTATTGGCTCAAGCTTTTTTGAATATCAAGAGAGTAAAGCCTTCTACTTACAAAATATCTGCTTTGTATTTAGTACTATGCAGAATGGTCATGCAGGCACTCTTTTGGGATTTTAATGTTAATGGGATGGTTTTACTTCATTAGTTTTATAAATTATAAAGGCCATTAGAGCTGTTTGCTACATTCTACCATAGGCCCAAGGGAGAGAGGCCTTTATCTATGGAAACATGACACACCTTTACAATTTCGTCTTGCTTTTTGGAAAGGTCCATGTCCATGTACACTTTATGACTTGCTCACATTTTCTTTAGAAATATTGAACACTGAGTGCTGAATTCTTACCATTTTAGATGATGATGTGTTCATGATGAGAATAATGATACTGAAATAGTGAAAGGTATCACCACATAATATAAGCATTGAATATCTTTGAATTTTAAGATTTTCAGTTCAAAACCACTTTAATAGATCTCTTAAAAAAAAAAAAGTTGATTGTGATATCCATGCTACCGCACAAAGGTGTGATCATGGTAAACCATCTATCCCAAAATAAAGAACTTATTCTCTTTTATATTTTATGTGCTTTATCTTTATTCTTGAGGTATTTTTTGGCATCTAATATGACATCTGATTACCTCTCTTTTTTCTAATTCATAATCTCTCAGACTAATTGTTAACCTAAACAAAAACTTTTTTTCATTGCCTTTTTGTACTTTTTAAAAATGTCTTTTTATAGTTAGAATCAATTGATTTTATAACTTTTAAAAGAACTGAGTGAAAAGACGAGCAAATAATATGAGTTACTGTAAATTACTTGACTGTTTTTGAATTTTTAATGAATTCTTAAAAGCACCTGAAGCTTTACTTGATTGAGCAAGAATCTTACAATTGGACTCCCCTTTATATTATTTTGGCCTAAAGTCATTTCCATATCCTATTTCTTGCAGTAGGGCAAACAGACTTGCTGTTTGTAGTTTTATCCTTTTATTTCCAATTTTAAGTACATATACCTGAGTGTCACTTTGGGTTCCCCGTCTCCCTCTTCTTCTCTCCCTCCCCTGACACACACCTTGTACTGTTAATCTGTCATTAAAATTATGTTAGTTGTAGGTAACTTCCCTTGATATTTCACATTTTCTAGCCTTCTTCACTTCCCACTCTTTCCTTTAGATGTTTAAATCTAGAAGAAATTTTTATCCTGAAAAAAATACTTTTTAGTCAGTATTGCAGACGGATGATTGTAAACTTCATCTCTGTAGATGAAGTGTATGAAAATAGGATTCATTTTCTCCTTTGTTGTTTTGGTTAAAAACTTGAGATAATGTGTTGACGAAATGCAGCTGGCACAGCGCAGTTGGTGGCATGCTGTCATTCTAAAGGTTAAACAGCTGTGCTGGAAAAAGTCATTTTGGTTTAGTCCTTTTAATTGGGAACTGTTTTGGAGGCTGAGTTCCAGGACAGAATGTCTATGACACTTTAACATATTTAACATATTCTCAAAAATAATCAGAATTCAGCCTAATAACCTCAACCACTTGACTTCCTACTGGATTACATTTTGGTTATATAAAGAAAATAAGGTTAGTTTTTTAAAAGAGCAGGCTGGTCTGCAAAAAGGCTATGAAGAAATATCAGTCTTTGATGAAACTGAGACGTATTATAGAAGCCTTAGGCTTCTAAGACTGAGGAATTGGAGGCATCCTGTTTTAATCCTCTGTAACCCAGCCACATGCGTCACACTGAGTGCTGTTAATACCTGATATTTTTTAAAAGGGTAAGAGACCTGTTTTTCCATGTATAGTGACAAATTCGAAAGTGGCATCTATTGCCTGTCCTCCCTATTCTCCCATATCTGGTCTGAGAGAAGGAGAGCCTTGCCATTTGTCACCTGCAAGTGTAGGTAGCTGACAGCATATGCAACGTTGGTGACTCCCTGGACTGTGACTTGTCTGCAAGGCGTCCTGCCAAGACTTCAATGTGGGGGGAGCTGGAGGATTAGAGTCAGGTTTCAGGGCCTCACCTGTGCAACATGGCCATAATATTAACTCCAGTAGCCCTGATGTGTCAGACCATTTATATAGCACTCCTTCCTTCCTGGCCACCAGAGCAGGGCCTACTTGTAACTGGTCCCTTTTCCTTGGATGGGTTTCAATAAAAGTGTGAGGTTTATTTTTCACTGGTTGTTTTCCACCTAAAACCCAATCTGAGGAACAGAGATCTAATTACTCTTGATGCAGCTGCTTTATTTTACTGAGGTAGACAGAGTTTAGTGACACTTAAGAATTAAGTTTTTTTTCAAGTCAGGGTTTCACTAGGAGTACAAAGTTATCTGTATTTTAAATCAAACACTTAATCTTTGAATCTAAAAATATTTAATATGACTCTTAACTTTGCCTTTTCCAAAATGAGAAAGTTACAATCAGAACTTGAAGAAATTTCCTATGTAGCTAGATACAGACATTTCAGATTCATGAAATGTGATGCTTCTGGCCTTCAGTTGCTGTTTGGATTTAAAACTCTGAGGTCTAGCCTTTGTTCTCAGGGGGCATCTTTTATCTGAATAGAGTTTCTAGGACTGTGCAGTGCGCAGAAGCTGTATCCGAGCTCTGAACTGGAAATCTGGTCTTTGTCATACCTGTGCAGAGAATTTGCTTAAATCACTCGGCTTCTCTAAACCTTAATTCTCCCAACTGTACAATGATATCTAGCTCCCCGGGTTACTATAAGTTTGTAATGAGCTCATGTTTGTGAAATCTAGTAGTTCAGTTCCGGGGACAAAAATATTCCTTCTTCTTTCCCTTTTTTGTAGCCTACATTAATAACTGGACATTTAGGAACATTAGGGTGGAGGTAGAGCTATAAAATTACCATTATCTAATAGTAATAGTACAACTATTTATGTAAAAAATTTTCTGCCTGTTCTTTTGTGAATTTCCTATTCACATACTTTGCCCATTTCCCTATTGTTTGTTCAGCTTTGGTTTGATTTGTAAAAGCTCCTAGCTATTATAGATATAAACCTTATGTTAGGCATGTTGTGAATGTTTTTTACTGTTTTGTCTTTTAATACTATATGTGGTGTTTTCTGCCACGTAGAAATTTAAAGTTTTGTTTTCATGTCGTGAGATCTATTGTTTCTCTTTGAATATATGAACCATTGATTATATGACATATATTGATTTTATGGATGTCAAAATGTGAAAAAACAAAGTCTTAGTTTCATTAAAATAGAATATCAATTTTTTCTCTTACAGTTCTTGTGTTTGGTGGTGGTGGTGGTGGTGGTGGTAGTGTGTGTGTGTGTGTGTGTGTGTGTGTGTGTGTGTATGTGTGTGTGTACAAGCGTTTGCATGTACAGACAGTCCTTAAATTACAATGATTTGACTTAGGATTTTTTGACTCTAGGATGCTGTGAAAGTGATACATGCTCAGTAGAAACCATACTTTGAATTTTCAATTTTCATCTTTCCTGGGCTAGTGATATGCCGTATGATCCTTTCTTGTGATGCTGGGCATCAAGTGGCAGCAAGCCACAGCTCCCAGTCAGCCAGTCAGTCATGAGGGTAAACAACTGATATACTGACAACCATTCTGTACCCATACAGCCATTCTGTTTTTCACTTTCAGTATAGTAGTCAATAAATTTCATGAGATATTTAACACTTTATTATAATATAGGCTTTGTGTTAAATGATTTTACCCAGCTGTAGGCTAATGTAAGTGTTCTGAGCATGTTTAAGGTAGGCTAGGCTAAGCTTTGATGTTCAGTGGATGAGGCATATTAAATGCATTTTTGATTTATGATGTTTTCAACTTACGATGGGTTTATCAGGACGTGACCTCATCATTAAGTGGAGGAAGGTTCCATGTAAATTGTGCTTATTTTCAGTTCTCAGAGATAATGCAAACATGACCAGCTAAGACAATTCTAGAAAGAATGTAGTTGGACAGAGCTCAGAAACCCTAGTATGTACTTCAGGTATTGCTATAGGCTTATCCATTACCTGAATGATGTGCTGCCCTGGCTGATGCTCTTGTTCAGCTGTCACTGTAACTTGATCCCTCCTTATATCTATCTGTGGTGGCAACAATGCAGAATTGGCCCTGGATTAGTATTTCTTGCCTGCACCTGCCGGACCCTAACTATGAAAGAAAGAGGGGAGGAGGAAGACAAATCCTGTAAAGCAGGCCACAAAGTAGAAGGCTAAAGTACCAGGTAAAAGCTCTCAGGGCAGAGTGCTATAACTACCTCTTCATTGCTGTAAGAAAGTCATCCTGGCCTTTTCTCCAAAAAAGAGTCAAGGTTGGTCTAAGGCCAAGAAGCAACTGTTCTCCTAAAGTAACCCAAGAATCTAAGAATATAATGGAAGATTGCTTATTTGGGAGTCAAGACACCAGGAATAGTTCAAAAAGGATTTTGCATTTATTGCCCATTAAAAAAAATCATGACACTGTAATAATTAAGAGCCACTTGCTCTGGTGCAGAGCATGGTAATCATCTGTGAATCAGTAGTTGATGACGTCACAGTGGCCCAAGACCCACAATGCAGACAGGGTGGTGAACATTCAGCAGAACATTATTGTGTCTCCGTGGCAATTCATGAACTGCAACAGTTCTTTGTCATTCCTGTGTTTTGGCAGGTAACAGTGGCTTTAAAGCCATCGA
Source organism: Panthera pardus (assembly GCF_024362965.1). Lineage (NCBI taxonomy): Eukaryota > Metazoa > Chordata > Mammalia > Carnivora > Felidae > Panthera > Panthera pardus. Next base: position 103,243,716 of record NW_026526721.1, on the reverse strand, counting down.
ATCTAAAGCCTTAAAATTGTAATTTGTTGTTCTGTAGCCGATATTAGACTTGCTGAGGTCCTCCCACATACGACAGGGGTTTACACGCAATTTATGAAAATGGAATAATTGATAGAGAATTATTTAAATTTGTCTTCTGTAATATTTCATTTAAATAAATATTGTAGTAAGGTTTTAGCTCTTGGCAAATCCTGACAATAATAATAATAGTAGTAATAATAGTAATAGTAATAATAATAATAATGTGAAAGCAGCTGTGGAAAAGAATAGTTATTTTTAAATCTCAGTAGACAAGTGGGACCTGCTCACTCATCTATTGAGCACACCTTTGTGATTTCTCAGAAATTAAATAGCATGACCCTTTGATTGAATCCAAAGCTGGAAATTTAAATAGGTAACTTCAAAGTAATTGGCTTGAAATCCAAGGATCTATTCTGGGATACTTTAGAAATTTTTATTTCCTTTTCACCCCAGCCTTAAATATATATGTGTGTGTACACACACACACACACACACACACACACACATATGTCAAGGCTTCAAAGTCTGCTGTTACACTTCCTCTAAACTATTTTTTTATAATTGGCACTGTTCAATCCTTTTCAGAATAAGATTTAAACTTGAGTTGGAAGAGAAGATGGTTTGGAAGAATCAAGAAGTATATAACAGTGGGGTCTAAAAACCAAAACAAAAAGAGGTTGAAGGGACAGATCTGATTTATTCCAGAGAAGCAAGAGTGGGAAGGAGGTATATTATCATAAAGGACTTCATGCACATGAAGTGTTTGATTTTAGACTTTGGGGATTAGCTGTTCTCCATCTCTGCTAAGGGCAAAATAAAAGGAAGTGGTTTTAAGACTGAAACATGAAGAGGCTAACATGAAATAAGGAAGCATTTAGAAATACTTGTTTGTTGAACTAAATACCTGAACCATCTTAAACAAGACTAAGTGTGTCAATAATTCTACCCTATTAGTTTGATTAGGTTGTAGACTCTTGAGTCTTCCCTAGATAGCTTTTATTTATTTATTTTTTTAAGCTTATTTATTTTGAGAAAGAGAGAGTGAGAGAGCAGGGAAGGGCAGAGAGAGAGAGAGAGAGAGAGAGAGAGAGAGAATCTCAAGCAGGCTCCATGCCCTGCGTAGAGAGATGAGATGGACACAGGGCTTGGCTTGATCTTATGAACTGTGAGGTCATGACCTGAGCCAAAATCTAGTCAGGCACTTAACTGATTGAGCCACCTAGGTGCCCTCCTAGATAGCTTTTAAACTGACATGAGATGATTAGGTATGTCTCACAGTTTATTTCCAATCCTAAAATTTAGTGATTTATTCCAGCAGGCTCTGTAGCTAAATTATGTGCATGTTTCTCTCCCTCCTCTCCTTCCTTCCTCCCTCCCTTTTTTTCTTATTTTGTGTAATGTTGAAGACTAGTTTACATAGGTGTCATTTAAAAGGTTTATATTTATATTGAAGTCTCCCCTTTGACTGTGGTTCATATTGTATATTCAGACAGCATAATCTGAATATTTTTTATTAAGCTGAAAAAGGCCACTTTTGTGTTCCAATTAAAGCATCCTTAATATATTATTTATTTTTAAAAGCAGTTCCTGAACACTGAAGCTATGTTATATGCAACACAGATCTTTTCTCCATCTTACTCGGAACAGTAATTCCAGAGAACTAAATCTTTTCCCCAAGTGAGACACTCCTATCGTGTTGAAAGGTGATCTGGGCTTTTAGTGTGCACTGAAGCTGATGGCTGGTGGTCACTCAGCAGTTTAAGAAATATATGTTGGTCATTCGGGGGGTGGGGGCAAAGAGGTGAAGCATCTGAATTTTGGAGGAGAAGGGTTTAGAGGTTATTAATAGCATCCAGCTGTCCAGAAGAAATGAATGAACCACACTTATAGAAGATATCACTGGCCTAAATATTTTTTCTAAAATAACTCATTATTACTTTCTTTTCAAAACTGTTTTTTTTTTTAATCCTCTCTCTTTCCCATCCATTTGAAGCTTCAACAACAGCCATTAATTTTTGTCAAGCACCTGCCATATACCCCATGCTAGGAACTGGGGATATAGCACTGAACAAGACAAGGTAGGGCAGGTTCCTGGCCTCATGGAGTTTACATTTTACTCCATTATTTTGTGCTCACATGATAAGGAACTAGAATTAGTGTCTGAGATGTAGCTCATAGTAAACATCTCAATTATATTTTAATTTATTGTTAAAGTAATATAGGAAAAACAACGTACTACTAGTTTTATTACATTCAAAACTTATATAAAGATATTAAATGTACTGTTTAGGATTTGGGGAGAGTTACTTGTCTGGCAACAATTTGCGTTCAAAAGTTTGTGAAAGATTGAGGTAGATCCTTTGTCCTCATATTTAGGTGGTGTCTGAGATGATTTTTAAAAAGTCAAGGTGCAAAATTTCCTTCCATACAGAGAATCCCCTTGCCACGGAGTCTTTTCTTCCCACCGTATCAGTGCACTTCCTTTGCCGCCACTAAAGATGAGGCAAGGAGGGTCTGTTGTCAAGACTAAGGCAAGAGTGTTCAAGGTTCTGATGAGCATGTGGGTATTCTCCCTCATTAAAGCTATGTTCTAAATACTGTTTATGGGGGCACCTGGGTGGCGCAGTCAGTTAAGCGTCCAGCTCTTGATCTCCGCTCAGGTTATGATCTGTTTGTGAGTTCAGACCCTGCGTTGGGCTCTGCACTGATGGTGCAGAGCCTGCTTGGGATTCTGTCTCTCCTTTTCTCTGCCCCTCCCCCACTTTTTCTCTCTCTCCCTCCCTCCCTCCCTCTCTCAAAAACAAATAAATAAACTTTAAGTACTACTCATGTTCTATAGGCAATTTTATTGTCTGTGGTCTACCACATACATTTTTTTCAGATTAATTAGATGCTTATGTGTCAACCTAGCAACCTAATTGTTGTTGGAAAATTTTGTTTTAAATTCAGAACAGCTGACCTATAGGTGGATGTTGGAATATTACCTACCCTTGCACTGGGTATACGAGGCCATCTTCTGTGAAGAAAACAAGCACATTTCTATTTGTGGGATGTCTATAGTGTTAGAATTCACTATGCTACAGTAGAATTATTATCTTAGTTAATACATTTCATTGTGAGGAATTTTCTTATTCTTATGGATTGCATCATGGATTGAGGATTTGGTCTTTATTCCATGCTAAAACCTGATTATTAATTAGCCTCTATTCTTCCTCTTTGCTGCCAGAAAATGGTATGATCTTTCATTTCAAAGTTGTAGAGGACTGTTCGTTTTCTTTGTTTACCAGATATTTGCTGGGATTTTGGCTACCCAGCACCTGAACTTCTATTCTTGTTTGGGTGAATTATTTGCTGTATGGGCCTTTGGGGGGGTGGGCAGGGGATCAGATCTTCCCTCTTCTTGTCCCTGTTGTTAGGTCTCAGACATGTGATAGGCTAAGCCAGTCGGAATTACTCAGATCTTTGAATCTTGAAAGCGTGACTCAAAGAAGCATGGGCAGTTTATTGTTGGCAGTGGTAGTGTTGAGAGTCAGGCACCACCACTGTCCAGTCAAGGCAGTGGGGGTGAGAAAGGTATGTTAATGGGATTCTTCTGAGGCCGAGACTTCTGTTTCCCAGCCTCCCTTAGCTCTGGCTCATTTCCAGGCCAGGCATCCAGCTTTATCTTTGAGTCTTAGAATTTTCAATAACCTTCGAATTAACTCCTTTTTTTTCTTCTTTAAGTCTGCCAAAGTTGGTTTCTGTTGTTTATAACCAAGAACCTTGACTGATTTATTGTGTGAAAGCTAACTGCTGCTGAGTATATCTTCCAAAAAATGGTCCCACTAACATATATCCTATCCTAGATGCCCTTTTTACAGTGTGGTTTCACAGACCTAGAGGCGGTGTGCGTTCCCACTCCTTAAACCTGGGCAGATCACTAGATTGTGGTGGAGCTGATGATGGGTGACTTCCAAGGTGAAGCCATAAAAGGCAGTACAGTTTCTTCCTGGTTCTCCCTCCCGACCCCCCTTTTTTTGGGACCTGTTCCCATGAGCCTGAGTCCAGGTACCCTGAATCTACCATGCTAGAGAGATCACGTGGAAAGACAATTACATCGAGTGAGAAGGGATGCCAGAGGAGTCCCAGCTGTTCCAGTTCCCAACTGATGAGTTTTCCCCATTTAGATAACATACAGATATGTGAGTGAGTAAGCTTTCAGATGATTTCAGCCCCCAGCCTTTGAGCTGGCCCAGCAGATGCTGATTGGAGCAGAAATAAACTATCTCCATTGAGCTGGCATTGAAGATTCATGAACAAAATAGGCATTGCTATTGTTTTAAAATACTTTTGGGGACATTGGCTTAGTCAGTTAAGCATCAGACTCTTGATTTTGGCTCAGGTCATGATCTCACGGTCCTGAGATCAAACCCTGCATCGGGGCTGTGTGCTAGACATGCAGCCTGCTTGAGATTTTCTCTCTTCCTCTCCATCTGCCCCTCTCCCCTGCTTGTGCGCGCTCTCTCTCTCTCTCTCTCTCTCAAAAAAAAAAAAAAAAGATACTTTGGGTTTATTATACAGCATTATATATCCAGAACTATGACTATTATACATATTTAAACCAGAACACCTAGTTGTAACTACTAGTATAGAATCATGTCTTTAGATTTTTAAAAGACAGGATTATTGATATAAAATAAACTCACTGATCTAGTTTCCCCCTTTTTGCATCTTATAGATTAAGAGAGTTTATTTGGTCTATTATAGAATTACTTAGCTGGAATAATATTAAAGAGCTTTATTGATGTTGGAATTACAAAATATCAAGGCTATCTTCAATATTGAGCTGTTAAAAATACTAGTTTTCTGGATATTTACAGCAGCTTTGCATCTGATTCCATTGTGGCCGGGATAAAATATTGCTTGGGCATCCCCTGTGTAAATAAGTCTCTAAATGTGAATTCATTCCCTCTATTAAGACTCTAGCACATCTTTCAAAAAGCAAAATGAAAATCCTAATTTTCTTCTGGGTTGGATGTCCCACTTAACAGGGAGATTTAGAGGGAGTTTTAAAAATTAGGAAAAAACAGCTCAGAGTTGTTGAGGATTTAACTACGTGTCAGGTACTATGCTAAGTGCTTGCATATCTTCTCATTCAACGATCATTTAAACAATCTTATGAAGTAGATTCTATTACTCTCCCTATTTTATAGGAAGATAAATGTGTGAGGAAACACATTTAGGGTAAATAAAACTTGTCCAGATCACATAGCTAGCAGCTGGGATTTGAACCCAAGACTCTATGTGTCTTCAGGACCATATATGCCATGCTGTACATCCAGAATGGCTGTGAATGATACTTGAACATTTAGGCCCCTGGATTACCTTTGGGGCCCCTAACATTCAGTGACAACACACACAAACCCTAGCTTTTTTGCAGATTTCACTCTCAGAGTCAGACAAAGAGATACTTTTCACACCTTCTCCCATTTGCTCTAAGCCCTAGTCTTTAAATGTTTAAAAAGGCTCCCCTTACTCTTTTAGGAAAAGCATGAGAACAGAAGCTTTACGGGGATCTTGATGGTCTCAGTGGCACCTGTTTTGACCAATTCTTTGAAGCAAATCTACTTTTTGTAGGAAGTATACAACTTGTATACGAATGATGCAAAGTAATCTATCCTTCATGATGACACTAATTGGTAAGTGTTTAAAGTAGATTTTCATCTCTAATACTTGAAATTTGAGTCACTTGTGACAGTAATGTAAGGGATTGACGGCTTCTGAGGGAAGAACTTGGAGACCATGCTGCCACATTGCTAGCCTGGGATGATGGCAAACTGCAGACCTCGAGTTGAAGGAGAACAAGGAAAATGATACTGGTGTTGGATGAGATCCTGATTACTTTAGTTTTTTGTTGTTTTTTTTTTTTAGGTTTATTTATTTATTTTTGACAGAGAGAGTAGGAGACGAGCAGAGAGAGAGAGAGAATTGCAAGCAGGCTCTGCATCAGCAGCTCAGAGCCCAACACAGGACTCAAACCCACAAACCATGAGATCATGACCTGAGCCAAAACCAAGAGTTGGACACCCAACTGACTGAGCCACCAGGCGCTCCGGTTTGTTTTTTTTAAATGTGTATATCATGCCTAGCTTCTTCAGCAGAGATGACTTGTAGGAGAAAATTTGCAAACAGGATGTTAGAAAAAATCCATCACTGTGTTTCCAACCAAAATTCAAATCTCTTCTCTGAATGTGCTCCTGTATGCTACTGCAGATACTGTACTACTCCATATGACAGCACCACTAAATTTTATATTTAGAGGAATTGATTTCGTAGTGAACAACAGAGCCCTGGAAATTCAGAACTCCCATATATCCTGCACTGGCTTACCAGAGATCTTTTTAACTCAGAGGCTCTGTGAGGGAACAACTACAATGGTTGAAGTACCTTATTGGGAGATGGGCATGTCCCATTTTCCCTAATGACACAGAGGGAGTAAAAAAAGATTTCATGTTCTTTTTGAGTCTTGCACACAACAACCTGAGCCTAGCATGTGACAAAAAGCCTTTGGTCTTTTTATATCCTTTGAGAATGACTTCTGCACCTAGGTAACCAATCATAGGCTGTGGACCACTAACTATGGAGGAAAAGGGCAGTTTTGCTAATTAGCCAAGAGAAACGGACATTGCCACATTCTAGAGCATCTAGGTTTGCAAGAATCCAGCCTAGGACAAAGGTTTGCATTTTTTAAAAGTCTGATATTTTCTCAGGTGTTTCAATGCAGAGACCTGGATTTAACTTGAATTCTCCTCTAAGGACTGTTTATTATGAGCTGTGTGTGTCACAGGTATATATCTGACTTCAAATTGAGGTTTGTAAGAAATATTCAGTTTTAAAATTCTTTCTGGATAGCTGAATTTTCAGCAGAGGACTTTGTGCATTCTCAACAGGCTGGAGAGAAATTTGGTCTTTGCCATCTTTAAAGTTCTTCCCAAGTCTTAGTTCATGGCAAGCTGGGGATGGCAGTTGTTTCTGCTGAGATGCCTCTTGCCTTAGTATTCATCTCCTCTTGAGGTCTGACAGCTCTCTTGCTTTCTGATTGTGCCTGGTTCCTAGAAACCATTTTGTTTTTTTGGAGGCTGGGCAGCTGGTTCCTTCTATCTCCTCCCCATAGGGCACCACTTATATTGGCCCAGTTGGACTGTATACAGATAATTTAGCTCATACCTGCATTGGCATATACAGATAAAATGTTTTCTTATCTTTACTAAGAATTTGGGGAGAGAGGTATAGTGAGAAGCCATGGAGGAGAAAGAAGCTCAGGGTTGGGGCCTACATTAGTCTGCTCAGGCTGCTGTAACAAAATATGATAGACTGGTGGCTTAAACAATAAACATTTATTTCTTACAGTTCTGGGAAGTCCAAGATCAAAGTATGACAGACTTGACTCCTGGTGAGAGCTCTCTTCCAGGCTTATAGATAGCTGCCTTCTTGCTTTGTTCTCACATGGCAGGGAGAGAGAGCAAGCTCATGCATGAACTCTCTGATATCTTAGGAGTGCACTAATCCCTTCATGAGGACCCACCTTCATGACGTCATCCAAACCTAATTACCTTCCAAACGCTCCATCTCTAAATACCATGGGAGTTAGAGTTTCAACATAAATTTTGGGGGCTTATAAACATTCAGTCCCAAAGAAGGCCCCTTTTCAGATTGGGTTGAAGAACCTGCCAGATGTATTCATTGGAGGAGTGGAGGAACCTAAGAGAAGCCTTACTCTCAAGTGTGCAGACACTTAAGAAATACGGGGTTTAGGACAAGGGAGGTACAGGTGATCCTTGCCATCATAATGTGGAACATCTCTAAACATTCAGCTTAGCAGGATACATACTCAATGCTAACAGAACCCGTCTGAACAAATTTCATTTATTTATGCCAGATGGAAGAATTCCTCCCCAGGAACCACCACTAAGTTCCCAACATTTTTTAAACTCATAACCTGAATCATTAGCAACTGAGCAACTAGTTCCACTTTGCCCAAGGATAGAGAGGACACCCTGTGTGTGAGGGGAGGTATTTACCTTTTATGTTGTGAATGTAGCGAAGAAAGAGAAGGCAAACAAAACAGCACTTTCATATTAAAAGAGGTTGGAAGGCTAGATCTTGCCAGAGGGGTAACTAATGAACGTTCCCCTGTATGTGACTCCTACTGTGTGCTTCTGAGAAAGAAATGCTACCTCTTCTTCTCCACTCTATTCCAGGTTGCCAAGCCTTTGAGGGAAATATTTTATATAACTTTTAATTTTTTTTTCAGTTGGATTATCCAAATTCTGATGCTGAGCAGTTCTATCTTAAGAATGAGTGAGTCCTCTCTAGACTGTAAATTGGAGAACTCAGGCCTTTTATTCCTAGATTTTAATTAAGGAAAATAGATATCTCAGGTGGACTAGAATATCCTGTTCAAAAAAGAACTCTTTCCAAGGTTCTCCTCCCCGGTTCCTGTCCTTAGGAATGCTCATTATATTACCTTTGCTTATTAGCTCTAGGAAAGGTGCTGGTGGGTAAGAGAAGGCTAAGGGGACAAGAGAGAATTTTTGCCCCAAGGATTTTATAAATTAGTTGGAGAATATATACATATGAAAATGTTTAGTAACAATTCCAGTAGCATATGATTAAAAGCCAGAATGAATTGGCCGATCGTAAGTTGCTGTAGGACATGGTTAATCAAGTCAGAATCCTATCCAATGCTTGTTGAAACAAATTCATATGCCCTATCCCTAGAGTTTCTGATGCTGTAGGTCTAGAGTGGGGTCCAGTAATTTGGATTTTTAATTTCCCAGCTGGTGCTGATGCCACTGATCTGGAGACAACCATTTGCTAACTGCTGCTCTAGGAGATCAGGGAACAGATAGATGATGGCAAACGTATGATTGACAGGTATTGAGATGGTGCTTCTTGCTGTCACTCACTTGATGCAGTTACCCACGCTTCGCTTTTCTGGCCCCATTTTAGGAGGACAGCTTGTAGTACTCTTTAAAATATCCACTTTTGATGGATATAAGCAGACAGCATACTCTTTCCTATAATTAGGTAATTCTTTACAAGGAGAGGAAATTTCTGTCATCTTCCTGGCAACAATAGGAAGAAAACAATATTCTTGTTTTTGCTTTGACCATTATTATTTTCTTTCACCATTCTCCTACCTTCCACATTCACCCATGCATTCCCTAATGTACATTAAGTTTTGTTTTTTTTTTTTCAGCAGCCAAATGAAAATAGGAAACGTGTCTTTGGATTCACAATCAGTTAAGTTAAAATTGGGTAAATGGAGAGGAGTAAAATTTAGAAAGAATGTAGGGTGAAGAGTTCAGAAAACAAGCTTCCTTGGAAGGAGTTATTTGGTGCTTGGGGAAGAACACTCGCTGATTGAGTATATACATTTCTGGAAAAGAAATGCAATAACATTTTCACATCCTCTAGATGGGGGTTTGTCATAATGTTTTACTGCAGTAAAGTGGAAGATTTCATTGCTATTAAGTTAGTAGCAATCCAAATGATTCTACTCTCAAATATGTGTTCCTATTACTTCGTATTACTGAGGAAAAAGCATTATGCAGTTTTGTTTTTTTTTTTAAAGCAAGGAATCCTTACTTTAAATGCATTTGAATCCTTACTTTATTGCATTTGAAGTTGCTACCAAATACCAGTACAAGCAGAATAAAAAGTTGTACTGAAGTATCTCTAGTCCTCTGGGGGAAACCAGCTCCTAACATGTCAAGAACTTAAGGTTGATCTAATCAGGTTGATTTGGGGCATTTTGAGCAAGAACAAGTTACCACAAGTCCTTCTCCCCTCCAACCCAGATTTTGCAGCTTTATCCCTTTTCTCCATTTTCTTCCATTGATTACATTCAACTCCCCAAATACAGTGGTATTAGGATTTGGGGATATAGTGAAACTCAGTGTGTATTTCATAGGATAGTAGTTCTTTGTTTTACTTTATGGTAATTTTTTAAATGTTTGGTTGCATGTGATTCCTAATATAGAGAGCAGCTTGTTATTTTTTCTTACTTTTTCAGCAGCATTTTAAAAATGCCACTTTGTAAGGTAATGTTCTTTTATTTTGAAGCATACCAATGCATACATATAATTAGGCGCTAAGGAAGACTGTATTTTTTTTTTTTTTTGCAAAGATTTTAACTATAGGTTTACACAACAATCCTTTGGATGTGAATTGAAGATGCATGTTAACATGGTGTCTGATACTTTTGCTGTATTTTTACTTCTACGAAGATTGAGGACCTGGTTCCAAGAGAGGGCACCATTTCTCTTAAATGTTTTCTTCCAATTTTTTTTTCATGCTGAGAAAACACTAAATTATGCTGTCAATTTCTGGAAACTGAGTTAACAATTTTTTCTTAATTTGGCAATAGCGTAGAAACAGAAGGTTAGGAGAGAGAATAGTGTGAAGAAGTTTGTTGAGCCTGATTTGTACATAATTTTGTTTTTGATCAGTGTCTCCTCAGAATAAATTCAAGACACTCTTCCCCTTCTTTTTCAAGATGAAAGAATCCTCCAACTTAATTAGAAAATAAAATTTCTAATTTTCATTCTCTTAACACCAAAGTTTTAATGATTTCAGAATCTGCTTCCATTTTCAACTATTCTCTCATGTATTTCTTTTATTTATTTATTTAAATGTTTATTCATTTTTGAGAGAGAGAGAGAGAGAGAGCATGAGAGGGGGAAGGGCAGAGAGAGGGGGACAGAGGATCCAAAGTGGGCTCTGCACTGACAGCAGCAAGCCTGAGGCGGTGCTCGAACTCATGAATTGTGAGATCATGACTTGAGCTGAAGTCAGATGCTCATCTGACCATGCCACCCAGCTGCCCCTCAAGTATGTTTTTAAAATTTTTATACTTATTCTTCCTTTTCAGAATTCTTATTAGGGTTTTCATGCCATGGCACATATCCAGTGACCTCACTCTCTTGCAGTTTGCATCTTATCTCCCAAGATCTTTCTTGAAACAGTTAAGTAATTAATATATATTTGATATCATTAATCTTTGAATAGAGGGAAGGAGAAAGATCATCTCTCTCTTTACATGGTTGACTAGCACTTAAAAACTTGATCTTAATCTTAATTCTCCAAGATACATGAATAATGCTTTTACTATGAGTTGATACAATCTATTTCCTCTATAATTACTTATTAGAGTAGACATCATCTTAAAGGCCAGGAAGTGTCTGGTTTCTGGATTCTCTAGAACCTTTCCCAGGCTACCACATCTGGCACAGAATTAGCACTTTAGTTGAAGTTTGAATAAATGAATGAAATGAACAAAGGAACATGTAAAGCTTTGAGGAAAAGTAGCATATTTTAGTCATGGGTTCAAGATGGTTAATAAATTATAATATAAAAAAGAGCAGAATTTGGAGTACCTGCCTGGTTCAGTCAGTAGAGCATGCGACCTTGATCTCAGGGTCATGAATTCAAGCCCCACATTGGGAGTAGAGTTTACTGTAAAAAAAAAAAAACAAAAACAAAAACAAAAAAACCACAGCAACTTTTGGCTTACTTTGTGATTTAAAAATATTTTTTATTAGACTTTTTAAAAAGTTTACTTGTTTATTTTAAGAGAGAGAGAGTGCATGCAAGTAAGGGAGGAGCAAAGAGAGAGAGAGGGAGAAAGAGAATCCCAAGCAGGATCCATACTGTCAGCATAGAGCTGGACACAGGGTTTAATGTCGTCACTCATGAACCAAGAGATCATGACCTGAGCTGAAGTTCAGTCAGACATTTAACCGACTGAACCACCCAGGTATCCCTAGACTTTGTTTTTGAGAGCAGTTTTAAATTCACAGCAAACTTGAGTGGAAAGTACAGAGATTTCCTGTATACCCCCTATCCCACACATGGATGACCTCCTTAGAGTGGGAGAGAGCCAAAGCATAAGAGACTGTTAAAAACTGAGAACAAACTGAGGGTTGATGGGGGGTGGGAGGGAGGGGAGGGTGGGTGATGGGTATTGAGGAGGGCACCTTTTGGGATGAGCACTGGGTGTTGTATGGAAACCAATTTGACAATAAATTTCATATATTAAAAAAAAAAAATTATCAACATCCTGCACCAGAGTGGTACATTTCTTACAGTTGATGAACCTGTGTTGATGCATCATTATCACCCAAAGCCCGCATTTTACATTAGAGTTCACTTGGTGTGGTACATTTGATCATTTGAACAACTATATAATGACATGCATCCACCATTATAATTTCATACAGAATAGTCTCACTGCCCTAAAAATCCTCTGTGGTCTGCCTATTCGTCCCTCCCCCTAACGTAACCCCTGGCAATTGCTAATCTTTTTATTGTCTTCATAGTTTTACCTTTTCCAGAATGTCATATGGTTGGAATCGTATAACGTGTAATCTTTTCAGATTAGCTTCTGAACATAGTTATATACATTGAAGTTTTTTCCATGTCTTAGTTCATTTCTTGTTAGCACTGAATAATATTCTGTTGTCTGGATGTACCACGGTTTATTTCTTCATTCACTTACTGAAGGACATCTTGTTTTTTCCAAGTTTGGATTTATAAATAAGCTGCTATAAGCATTTGTATGCAGATTTTTGTGTGGACATAGTTTTCAACTTCTTTGGGTATAATACCAAGGAGTGTGATTGTTGGATTGTGTGGTAAGAATATGTTGAGTTTGGTAAGAAGCTGTCAAATTGTCTTTCAAAGTGGCTGTACCATTTTGCATTCCTCCCAGCAATGAGTGAGAGTTCCTGCTTGCTGCTGGCCAGCATTTATTTGGTGGTGTCAGCGTTCCAGATTATGACCATTTTAATAGGTATGTAGTGGTATCTCGTTGTTTTCATTGGCATTTCCCTGATGACATATGATATGATTAGAGCATGTTTTTATATTCTTACTTGCCATCTGTATATCTTCTTTAGTGAGGTGTCTTTTAGAGCTTTAGCCCATTTTCAATTGAGTTGTTTCTGTTTTCTGTTTATTTACTTGTCTATTTTACTATTGAGCTGTGAGAGTTTGTGTGTGTGTGCATGTGTGTGTGTGTATTTTAAATGACAGTTTCCTTTATCAGATATATCTTTGCTAATATTTTCTTCCAGTCTGTGGCTTGTGTTTTCATTTCCTTGAACTTACTTATTTTAATTTGATTGATTTTTGAATATGGGGTATAGTTGCAATGTAGAAAATTTTAAAAGTGTTGTGTTTGTTTCCTAAGGTTGCCATAACAAAGTACCACTGTAGGTGGTTTTAAACAACAGGAACTCATTCTCTTTAAGTCCTGGACGCTACAAGTCTGCGAACAAGGTTGTTGGTAGGGGCATGGTCTCTCTGAAGGCTCTAGGAAAGAATCCTTCCTTGCCTCTTCTAGCTTCTGTTGGTTAGGGGAAATTCTGGTTTGCAACTCTATTTCTCTGTCTGCTTCTGTCATCATTGGGGTTCTCCGTGTGCCCCTCTATGTCTGCATCCAATTTTCTCTCTTCTTTTAAGGACATTAGTTATTGGAATATGGCCCACCCTAATCTACCATGACCTCTTTTCTACTTGGTTATATTTGCAAAGACCCAATTTCCAAATAAAGTCACATTTTATAAGTATGGGGAGAGAGGTGTTGCGACTTGAATAGATTTCTTCTTGGGGACACAGTTCTACCTACTACAGATATAAAAGTGTGTAAATGAAAAATTTCTCACCTGTATCCCCAAGTCACCTAGTGGCACTCCTGAGAGGCACATATTATTTGAGTTTATTTTAAATAACTGCAACTAGTCTAAAAATGACTTAATGGAGGAAAGTCTCATTTTCTCCTAGAAGAATCAGTCTTATTCTCATCTTTTTCATTCATCAAAACTTCGTGATTTTTAGTCATCACATTTATCCCATGTCCTTGGCTGAGTTCAGGGATGGGGGAAAAAAAGGTGAAATGTTCAAGTAGAAACTAAATATAGTGAACCTATATTAATCATTGAGTGAAACATATTCTGTATCCATCCATGTGACTCCCTCATTAAATGTCAGACATTGTGTGGGTAGCACTTAATCACTCACTTGCTGGCACAAAGTAGACTGTTGCTAGTTTTAAATCCTAGTAACATTAAATCCTATAGTATTTGGTTATGATAGTTCTTATTTAGATACATGTTATTAAGTGTTTTGAAATGAATTTTTTGTTATGTATATATTATATTGTGAAAATGATGTTATTAAAATAAAACTCTTTGAGGCACTGCTCTATTGAGTTAGATGAAACCTATGGAGGATAGTTCTGTTCTTTGATACTTAAAATAAGTGCCAATGTCTTATGCCTCTAAAAATATGAAATATATATACAAAAACATATATAATGCTGCATGGTAGCATATTAAATGATGTGCAAAGTCGTGCAGTAAGTAACCAATATTTTTAACTTTGTTTAGCATACAGTTTCCCATAAAGCTCTTTCTAAAACATGATTTACATCTCTCATTACTATTGTTTCCAAGAATATATTTGGAGGAATGAAGGTCTACAAGCAGAAGGTAGAATTAACACATGGAGTCAGAAGCCAAGCAATGAGGCAGGGCAGATAGGTAGAACTTTTATGTGTCCTGTCTCCAATAGATTGTGACTTATGGTCTTTTTGTTGCCATGGGAACCATTGACTTGCTGTCTGAGAGTTGGAGGGAATGGAGGATAATGGCAAAACCCTGGGTTTGGGGGTTGGACAGATCTGGTGTAAATCTCACTACTGCCACTTACTAGTTAAGTGACCTTTGGCAAGTTGCTACATTTTTCTAGGCCTAAATTTCTTCATGTATATGGGGAGAAAAACACAGTTCCTATCCCTAATGGATTTACCATCTAATTGGAGGGTGAGGTTAGAAGACCTGTGGTTATATAATAAGAATTTGATTCTTGCTTTAAGAGATACTCACAGTGGTTGGGGGGTTTAAAAGCAGGTAGAAGTCAGCCAGTTGGAAAACCAGAAAAGGCTTCATGGGGGAACTGGTGTTTAGGTAGGTAGATGTACCTGGTTTAGTAAGACTAACATTTGGAGACCTAGTAGGGGGAGCATTCCAGGCAGAGCAAAAACAAAAGCAATGGTGTGGAGATGGGAAAGGAAAGGCATTTGAGATATAACAAGTGGTCTTATTTCTTTAGAGACAGTTGAGATTAAACAGACATTATAACTTTGTGCCCTCTGTGCTGTCAGGGACCCAGTGGTACAAATGGTTTTAGTAGTGCTAATGGTGGCTTTTGAGCAGACTAATGCATTTAATAACTACTATGACACCATTACCAAGTAAATAACCTTGTACTTGAATAAGATTTAGCTTTTACTAGATGTTCTTAAAAATCTGGTCACTGTACTAAAGTGCCAGTATACACATCTTCTGACACAGAGCCCCCATACAATGGAATAGGGACATTTTCATAAATATTTCAGGATTTCTAAATTATTTTCCCAAGTTAGTGTTGAGGGAAAGCTTCATAGATGAATAAGATTTTAATATCATTGAATAAGGTTTAACAGGTTTCTTTATTCCTAAACTTCTCAGTTTATTGTGCTAATGTGCAGCGTGAGCCCCATGAAGGGAGATTTAGTGTGTGTCACTTCCCGAGCTTATTGGACCTCCGAATCCTTTGTTCCTTGACTTAATATTAATATCTCCCCAAAGATGTTGTCTTTCAGTCATCAGGGTCAGTATTCTTACACCTGTCGAGCTTTTTCAAAAGGCAGACATACTTATCCTTTTCCTTACTCATGCCCTTTTTCAGTGTAACAGATTTGCAGTGGGGCAGGACTGGGACAGGTGCTCAGAAGGTTAGGAACAATGTGGGCTCCTTGATGATTCTGATATCTCACGTCCATTCTTCCAACCTCCTACTTCCTGTCTCCACCCCATCTTTGACTTGACCTAAGGTATAAATTATTCTCTCAGTGGCGTGAACAGTTAAGGCTCAAGCCCTAATTGCTAAACTTTTGCAAGAGAAACCTTATTAAAAAGTCATGAAGAAAAGTATAAATATGAACATGAACATGTAAGCAAAGGCTAAATAGGTTATATAGATCACCTCTAGAATAGCAGCAGATAATGTACCAGGACTATTATCATGCAAAGGGAGTACATTTTAGAATTTACAAGTTTATTTCTAAGCCTAATTTACTTTTATATGAATATTTTAAACCCACATTAATGTATCTTCAAACAATACAATATATAGGAAACTTTCTGCTAAAGATTGAGGTTTGATATTTTGAAAATTCAATAAAACAAACACATAATTTGGCTCAGAAGTATCAAGGATGTGCTGTGCAACTGATACTACTTCTCTTTGTACATTTCTTTCTTTTTTTTTTTTTTTAAGTTTATTATTTATTTTGAGAGAGAGAGAGAGCCAGAGAAGGGCAGAGAGAGAGAGGGAAAGAGGATCCCAAGCTGGCTCTGCGCTGGCTGCACTGAGCCTGATGTGGGGCTCCAGCTCACGAACTGCGAGATCATGACCTGAGCCAGAGCCAAGAGTCAGATGCTTAACCTACTGAGCCACCCAGGCACTGCAGCACATTTCTTTTGATTCTTAGATTCTTAGCACTTTTGTAAGAGGTCAGAAAAAAGTTAAAATTCAGATTTTTGCTATATGTTATCATTTGTGGAAATTGGAGGGAGTTTATAATTGCTTATTAGATTCCTGTAATTCATTGATAGTAGGGATCAATCATTTCAGTAAAAATCATTATTCTTTTGGCTGTATAACTGTTTATTTTTTTAATCTATGTGTTTAGTTTTTTGACAAAGATCTGCACGATAATTTTTTCTTAATAGTTCTCAGGTAGAAGTGTGTGTGTGTGTGTGTGTGTGTGTGTGTGTGTATGTATGTACAAAATTGTATACATAATGTAGTATCATGTAGTAAACCCATAAAGACTGTCCTCAGTGATTCTCGGAAGCAAGATGTCTTTACTTCTTGATCAAGTACCTCAGAATATACTGAACTTGCTTTCCTTACATCATCAAAATGCATATGCTTCCTATTGGAAATGATAATATCTCTCCTTTTTATGATGGATAAGAATTTTCTGTATATAGAATGCAGGGAACCAATATAGGAAAGTGCCTAAAGGAATGTGTATAAGTTGCCAAAATTTATACCTCCTGAGATGTTTCTAAGAGCATCATAAATAGCATATAGTGAATGCCTTCCCTCCAGCTGAGCTTTTGAAATAGCTCACTCAGCACTTTTGTTAAATAATATCCCTGGGACATGAACCGAATAGCATTTCCTGTTCAGTCTCATCTGTCATTTTCCTGATTCCACAAACCAGTCTCCAGATGTCAAAATATAAAGGTGAAAGTGAGTGAAATTGTTTTTATTTACAGAGCTCCCTAAATCAAACCAGGATTATCTCCTGGCACCATGACCCTATGAAATTCTAAACCATCTTTAACCTTCATTGTAGTTTAAAACAATATACTATACTTGGAGACCATTTTAGCTGAGTTGTATAATCTGCTGTCATAAATTCTGCCAGAGTAAAATTATCATGAGCCTGGGATAATCGTTGTAAAACGTGCTTGTAGGACCTTTATAAATACTACACTGAAACTCTATTGCTACTTAATATCTCCAGCATTGCAAGAAAGAGATAGACTATTGGTTTCTGTTTCTCTTGCAAGTACTTATGAGTGTGGCTTCAAGGTGTGAAGGAAACATGAAGCGAAAATGCACTGTGAAACACCAAAGTGCTGTGTAAGTACGGGTATTACAGTGGTTTCATGAAACTTGACTTATCTGTTTTGTGTGCATTTTAGGTTTTCAGATGTGCAAGTTTTATTAAATTCCATTAGAGGAAAATGGCTCATGTAGTCTTTTCAATTGCCTCTCATATGTCCAAAAGTTTGGGTATTAATAGACTCAATTCTAGAAAAGAAGAACTCATAAATAATACCTAGTTGAGTTGTTTCATTTTTCAGATTAGAAACTAAGGTCTAGAGAGATGAGGTACCTTGACCAAGCCAGTTAGTAGCAGCTCTGAGTTAGAAGCTGTCTGGCTCTCTAGTCAGATCCCCAGTTTATTATTCATACCTCAGTAGATATGGAATCTTGTTTACCAACAACATCAACAACCACAAAGCTTGTTGGCCTTGCCCATATTTTTAGCATACTTTGGTTTTTTTTTGCATAAAAAACATACTCAATAATAAACTTGCTTTCAGCAGATTTGATTTCCCTATAATCAGGCATCATGATCAATTTAGAAATGTGGATCTAACGATATTGAAATTCTAGATTTTATATGATATTTTAATTCACTTCATAGGAACTTGTTAACTTATTGTTATCTGTTTTTATTTTTGCTAAAATACAGGTCTTCCACTTTTTTTCTCCTGGGCCTTTTATCACACAGTGTCTTGGGGGAAGAAAAGGAAGTTATCATAGTTTGTATTTGATGTTACGTTCACATTATTGCCTAAAATAGGGGTTAGATGTCACTTGGGACTTTACAGTGGTATAGCCTGACTCTGAATTTCATCCTCACATTGGTGAGCTAGTGTGAAAAGCTCTTAACTTTGGAAGACCTGGCTGAGTTCCTGCAAGCGCTCCTTTTCACCTACTGTTTTCATTTGGGTCATCACTATCCCCTCTGAACCTGTTTTGTGATGGATACAATGGGAATAATACTTGTCCATCTGTGTTTTAGAATGTGATGCTCATACCATTTCTGAGAAATTTATAAAAGAGTGCTTTATTTTGTTTGGAAGCCCTTGATCCTTTGGGTATTTTCTCTCAATAGGGACATCAAGGAGGCACCTCAAACCCCTAATATCTGTTCCTGAAGAAGAAGAAGGAGGGGAAGGGAAAGGAGAAAATGTTTTATAAATTGAAAAATGCAGTCTAAAGACAGTATAAAGTTCTCTAATATTGTTAGCAGGAAACAACTCCCCCTCTTTCAAAAGGTTTTTAATTGATACCTTAGGACGAGGAAATTGCTCTACTCTTCTATTTGCTGTCCTGTCCTATTTTGCAAAATCTTACTCTTCCCAAAAGTCCCCTCTCAAATGCTGCTGCTTCTTTAAGCTTCTCTGATTCCCCTCTCACATTAGGTTGGGTATCATAGTGGTTTTTTTGTGCTTATTCTATAACTAGAATGAAAGCTTCTTCAGAGGTTGTCGTGATGAAACTTTTAGGAGAAGGCCTTGCACATTGTAGTTGCTCAGTAATATTTGTTAAGTTGATATTGGGGTCAATGCATTTTTTTTTTTAGTATTGTTTCTCAATTCCTTCCTTATAATTTTACTTTGAGTTATTTACCTAGCATTGAAACAATAGTGTGGGGAAAAAAGTCTTTAACTTCGAATGTCTTTCAGTATATATATTTTTTATTAATTGGAATCAGAGCAGTTGAAAAAAAAGTGGTATTTTAAAAGTTGTAGCTTATTTTATAAATCAGCTCAGCTGCACATCTTGACTTTTAAATCTTATTTTCCATTCATATTTTTTCTAGTGATCATATTTAAATATTCAAAGTTAAGAACTGAGTTTTGGGCAAATGATTCCTCAAAAAATTATATTTATTTATTTTTATATTTTTTAATGTGTATTTTTTTTGAGAGAGAGAGAGAGAGAGACAGAGTACGAGCAGGAAAGGGACAGAGAGACAGAGAGGGATACACAGAAGCGGAAGCAGAATTCAGGCTCTGAGCTGTCAGCATAGAGCCCAATGTGGGGCTTGAACCCATGAACCATGAGATCACGGCCTGAGCCGAAGTCAGATGCTTTTCCAACTGAGCCACCCAGGTGCCCCCAAAATTATATTTATTAAAAAAAATTTTTTTAAATGTTTTAATTTATTTTTGAGACAGAGACAGAGCCTGAGCAGGGGAGGGCCAGAGAGAGAGGGAGACACAGAATCCAAAGCAGGCTCCAGGCTCTGAGCTGTCAGCACAGAGCCTGACATGGGGCTTGAACTCATGGACTGTGAGATCATGACCTGAGATGAAGTTGGACACTCAACCAACTGAACCACCCAGGCACCCCAAAATTATATTTATTTTTTAAAAGGAAGTTTATTTCAATTTACTCATGGCAAATCAATTTTTAGAAGAAAAGTGTGTTGTCTTAAAGATTGATGACATATTCAAGCTGGTGACCAGAGCATTCCTACCTTCTTTCAAAACTAGGTGTAGGTGTCATGTGAACAATGATGCATCACATTTTATTTTCTACTACTAAAGTGTTCTGACGTGATAAAAATCATCATTTACAATATTATGATCAAAAAGAAAAGGTATTTATTGGCTGAGAGGCTTGTGTTTCTAAATCTTTGGAATTATGATGGAAATTTTGACAGAATCATAAACCAAGTTGACATTAATGGGAATTGCTTCCATTATGATCTTGTCTAGCCTTATTAGAAGGTCATTTGGAAACTTTAGATAATCAGATGGTTCTATGACCAAGTAGAAATAGTGCTTTATCTTTTGTGTTTTAACCTTTGGGTGCTCCCACCAAGTGTAGTTTTAGTGTGTATCCTTCCTTTGACTGTTAACACCTCTTACAATGATTACTAGTCTAGTCACTGTGACTAGCTGACATTTCTGTTATTACTGACTTTCATAAAGATTCATTATCAATTGATGACAATGCTCCTGAAGTCTCTAGCTAGGTAGTCACTTTTTGCTTTTCGTAGCCTTCTACCATCACCCCTGCATGAATCTCTATAGTGCTGGTGGTCCTTACCTCTAATCCTAACGTGAAGGAATGTGGAATGGGGCAAAGAGAACAGAAAGCTCAATGCTAGCATTGGCTCTGACCACTAATGAGCTTTAAAGCTTTGAGCAAATGATTTCTGATCAGTAATATGTAGGTTGCATTAGGTAATTTTAAAGATGCCTCTGGCTCTGAGATTCTGTAATTCATCAAAATTCATCTGCCAGAATGGCACTGTAATAATTAGGTAGACTGACAGCTGGATGCAGGGAAATGACAGAGCCAGAAGCTTCAGTCTACACTATCCCTGGTGAACATTCATGTTTGCATATTTTAATAACAGTATTCTCAGCATCCCACCTCTACCCAATCACTTACTTAGCAAGAAGCTTTGTCCCTCTTAACATTTTACAACTATGTAATTTAATGAAATTCATTAGTACCAACAAAAGGAGTAACAGTGATATTTTAATATGCCTTTATTATCATTCCTTGTATTTGAGAAACCAATTGAAAGACTTTTAGCTTTGACTTCTAAGGAAGAAAAAAATCGCCTGTCTTTATTTAATGGAGGAAAAAAGATCTCCAATAAAGAATAATGCCCCAGAATTGTCATTCACTTCACACTTGCTCCTCTTTAGGCATGCAGAACCTCATGTGTTCTTAAGCATAAAATGGAAGGTGACACATTAAATGAAGGGTCTTTCTGAAAAATAAAGTAGGCAAAATCACTTTACTCTCAAGAATAGTTGTCAAGTGAAAACCAAAAATAATAGCTTATTCATAGTCAATATTTGGAAGTGTTTCTTAAGTCCAGAAAGGTCAGAGGGAAATCCAGTAAATGTCAACACTGTTTGTCAGGTGGGGAGATTCACAGCATCTCCTGAGAAATTTAATTTATATTAATGAGGAGTGAAACCTGCCTAGGGCTGTCTCAGAGATTGCTCTGGTGTCAATTTTAATGATCTAACTTCATGAAAAGGATTTTTACCAAATTATTCAGCAAGACAACCTCATATGAGATTACTTTTTAATTGTGAGGCCTCAGTTACTCTGACCCCTGCTGAACCACAGTCACACATGGGGCTTCTTGCCTCACTAAATTGATAACTTGCTGTCACTTCTGACCCTTTTTGGGTTCTTAGGGGACCATGCCAATCCAAGTGAGATTCTGACAGTAAAGTTCTACTTCAATTCAGCAGACATTCATGAAGACCTCTAACTGAGGCAATGTGGCAGTGACAGCAAGGGCTACTGTTTATAAACACTTATTGTGTTCCAGGTGCCCTACTAAGCGTTTTATATGGCCAATTTCTAATCTGTAACTTCACAGAATTACAGAGGAGGAGATAAGGATTCAGAGATGTTAAGTTTGCTTGCCCAGGATCATACTGTTAAGTGATTGGCAGAACCAGGATTTGAGAAGTCTGTTTGGCTTTCAAATTCCATGGTTTTTCACTCCTCCCCTATTTCTTGGGTTTTTCCTTTACTCATGGAATATTTCAAAGTTCATAACAGCTTCCATTTATCTAGCAAAGGTATGTTTCAGACATTGTGCTTGGTGTTTTATTATGTAAACCTCTGGAAGAGATGACACTGGCCCCACTTATAAGTGAAGAAGGAGGGCTGGAGGGTTAAGCAGCTTGCCCCAGTTCAGACAACTCCCAAATAATGAGGCTAGGATTCTAACCTCTTCCCAAACTACATTCTTACTGTTAGAGAGCTGTGACTCTAACAGTGCTGTGTCCTGGGTTGGTAGAAAGGTGACAAAGCCAGTTCTCTATCCTCTAGTAAGTAGCAAGAAGTCCACTGGGTTCAGATGGACACAAACTCAAGTGTCTATAAAACCAAGCAGAATGATGTAGATGTGAAATGAAGTGATTTTTAAAAGGTGCTGGGGAAGCACAGAGGCAAGAAAGTTAATGCCAGATAAAAGGTACAGAATGGTTTTGCGAATATGGAGGCATTTAATGAATCGGATTGCAGAATACAGAGAATGCAAGGAAACACACTTCAGGCCAAGGAACTAGTTTCCCCTAGAGTACAACTTTGGCCGTATTTCCTACATTTGAATGCATAGTGTTTTTGTTATTAATTTCAAATAGTTTGTAACTTAGTTTTAATTTTCTCACTGGTTCATGACTCAATTTCTATTGTCAGAGTCTATAACTGGTTAGATTTTTTTGTTTATTAAGTTGTTTTATTTGTATTGTTTTGGGTCAGAGAAAATTACTGAACTCTTCTTGGTTTAGGAATTTGTGTGCTCTATTAAATGATCAACTTTTATAAATGTTCCATGGATATTTGAAATGAATATGCAAATATAGATACATTTTCTAAAGAGTCAAAGGATTGGATTGAATTATTCTAATTGGATTGGATTATTCTAATCCTCACATATTTTTTCTTTGAGGAAATAAATCCTAAGATGAGAGTTTCTCACTGGTATCTTGGATTGAATAAATTCTATATTTCTTAGTTTTTAATTCATGTAATTAGATGCTATGTGTTTTGGTGTATAAAAATGTGGGATTATTATGTCTTCTTAGATTATACTTGCTAATCAGTATAAAATACCTATCTTAGGGCATCTGGATGGCCCAGTCAGTGAAGCATCTGACTTTGGCTCAGGTCATGATCTCACGGTTCGTGAGTTCAAACCCCATGTCAGGCTCTGTGCTGACAGCTCGGAGCCTGGAGCCTGCTTCAGATTTTGTGTCTCTGTCTCTCTCTGCCCCTCTCCTGCTTGTACTCTGTCTCTCTCTCTCTCTGTCAAAAATAAATAAACATAAAAATATTTTTAAAGTATCTATCTTGTTTCATTTAACTTTTGTGAACTAAATGTATTGTAAAACAGGAGCCTGGAAGATTCAGGCTTCTGGTTATGGAATGAGTAAGTCATGGGAATAAAAGATGCAGCAAAGGAATACAGTCAGTGATCATTGTAATAGTGATGTAAGGGGGCAGGTGGTAGCTATACTTGTGGTAAACACAGCGTAATGCATAACTTGTCAAATCACTATGACAAGTATGCCTGAAACTAATGTACCATTGTGTGTCAACTATACTCAAATTAAAAAACAAAAGATTAAAAATTTACTGTCAAACAAATGTGGTCATAGCTAATCTGTTTATATACGAGATGCATTGTACTCACCACCCTTTTGTGTCATATTATTTTAGGATGATTTTTTATATTCACAGTTTTTTACTCTTTTAAAAAATGTAGCCTATTAATATATATTTTGATTGCTCATATGGTCCTATGCCTGTCATTTAATTTTGTATGTTCTGATACTTTTGGGGGGTGTTTTATTTTAGCTTTCTTTTCTTTCTTTTGCTTCACTGATTTCTTTTAAAAATTCTTGAAAATTATTATTCATTTTCTTTTCTACTAGTGATGGTTCTTTAATCAATACACATATACTTAATCAATATAAAAAATAAAAATATCTATAACCTCTAAACAAATAAGAAGACATATTTAGCATGCTTTAATTTATCCTTTCTTACATTTACCTCTTCCTTAATACTTCAAATATTTTATAGACATAACCTGAAAATTTATTTTCACATCACCATCCATGTAGGTATATTTTATCTATATGTTTTGTCTTAAAAAAAAAACATTTTCAGGGGTGCTTGGGTGACTCAGTTGGTTAAGCATCTGACTTTGGCTCAGGTCATGGTCTCATGGTTCATGGGTTTGAGCCCTGCATCAGGCTCTGTGCTGACAGCTCAGAGCCTGGAGCCTGCTTCGGATTCTGTGTCTCCCTCTCTCTCTGTTCCACCCCCACTCACACTCTGTCTCTCAAAAATAATAAATAAACATTAAAAAAACCCCAACCCCCCCCCCCCCACATTTTCTTGATAATTACGTGAACATTTACAGCCACAGTGAAGTAATTTAACTTTGTTTTACTGGGTTCATTGCTCCCATTTTGTGCCTGCTATCTCACCATTTCTTGAGTTTTTTATTGGATTACCATTTGTCACTTGGCTGGCGTAAGTTTTCTCCCTCAAGTAGTTGTTACAGAAAGGGTAAATGAGTGGACAATATTATTGGTACCATCAGTGACTTTCATAGCATTGTACCTACTAATCAGTTCTTTGCCCTCATCTTATCTAAGCTTTCTATAGCAACTGACAATCACTTTCTCTTGTCTTCATTTGGTTTCTAAGATGCCACTTTTTAAAAATTCTTTTGTCTTAACTATAGAGAACAATCAAATGGTTACCAGAGGGGAGATGGGTGGGGTGGGGTGGGGGATGGGTGAAATAGGTGAAGGGGGTTAAGAGTACACTTATCTTGATAAGCACTGAGTAATATATGGAACTGTTGAATCACTATATTGTACACCTGAAACTAATATAACATTGTTATGTTAACTACACTGGAATTAAAAAAAAAATTAATTCTCCTTTTAGCTCATTGGACACTATTTCTTGGCTGGTTCTTCTTTATCTCCCTCGTCTCTTTATGTTGAAATGTCTTAGCGCTTGTTTTTCAACTCCATTTTCTTCTGTTTTCTTTCATTCCCTAGGCGATCTCATTCAGGTCTATGGCTTTAAATGCCATCTATATATAGCCAAAGTTACATCTTTTGCTTTCACATCTCCTGTGAATGAATACTTGATATCTTGAAATTAACATGCCCCAAACTGAACTCTCATTTTCCCTACCCAAACCTGAACTTTCCTAAGTATTACTCCTTTTATTAAGTGTCAAATCTAGCATTCTTCTTGCTTAAGCCAAAAACATTGGAGTCATGCAGTTCATCAAGCAAAATAAAACTTTGGGTTGTCAAATTCACTGAAAAATCTTGTAAGCTGTATCTTACAAGATATATCCAGAATTGGACCATTTCTTTCTTTCTTTCTATAAGTTTATTTATTTATTTTTTTAGAGAGACAGAGAGACAGAACGAGTGGGGAAGGAGCAGAGAGAGAGGGAGAGAGAGAACCCCAAGTTGGGTCCGTGCTGTCAGTGCAGAACCCAATGTGGGCTCTATCCCATGAACCGTGAGATCATGACCTGAGCTGAAATCAAGAGTCGGACGCTTAACTGACTGAGCCACCCAGTCACCTCCAGAATTGGACCATTTCTTGCCATCATCCTGGTTACTACCCTTGTCCAAGCTACTAGTGTTTATTTCTGTTATTGCATAGCTTCCTAGCTGGTTTCTCTACTTCTGCCTTTGGCCCCCTACAGCCCATTCTCCACACAGCAGCCAGCCAGCATCTATTTCACTAAGAGTAAAAGTCCGTATCCATATGATGGTCTATAAGATCTGTACCCACCCCCCACTCTGAGCTCATCTTCCCTTAACACTCTCCTCCTCACCTACTCTTCTCTAGCCACATGGATCGCTTTGTTGTTCCTCCTTCATAGCAAGTGTTTATTTCAAGGCCTTTGCATTTGCTGTTCCTTTAGTGTGAATGCTTTCCCTCACATTTCAACTGGGCTCTCTCCTTCACTTCCTTCAGGTCTCTGCTCATAGGCTGCCTTATCCCTTATCTCCAGTGCTTGGAATGTGCCTCACATGTTGTAATTCCTTAATAAACATTTGTTGATGTCTGTGCATAGTTGAAAAATGTTTTAATCAAGACTGGGCATAAAATTTTACATCCTAATCCTTTTTTCTTAGAACTCTGATCAGACCAATTTTTAAGAATCTTTTGGGGAGAAGATATTTAATAAATGGTAGCAATTATTTTTAAGGATGATATTTTCTATTTGACTATCATATTTATCCAGTAAACATTTATTAAGGGTATACCGTATATTGGGCATGTGTTAGGTGTGTTTATGAAGAAGATAAAGATGTGTAACATAAGCCACTTATTCTCTAGGAGTTTATACTCTAATGGGGGGGTATTATATTAGGAATTATGGATAAATAACATTGTAAAATATGTATGTACGCTATTGGTATATATTTATATCTACACTTACATTTATCTTCACCAAGTTCTCTTTGTATCCATCCATCCATCCAAACATCCAATCAGTGGAGCCTTGTTTCCATATTTTCCCTGAATTGAGGAGGGGGAAAAAAAAGTCTTGGATGAACCTGCTCTGGTAAGCATTGGTTGATGATTGTAGTGGGTCAGGCAGCTCTGTTGTTTAAAAAGGTGTTGCAGAGACCTTTTTCAGAAGGAGTGCATGAATGAAATACTTTTCCGGTGTGGACCAAGGCTAAAGCTCTACTCGCCTATAGGTTTTGTAATGTTGCTCTAGATGATGTGTACTGTTAAATTATGATTCACCTATATGATAAAATAGTATGAAGTTATTACATCATTCTAAAAGAGTATTTGACATTAAAAAAATTTTTAGGTAGGGGAAAATTCATATAAAATATTACTTAGTATAATATTTATATGTATTAAAAATGACTGGAAGAGAATATGCCAAAAAGTTCACAGTAGCTGTTTTGGGATAAAGGGATTATAGCTGGTTTGGATTGTATGCTTTATGTGTTTCTGTTTTTCTTAAGTTTCCTAATATAAATATTTATTACTTTTTTAAAAATTGTGGTAAAATCCCTTGTATGTGATGATTCACTTTTCTCTTGCTGCTTTCAAAATTCTCTCTTTGTCTTTTGAAAGTTTGATTATACTGTGTCTTAGTATGCATCTCTTTGAGTTCATTTTGTTTGGGATTCCTTGGGTTTCTTATGTGTTTATATTCATGTTTTTTATCAAATTTGAGAAGTTTTCAGCCATTATTTTCTCAAGCGTTCTCTCTGCCCCTTTCTCTCTTTTTTGGATAACGAAAGCATCCATTTTTCACTTTATAATGAAATAATATTGAGGGTATTATAAAATTGTTTTCTAGTTAATGAATGGATGCCAAGGAAAGAGAGAACTGGGCATTGTGTGGATGGACAAGAATTTGTTTGCTGGTTACCTACCCCAACTCTTCTGGGTATGGAGATAGTGTGGATAGTGGATGTGGCATACTATCCAGCATTCTAAGACAATGTTTTCAAAGTGTGGTCCTTGGGTGCCTGGGTGGCTCAGTTGGTTAAGTGTCCGATTCTTGATTTCAGCTCAGATCGTGATCTCATGGTTGGTTGTGAGATCAAGCCCTGCATCTGGCTCTGTGCTGGCCATGGAGCCTGCTTAAGATTCCCTGTCTCCCTCTCCCTCTGCCCCTCCCCTGCGAGCTCACTCTCTCTCTCTCTCTCTCTTGCACACACATACTCTCTCTCTCTCTCTCTCTCTCTCTCTCTCTCACTCTCAAAACAAAAGCAAAAATAAAAAATGAAGTGTGGCCCTGAGCAGCCACATCAGCATCAATATCGGCATCACCGGGCAACTTGTTAGAAAGGCAAATTCTACTTGGGGAGAGTCTTCTTCATTTAAGAAGTCCTCCAGATGATTCTGATGTGTGCTAAAATTTGAGAACATGTTGTTCTGTAGGAAGGGTCCTTAACTTGAAGTTTAATATCTACACTATTCCTCTCTATCCTGTGCTCTGTTTGAACATTTTTTTTTCTGTGTATGTATTATAGGAAGGGGATATCTCATATCTTTTTACTCTGTGTAATTGATCCTTGCAACATCTGGATGAGGTTGCAAGGAATCTGAGGTATAGAACTTAAATAAATATTCAAAGGCTATTGAGGCAGTGTCAGGAATAGACTCAAGTCTTCAGATTCAGAACTCTGTCCACAGGAACATACATGCTCAGATTTTCCTAGTGACAGATTAACAAATTGTAAAAATTAATCATAAGATTTAAAAAATTTTTGTAATGTTTTTATTTATTTTTGAGAGAGACAGAGAGAGTGTGTGATTAGGGGAGGGGCAGAGAGAGAGGGAGACACAGAATCTGAAGCAGGCTTCAAGTTCGGAGCTGTCAGCACAGAGCCTGATGTGGGGCTCGAACTCATGAACTGCCATCATGACCTGGGCCAAAGTTAGATGCTTAACCAACCGACTGAGCCACCCAGGTGCCCCAATTGTAAGATTTTTAAAAAATGTCTATTTGTTTATTTTGGGAGAGAGAGAGAGAGAGTGAGAGTGCTAGCAGGGGAAAGGGGCAGAGAGAAAGGGAGAGAGAATCTTAAGCAGGCTCTGTGCTTAGCATGGAGCCCAATGTGGGGCTTGATCCCACAACTGTGAGATCATGACCTGAGCCGAAGTCGAGGGTCGGATGCTTAACCAAATGAGCCACCGAGACACCCCAGTTACAAGACTTTTTTTGTTGATGGTTTTGTTTTCTTTTGCTTTTAATTATCTAAATATTAATTGATTTTAATTAAAAATTATTAGTTAAAAATTGTTTGGTTGCTGTTTTTTGCTCTCTGTATTATCACACCGCCTTGCTGTTTATTAGTTCTAGGTACCTTGTACTGGCTAAGAAAACCATTTTGGGCCCTTAGGGTGACACTAGAGAACCAAGGCTTTCTAGTGGTTACTTTTCAACTGAGCCCTGTTTTATTTTCAAAGGTAAGACAAATAAAGACCAGTACTTTAAGATGTTTATTTGATTCCATATTTATTTTCTTTTGAATTATATTTATTTTCCAATAGCTTTGGTGAAGTGAAAATCAGCAAAAAAAAAAAAAAAAAAAAAAATCAAGAACAAGTATTTAAGGATAAAAATCAGTTGATATTTAGGGCAGTACACGGTGTGGATAAAATATACTGAAATACATGCCACCTAGAGCAAACAGGTAAAATAGAACAGTCAAAACTCAGTGTTCCAGAAGCTGGCATGAATGGAAAACCCATTAGCTAAAGCAAGTTATCAGCCAAATGAATCCATTTTCATGCACAAAATGGATATATAGTATATACCATATAAGAGCAAGGTTTTCTTAGGTTAATATCCATTAGAAGAACAGGCTCTTTTTAAAAAAGAAATACTCGTTTTACTGTCTCTGTTGTATTTTCTAGATTTGAATTGGTTCTGTGTTTTGGGATTAAATTGCTCATTGATGGATAGAGGCTAACTGAAATAAACATGCTAATTATGTTTTCTGTTGTCATAATGCCTATTCAAATAATTCGTTTTTAATTAACTCTCTTGTATGGCATATAAGTTCTTCAGCCTTTCTATTAGTAGAATTTTAACTAGGCATTTTTGTCTCTTTTTCTCTCTCTTCCTTTTTAAATCTACCTTTTAAACTTAAAAAATTGATAAGAAGGGGGTGTTTGATTTTTGTAGCAGAATAAAATCTCAGATAACTTCTTTGATTTCTTCATATAAGCAAATAATCTCAGCTTTAAACCAGTTTCCCGTTTCTGTGTAGGCAAAGGCCACTGTCCATACTTTGTGGACAAAAGCCTGTCAAAGACTGTGAAGCCAGAATAGATATGATACTTTGGACAGGATTTGACTTGGAGAGTTTTGTGGATTGGCACAAGGAGCTAATGAGGGAAAGGTGTTGGTTTGATATCCTGGGAGTCATTTGCTTCCTGTTCATTATAAGTAAGTCCTGGGGCTTCACCCTACCCAGATATTTAATGCATTTTATTCCAGTAACAGCAGCAACATCATCATCTTCTTCTTCTTCTTCTTCTTCTTCTTCTTCTTCTTCTTCTTCTTCTTCTTCTTCTTCTTCTTCTTCATCATCAATGATAACATTTATTTAAAGTTTACAATGTGCTAAACACTATACTGGGTATTTATATATGCTATCTGCTTTATCTTCATAGCAGTCCTATTGCAAAATGAATATTATTATCTCCATTTTAGATGGGAAAAGAGAAGCTCACAGAGTTTAGCAACTTGCTCATTGTCTCAGTTAGAAAATGGCAGCACTGGGCTATGAACTCAGATTTATTGGACTCCAGAGCCCTAGCTCGTAAGCATTAGGCTGTAATACTTCACAAGAGATTCTTTATAGTATGAGAAAAAAGATTTCAAAAAATGATATAGTGGGAAATAGAGGCATAATGTAAAGCCAGAAATGATCTTGGAGCAATTACTGTCTACGATAACGCTTATGTTTCTAAAAAGAGAAAAGTTGAGGTCTAGAAAAGTCACGGGACAGTTCACGTTCACACAGCTAGTGTAGGGTAAAGCCAGTCTAGAGCCCAGGTCTCTTGACTTTTAGAGTGGTGTTCTTCCCACTACCTCTCTTCCTCCATGTGTCTGCCTTCTGAGGTAGGGGAGTACTTAGTGTAATCCCAGTATAGAAAAGGAACAAATGGTAATGGTATGGCTATGGCCTATTGTGTTTAGAAGTTGAGCTCAAATCAATGGGCCAAAAACTCTTATTGACCTTGATTTTTAAAAGTATCAGTGCTACATTGCTGTCAGTTGCCCTTATAACTAGATATTTTCTACCCTGCTCCACTATAGTGGCTTATTGTCATATGCGCATCATGTTATGGGAGTAGAAAGGGAAAGGAGAAGGCGAAGGAAAGGAGGGAGGGGGAGAGAGAGAATATAACATCTTTCGTGATATGAGTGATTCCCTGTGCTGTTCCTGGAGCAAGTGTGCAGTGTGAGATGTGAATCTGCTGTGCCTCAGTCATCTTGGCTGCTTTGTGCCTTTCACGTTGTGAACCTCTTGCCATTCTTGGTGCTATTTTGGTGTTGACAGATATGTGATTTTGTACAGCATTCTCCAACTTCATCTGGTTTACAGCAGAGAAATAAAGGCCTGATTCAGTGCTGGAGGAAGGACTGGCTGAAAGATGTTACAATCTGTATTCCCATGACCCTTTCTAAGGGATCTTTAAGGGTGATTCTGACGGTGTGGTTTGCTAACCTAACTTCATGTAAAGTTACTCTACTGAATTTCTTTTTGCATCTTCTCTCCAGTTCTAATATATAATATTGTCTTTCAGAATAAGTGTTCTCTTCCCATTGTGGCCCTCCTTTGATACCACTCTCCATTATAAAGAGCATGTTCTGTCAGTCGGTCATTCTTAATCTCATTATACCCCAAACTGAATCCTGTGGTTGAAACTGTTTCATTGATACGTGTGGAATATTGACCTTCTAGTCACTTGAATGGCCATCTAGTTGTTCTGAGAACTGGGTTTTATTTTTCTCGTTTTTTGGTTTCTTCTCTCCCTCCCCCAATCATTGATGTTAAGCTTAGAAAACAGTAACTTCTAGGACTGTCTTCTTTTAAATAGTCCTTATCAAAATCATAATGTATTTATAATTTTTATACATTACAGATACTTTTAGATAATTAGGACAAGTGATCATCAAGAGACTTAAGGAATTTCTTTTAGTATCTAAGAGCAGAAGTCATCACATCTGCAGAATCAAGTCTGTGTAGCTTTTTATATCATCTTTCACTCATTCTTTTCCTTCCTTGGGCCTTGTACCCTTTAAGAATAGTTTTCTGTTGTTGAAACTCCAGTATTGGTTAACCCTTTCCTCATTTTCTTTTTGATGGGAAAAGTATAACTAGAGAAGACATATTTTAAAACGTTTTAGGGTGCCTGGGTGGTTCAGTTGGTTAAGCAACCGACTTCGGCTTGGGTCATGATCCCACGTTTCATGGGTTCCAGCCCCGCATCAGGCTCTGTGCTGACAGCTTGGAGCCTGGAGCCTGCTTCAGATTCTGTGTCTCCCTCTCTCTCTGCCCCTCCCCTGCTTGCTTGCACACTCTCTCTCAAAAATAAATTAAAACATTAAAAAAAATTTTTTTTCTTAAACATTTTGGGGGCACCTCGGTGACTCAGTCAGTTAAGCGTCCAACTCTTGGTTTCGGCTCAGGTCATGATCTCACAGTCAGTGAGTTCAAGCCCTGCATCTGGCTCTGTGCTGCCAGTGTGGAGCCGGCTTGGGATTCTCTGTCTCCCTCTATCTCTGCTCCTCCCCCACTCATATTATCTCTCTCTGTCTCTCTGTCTCTCTCTGCCCTCCTTTCTTCTCTCTGTGTCTCTCAAAACAAATAAATTTAAAAAAAAACCTTTTAAAAATGCCACAGATATGTAACACAAGATGGAGCACCCAAGATGGAAACCATAATCTTTTTCTAACTCCAGAATCATCACTTTTGCCTTATTGTTTTCATTTCAAACAAGTTCCTTGGTCCAGCACACATTCAAGGTGAGGGATTACAGAAGGGCATAAATACCAGACAGCAGTGATTATTGGAGGCGATCTTAGGAGTCATATGTCACTGAATGTGTGTTAAGAACAAAACATAATATGGAAGTGTCTTGGTGGCTCAGTTGGTTAAGCATCTGACTCTTGTTTTTGGCACAGGTCACGACCTCATGGTTTCCTGAGTTTGAGCCCCATGTTGGGCTCCATGCTGACAGTGTGGAGCCTGCTTGGGGTTCTCTGTCTCCTTCTGTCTCTGCCCCTCCCTCTCTTGTGTTATCTCTGTCTCTCTCAAAATAAATAAATAAACTTAAAAAAAAAAAAGAACAAAACGTAATACATACTTGGATGCAGCAAAAGCACCACTTCCATGGAAAATGGAGGGCAGTAGAAATACAAAGTTGAGATAAATACCCTGAGTTACAACACTGTAACAGTGGCATGACTTTGTAAAAATATAGATAATAGGAAGTAGTTTAGGATAAAAAGTAAAGAAAGCTTTTTTTATCATTAGTATTTCCAGTCTACTTAGAAAAAAATCACATCAAAAACAGAATCATTAAGAAATTTATGTTTAGTAAATTATCATAAAATAATAAAAAAAACTTCTACATGCTTTTCTCTTTTTCTCTCAAGTTTATATTTTTTATTCTTCATTTCTTCATTTTTCTTGATTGACAATTTAGTGTTTTCCCTCTTAGGTTTATATTATGTTTTTTATTTGTTTGTTTTATTTATTGCTGAGATTCAATCAGTAAATCAGTTTTCATCATAAACTATCTTGCCAAATTCCTTTCCAAGTTTTGCCCCTATATTAATGAAAGGACTATTTGCAAAAGTTAGAGTTATGGGAAATCAAAACACCCTTGGGCCAGCAACAGTGGGAAGCTGTTATTATCCTTAAGCCTTAGAGCAAGGGGTATCATGTCATTGGAAACCATTGAAGCTGAAGATAAGAGATATGAAAATATGAGAGAGGGACTGTTCAACAGGAGCAGGGACAGAGCTACTGCCAGCCTATAGTCTAGCAGGGAGGAATCCAAGGAGATGAATATCTTAACTTCATTCTCTTCTCATCTTCTGATCTCCTGCTTTCCGTTGGCCAGACCCAGTGAGAAGCCATGAGGCAAGGGAGTCCAACTGATGCATCAATTGATGCTGGCTTATATAGATCAGTTTCTCAGGGCAGAGCATGGTAGAAGATGGAGAATGATTCTGGAGGGGTGAAAGGAGAATGGTTAGCAAAGAAAGAAAAGTCTTTTTATTTCTTTATATTGCCCTTGTTTGAAATATGAGCTTCTTCGGGTGTACCCACTGTCTACTCTAAAAAGTTTTGAGTTTTTGCAAGTCTTCAAACTTGAATGACCCTGTAATGGTTACAACAAACTCAAGACACTTGGTCTCAGGCTTTCTTTTTTAAGTATTAGATCATGTTTATATTAGATTCTATTTATGATCCAAGTCATGACCTAAGAGTTGCTTTTACTGTGGATGTTTGACCTTGAAATGACTTGTATGGAAGAAATATGGATCCTTGTGAAATTCGGAACAATAAGAAATGGATGCCCTGTTGTTTATGCAAATAAATAATTTTTGTTGAGGAGTTGTTTATCAGTTTCTGTAGCACTATTTTATAAATATCAATAAACTTGAAGAAGAAAGTCTGTTTGATATAAGTTGAGACTAGATGTGATATATTTATCACTATTCTCCATTTTTAAAAGCATTATTTTATATTTAGAAACAGTAATCATTACACAGAAGCAAAGAGGATCAATGAAATTTATTCACTAAATATTTATAGAGGCCTGTCCACTTAGTGTGAATGCATGGAGATAAGTGGTATAGGAATATGGTGGTTACCAAGATAGTCTTTGCTCTCAAGCAGTTCACCACCAAGTAGAGCAATTAAATATGTAAACAACTGACAGTAATGATGGGCAGAGTCCTGTATACTCTGTTGGAGGTATAGGCTCTCTCCACTCCTTTAGAAGAATGCAGAGTGATCACAAAGGGATTAGTATTTGAACTGAGCATTGAATTGTGAGTACAATATTACAGTAGAGGAGGGGGAATTCATTTTGGGCTCAGGGAATGGCATGAATAAGGCACAGCTGAATAAAAAATACAAATGTGAAGGCGGGTGAACTCCTATATGTACATGCAATGAAAATACTAAAGGGTTTTCAGAAGCATTTGGTAGAAGATTAGGCCAGCAAGAGAGAACAGGGCTGGATCATCAAGATGCTTGAATGCTTTACTAAGGAGTTTACATTTTCTATCTGGCCTCTAAGGATTTTTTTTGAAAAAAGGGAGACAACTAGTGATAAAGGAAGGGGTCATCTGGAGATGTAAGAGAATGGTACACAGAGGCTGCTGGCAATAGTGCAAGAGTGATGAGGATGAATTTGCATGAAAGCCATGACATGGGGATAAAATGGAGACCACAGACATAAGACATCTTAGGTGCTGATAATAGATGTGTGAGGGGGTTTCTTGATTTTCATTTGGGATGATTGGTAGAAGGTGATGCTGTTACCTGACAGGCAATAGAAGAGAAAGAGTTGGCCTAGGAAGCATGTTAACAGGTTCAATTTTAGACTGGTTAAGTTTGAGGTTTTGGAACAATGATCTAATATAGATGTACACTAGACCCATTGGAAATTTTAGTCAGAAGCTCAGGAGTCGCCTGGGCTCAGAATAGAAATCTGGGAACATCAGCCTGGCGATATTTTTAAAGCCCTGAGAATAAATGAGCCCTCCCCCATGGAGAGAGTTCAGAATTCAGAGTGGGCCAAAGAGGGAACTGTTTAAGGAGAGGTTGAACAAAAGGCCATAAAAAAGACCGAGAAGGAGAAATCAAAGAGGAGGAAAATCAGAGGACTGCAGTTATCATAGAAGTTAAGGGGAAGGAGTTTTTAGAAGTTAATAATGCGACATTAAGAGTGCGTGTTTATAGCAACTTGTAGATTTGCCCCCCTTTTCCCCAGGAACTCTAAATTCTGCCCATATGGTGGGTTGAGGGGTCTGCAGCATTTGCAAGAGTAACTTTAGATGTCTAAAAAATTAAGGTGGTCCCTATAGCTGACATGGTACTTTGGCCTAGTTCATACCCTTTAGTTCTGCAAAGGAACAGGGTGTGGCAACAAAATCCATTTCTTGTCATGATAGGTTCTGTCGTGTCTGAATCTGGTCATGGATATTAACCATTTTCCCTTCAAGCCACAAGTAAAAGAAGAAACTGGCTGTTCTGTTAAAACATTTAACACATAGGAAGAACAATAATGCTTTCTATTATGGATTCTCAATCTTCAAATATAATCAGAACTTGAAATATTTCAAGGTTTTTTCAGTTAACTTCATGGCTTGCTTTCTTCTTTCTTTCTTTCTTTCTTTCTTTCTTTCTTTCTTTCTTTCTTTCTTTCCCTTTTTTCTTTCTTTCTTATCAGTTGTTTCCCAAACCTTTTTTTTTGTTTTTTATTTATTTACTTATTTTTTTAAATGTTTATTTTTGACAGAGAGACAGAGCATGAGCGGGGGAGGGGCAGAGAGAGAGGGAGACATAGAACCAGAAGCAGGCTCCAGGCTCCGAGCTCTCAGCACAGAACCCGACGCAGGGCTCGAACTCACAGACTGCGAGACCATGACCTGAGCCGAAGTTGGATGCTCAATGGGCTGAGCCACCCAGGCGCCCCTTATTTACTTATTTCTAATGTGTATTCATTTTTGAGAGACAGAGCACGAGCAGGGGAGGGACAGAGAGAGAGGGAGACACAGAATCTGAAGCAGGCTCCAGCTTCTGAGCTGTCGGCACAGAGCCCAATGTGGGGCTAAAACCCATGAACTGTGAGATCATGACCAGAGCTGAAGTCAGATGCTTAACCAACTGAGCCACCCAGGTGCCCCTCCTAAACCTTTTGTTAATGTGTGTATGTTTAAAATTTTCTTAACAATTACATATGCTAAGTGAGATCTGGTTAAGTATTTCTTTTGGTTTTTGTGTTTCTGTTTTTTCAAAGAAATTGAAATAACTTAAAAAAAATTTTTTTAAGTTTATTTATTTTGAGATAGAGACAGACAGAGAGAGAGAGCAGGGGAGGGGCAGAGAGAGAGAGAGAGAGAGAGAGAGAGAGAGAGAATCCCAAGCAGACTCCACACTGTTAGTGCAGAGCCCAACGTGGGGCTTGAACTCACGAACTGTGAGATCATGACCTGAGCCAATGTCAAGAGTCAGACACCTAACTGACTGAGCCACCCAGGTGCCCTGAAATAACTTTTTAAATGTTATCATGGTTGGAGCCTGCAGTAGGTAACCAAGATGATATGCACCATGGTAAGCCATTTCTTTTGGGACTCAAAGACATTTCTTGAACTCAAGTGATTTAGGAACTAAAATTTAAATATACTGTACTATATAAATGACTTCAGCAATACAGCATTTTTATACATTGTTTGAAGATGAAAGAGCAAGAGCAAACAAGACAGATTAGCATTCAATTAGGACCAGCAAAATTAGCTCTTAATGTGTGATGGTTTGCATGTCAGGGATGTGCATCTATAGCTTCGTGGACAAATTAAGATTTTTATTGGTATTTTTTCTATCACAGCAGTACTGTTCTGATAATAATAGCTTCATCCTTTACCTCTGTATTAGCTATGACAGAATATAAGTAAGAAATCTCAATAACGATTAATGTTCAGTGTTCTTGGTGGGAGTGTACATCACTGTCAGAAGTGAGGAGATTTAGAGTGAAATTGTATTGTATTGTCTCTGATGGAGTGAGTTCGAGGGGTGGCTAGGCAGGACCCCAAACCTCAGCCATAGCCATCTAACACTGTCATAGGTTCTGCAGAGAGCTCTGTAGTGCAGCCTCTCCTAGCAAATGCACTCTTGCTCGTTGTTGCTGGGCTTTGACCCCAAAGCCCTCTGTGGAAGCCGTAGCTCTGGTGGGCTGACCTCAGCCACTCATGAGTGGGTACTCATTTTATCCCTCTGATCTATGACTTAGACTGAAAGGAGGCTCCTTTCACTAGGTCCAACCTTCTTTTTATCCTTGGTTCCTGTCATCCCGATGGTACGGGAAAAATAAACCCCAGGAGCAGAAAAAAGCGTTCACTAGCATTACTTCCTAGTCTGCCTACCAAGCACGAGGCAGCTTATTACACATGGAAAGAGGCATTCAAAGGAAGGACAGTAACCTGTATTGATTCTGATCTAATAGAGTCAATAACCTCTATTGACTCTATTGACTCTAACCCAAAAGGAGCGTGCCCAAGAACTTTGGACTGTCCCACTTTCTAATGTGGATCATTTGGCATTGATCTCACACCAATACCAATTCTTCCGTTTTTTTCTTTTTTCTTTTTTTTTAGAGAGAGAGAGAGCACATGCATGGGGAAGAGACAGAGGAAGAGGGAGAGAGAGAATCCTAAGCAGGTTCCATGCCTAGCATGGAGCCTGACTCAGGGCTTGATCTCATGACTGTGGTATCGTGATCTGAGCTGAAATCAAAAGTCAGATGCTTAACAGACTGAGCCACCCAGGCACCCCCCCCCTCCTCAATTCTTCTGTTTCTTACAGTGACAGAAGGGGAGTCTTAAAATCCTGAGGGTAGTTTGTATTTCTGCATTTAAGATGGAAAACATAGAAGATGGTAGAAAAGGGTTTTCACTTTATGAGATTAATCTGTGTTAAATCAGGGGCAGAAGAGAGAGTTGAGTTTTAAAAGGCTTGGGAAGACCTGAATAATGTTGTGTGCAAAGCCACAAGATGCATAGTTTTGACAAGGCTAGAATCATATACCCTGAAATTTGAACAGAATTTAGAGAATACCTGGGATGTTTAATTTTCAAAACTCCTCCTGAGCCCAGGGCAGACCTTTCACCCTTTCCTAAAGTAGTGTCTCAGGCAAATTCTTATGCAGGGTGGGGTCTACTTGCCATCCCTTTGCAAATCCATGCCTCCCCACCTCTTATAGGTTAGCAAATAATCCTTTATATTTGTTTAGTATTGCATTTTCAAAGGGCTTTCCATATATTAACATTTAACCCAGTGCATTAATCACAGAAGAAGAAATTGAGGCACTCTTAGTGGAAAGCCTCTGTCTAGGGTTGATGGTTTTTAAACCGCCACAGAGCTCCCTTCTTTTCATAGGATTCTGTGTTGGGACAGCAAGCCCTTAAATACAGGGAAAAGCATACTAAAGACAGTTGTCTGAGAGATTCTGAAGACATTCCCTTTCCCCTACTAAGACCTTAAATACCATCAATTCTAACAATTTACTTCCCTAAGTCTTCTAAACCTTCTGCAAGAATGTAACTATCCATGCAAGAGAGTTATTTGCTTAAATTGAAGTGTGTCACATTGAAATTGTTGAAGAAGTAGTAATTATAGCAGATTGGTTGGTAGTTTGATGTACAAATGCATGTGGCAAACAGTTATTAAGAAATTGTGAAGTTCAGAGCACTGAACTGTGGAATAATAAGTGATCCCTTTCCCAAAGATTTTACAGTGTAGTAAGAGATCCTCCAGTGGGAACGGGGGAGATTTTGGAAACAGAGTAGCTGTGGGAAGTGACGAATAGTGATATAAATAACCCTGTTTCCTTTTGTGAAAGTTGGATTTGGTGACCAATTTAAGAGGTTTATTTGGTGGCATTATATAGTGTGATGGGGTAAGTTGAATATGAGGCAGGTTCCAAGAGGGTGGATGAAATGCTTAGTGGGATGTCCTATAACTAAGATGTTCTGTGAATAACACATGAGTGTTCCATGCAGATGATATATGAATTTTTGAAATAAATGAGCTGTCCTGGGGCTGTATTTAAAAGGAAGGAGAGCACACTCAAAGAACAGCACAGAGAGTCCTGGGTCTCTCAATAGATGGATTAATGAGTTTGAAGGAGATAATGTAGAAAAAATTAAATTACGAAGTTGCAAAATAGGTAAATGCTATATTTTGAACAAGTGTGGGGAACCTAGGCTCTCAAGGAGTAGACAGTGGACTCTGATGTCAGAGGCTGAAGAAAATCTGATTTTTTGAGTTTTGTTAACTTGAAACTACTTATTTTAGTTTATTTTGAGAGGGAGAGTGCAAGCAGGGGAGAGAGGCAGAGGAAGAGAGAGAAACCTAAGAAGGCTCCACACTTAGCACAGAGCTTGACTTGGGGATCCAACTCATGACCCTGAAATCATGACCTGAGCCGAAATCAGGAGTCAGTGCTCAACCAACTGAGCCACCCAGGTGCCCCAAAATGCCACTAATTCTTTAAAAAAAATTTTTTTTAAGTTTATTTATTTATTTTGAGAGGGAGAGAGGAGGAAGAGGGGCAGAGAGAGAGGGATAGAGAGAATCCCAAGCAGGCTTTGTCCTGTCAGCAAGAGCCCAAAGTGAGGCTCAAACTCACCAACCGTGAGATCAAGACCTAAGCTGAAATCAAGAGTTGGAAGCTTAACCGACTGAGCCACCCTGGCATCCCTGCATGCAACTAATTCCTAAATCAACTTATTGAGGTATAATTTATCTATAACAAATCATTTTAAGTACGTTTCAGCAAGTTTTGATAAATGTATATAGCTGTGATCACCATAGCCGAGATAACAGAACATTTCGTCATTCCAGAAAGTTCCCTTCTGCCCCTTCTCAGTTACCCTCTACCTCTACCTTGGTCCCAGGCAACAACTGGTATGCTTTCTGTCACTATGGATTTAAATTTGTCTTTTCTAGAGTTTCATCTGAATGAACTCGTACAATTCGACACTTCTTTTGTGTCTGGCTTGTTTTTGCTCAGCATGTCTCTGAGATTCATCTATGCTGTTGTATATATCAATAGTTCCTTTCTTTTCATTTCTTTGTAATATGTACGCATTCAGCTATTAATGGATATTTGGGTTCTTTCTAGTTTTTGACTACCATCAATAAAATTGCTGTGAATATTCATGTACAAATCTTTGAAAAGAAATATGTTTTCATTTTTCTTGGGTGAATACCTAGGAGTGGAATTTCTAAGTCGTACATATCTTCTTTGTGAAGTGTCTATCCAAGTCTTTGGTCAATTTTTAAAAAATTGTTCTGTTTACTTTCTTATTATTGAATTGTAAGATTTCTTTATGTATTCTGGATAGAAATTTTTTGTCAGATATATGTGCTGTGAATGTTGAAACTAATTTTTGGCCACTAGAAATTACTGAAAATCTTGCCATAGTAGTGGGTTCAGTGCGTAATTGAAATAAAAATAATGGTCTGTATGCTAAAATGTAACACTTCTGCTGTAATGTCATTCATTTGTGTATAATAGAAAAATATAGATTAAAAATACTCTTTGTCATATTCAACTTTAATGATCTCAGATTTCAACCAAGATGCCTGCCTACATATCTCTCTTTTCAGTATACTCTTAAATCCACCTTTTTTTTTAAATATATTTTTTTAGACAGCTGCCAGTTGAGTGCCAGTTTTATATTTGAGTTTTTTCCTGGCAGCACCTTTGAGAAACATATGCTTCCAACTTCAGCTACTGCTTTTTGCTCCATATGCTTCTTGTTCCATTTCTAGGTATCAGAAAGGCATTTGGGTTGAATATGTGCATGATTAAGATCAAGGAGCTTACTGGTGGAGTCAGGCTTTCCAAATGTGAGAGAAAAGAAAATCTGACCATGACCAAACTTCAGAAACATATAACACCAAGCCCTTTTCTGCCAGTGACTTTAATTTTTAAGCTATAGGAACACTTGTTCGTCAGCTCTTTCTTGCTCCATTTCTGTGCGTTGTTCTAAGCTTAACTTCACGGGACAGAACACAGACAGACACTGCTCTCAAGAGCTTAGAGAACGGGTGCTGAGGACAAGAGAGGGAGTTCGAATTCTCGGATGCTTCCAATGCCATTCATTTCTGTTCCTCTACAACTGCATGTTATCATCTGGTCTCATTGACTTAGAGGCTTTACATGACAGTATTTGGTTCAGAGACATTGAGTAGACATTCTGCAAATGCTAGTGGGACAAATTTGGTCTCACAATCCCACTAATGCTTAAAAGTATTAAAGAAATCTCCCAATCCCTGGCATTATAAATAGTCTGTTCTAGCTAGATTCATCTAAGCTTGTATTGTTATGTAAACTATAGAGTGATGGGCCAGTGAAAGTGTTTCTACTTATAGAAATTGTGGATCCTTCTTGAACTTGAATTTTTGGGCTCGATTATTTTAAATATAACTAATCAATGGACAGTAAACAAAGTGATCTCTGGATGACTAAAATAGATATCATAAGGTCTTTCCTTCCTATCTCATATACTTTAGGCCTAGCAGAAATCCTTCAGCCTTGTGCATAGCTTATGTATTCTTA
The DNA here is from genome assembly GCF_024362965.1 of Panthera pardus. Lineage (NCBI taxonomy): Eukaryota > Metazoa > Chordata > Mammalia > Carnivora > Felidae > Panthera > Panthera pardus. The sequence goes on along the minus strand of NW_026526721.1, from coordinate 103,201,614 downwards.
TATTAGACACGATTTTCATAAGCTTGGTTATCTGGTTTCCACATGCACTGCTATTAAAAGCAAAAAGGCAGGTGGAATGGAGAGGGACTCTTATATGCAGAAACACTGATAGCAGATCAGAGGAAGAGACCACCATATAAAAAACAGGACATAACAGATACATGAAAAGATGCTTAACATCACTCATCATCAGGGAAATGCAAATCAAACTACAATGAGATATCACCTCACACCTGTCAGAATGGCTAAAATAAAAAACACAAAAAGACCAATAAGTGTTGGTGAGAATGGGGAGAAAAAGGAACACTGATGCACTCTTGATGGGAATGCAAACTGGTGCAGCCACTGTGGAAAACAGTGTGAGGATTCCTCAAAAAGTTGAAAATAGAATTACCCTACCATTCAGTAACTGCATTACTGGGTATTTACCCAAAAAATACAAAAAACACAATTCAAAAGTGTACATGCACCCCTGTGTTTATTGCAGCATTATTTACAATAGCCAAGTTATAGAAGCAACCCAAGTGTCCATTGATAGATGAATGGTTAAAGAAGATGTCCCTTATCTATCTGTCTCTATAATAGAATATTACTCAGCCATAAAAAAGAATGAGATCTTGCCATTTGCAATGACATGGATGGAGCTAACAAACTGATATTTACTAGAGGGGAGGTGGATGGGGGAAGGGTGAAATAGGTGAGGGGATTAAGAGTGCACTTATCATGATGAGCACTGAGTAATGTGTAGAATTGTTGAATCTCTATATTGTACACCTGAAACTAATATAACACTGTATATTAACTATATTGGAATTAAAAATAAAATAAAATAAAATAAAGGGCATGATTCGAAGCCAAGGCAATGTAGAACTATTTAATATGGTTGTAGCAAATCCCAACGGAGCCTGAGGGCATTTCTGTGTTATATGATGTGATGGCCCTGTATTACAAACAAAATATTAAATTATCATCAGTGTTCTTTTTGTCCTTTGTTTGTAATAAAATTCTAGACTGATTTCAAACCAAAATGATTAAATATAAGTTGCTGTGCCTCAAGATTTAAGGTCTTGACCATCAGGAAAACTTTTTCCTGTTCCCTGTCCTGATTCCTCTATGCTCTCCCTCCACTCCTCTGCACATGTACAACATACACGCTGACTCCTCATCCCAGACTCACCTGCTGAGGGCATTTCCCTTGGGAAAGAGTGGTTTAGCTGCCCCTCCTTTGGGTGCCCTTTACTTGTACTCTCATGACTTTCACAACCCTGTATGGTAATTGCCTGTTTACTTGCTAATCTCTCCTAGCAAACCAAAATCTATTTACTAATATGTATGCTTACTACTTTGCACAATAGCACCTGGCAAATAATAGACGCTTATAGATACTTCTTGAATAAATGGATGGCTGAATAAATGTGAGTGAATCCAAAACAACTTTTGGGTAGCCAACGTTCATTTGTATAGTAGTTTAGAAAAGTAGCCTGCCCAAACCTTTTGAAAATTTGTCTTCTAATCTGTTTGGAAATTTCTGTCACAAAGCATCACAGTGGATAAGAAACAAAATTGAATCTAAAAATGGGTACTATGTATAAATATTCTAATATAATAGAGACATTATGGAATAAATGTATTGTTCCTTAAGAGTTCTTGTTTGATACTAAATTATCCACATCAAATCACACAATTGAATAGACTCCACTCCTATAATTTAAAGAATTATTTTGGAAAATACTACTTTAAGAACCATTAATAGTTCATCATTGACTTGGCTGAAAGAGAACAATAGGAAACATGTTATTTCATGGATCTAGTAATTAAGAAAAAATGCTGTTATATGGAATAATTTAAATTCAGAAAAAAGAAAAGCTTATTTCTGACAAGTTTACTAATGACCAAAAATTAGATGACAGTAAAAAATATTAGGTGATAGCATTAAATTTCAAAATGCCACATTCAAGTCATCAGACTTGGAAGTACAATGATACATATGAATGAAGAAGGCGCAGGGTTTAAAGTACAGCGCCAGGAATAAAACAGAGATTAAAGAGAAGGGTTATTAAACCCTGGATGGTTGGTGAAAAAGATTATGACATTTTTTCATACTAGGATAATGGCTTTGAAATTCCTTTTATTTGTCTGAGTGAGAATCATAGCTATTAGTATTACTTAGTGTTAGAATAAAATTGGTGAAACCCACTAATACAGGAAGAGTCGGATTAGACTGGATATTTTAGGGCCTCTGTGAACCCTCTGACTTAGCAGGCTGACTGCCCCAGGAGCCTTTTCTGAGGTCTTTTCTTTCCTTCCTTTCCCCCCTTCATCTGGCCTGTGTCAACTATGCTTTTTCATTATCTGAGATCATAATTGGACCCCATAAGAACTGGGCTTTGTTCCAAAATAGATATTTGGCTGTGGCCATTTAACAGTGTTGCCTTAAAAATAAAAAGGCACACTAAAAAACAAAAACAAAAACATTGAATATACTAAGTATGCACAGACTTCATCCTCCTGCCACTGTGGTAGGTACCCGCATAGGCTCAGGATAGAGTGAGGCTCTTGGAAAGGAAGAGGATGTCTGTTGAACATACTGTATGATTTGTTGTACAAAAGCTAAAAGTTTAATAGTTTGTTTTTGGATGGAATAAAAATTGCCTCCTGTCAGAAATAGCTGCATCAAAATGTCTGCTTTTTCCTTTCCTGTTTTGCGTTAGAAAGTTAATAAGAGAGTAGCTGGTGTGAATTGCTCTATGAAACTTGAGCTCAAGAAAACATTACTTGTCTATTTTTATCACTCAAATCACTTTCTGAGTGTTTCTTGCCAGGGCTGGTGAAGAATCTGATGTCAGCCATTATTTGGGTTCTTTCCCCACCCCCCTCCACACCCACCCCTGCCACATACATGCACACACTGTATCGTCCTGGCCTTGGTCTCCCAGGGCTCATTTGGTCCTGGGTACATTGGGAGAGGCCTGGTCCTGAGCCATCGTCATGGTCACCATGGCTGCTTCTATTCACTTTGCCAAGTGGGAAATGGGCATGGTGAGCTCCCAGAAGTGCCCACCCATGCTCCTTGTCCCTGCAGGCAGGTTCCACAAGTGCCAGTCAAGGGCAGCATGCTCCAAAGCCACCTATTTGTGGGCACCCTACTCAGATATCTGCCACCTCTGGGTACTCTATGGGAATAAGGGCTGAGGCCCCCAGACTGGATTCACTGCACCCCCAGCCTGCCCCTTCCCTTCCCGGCCCCCTAGTACCTCAGCTCTGGAAGGGCTTTTCTTGGCCTCCTCTTTCACAGTGAGGTTTAATGACCCATCTGGAAGCCCTAAACGGACAAAACTTTATGACCACAAAAGCCTATTTACCTTTCCTGCACATAAAAGGGTTTTAATTTTTAGGAATGCAATAATATGGCCTGCCATCTCCCAAGGATAGACTCTATATTTACTTTAGCAGGTGGAAACCAGCAGTTGCGTTTATACATTTAGTTTTCATATCCTTCCGCATTGAATTCTCAATCACCCACATTCCTCCCCCACCCCAGGTTTTGCAAGTTTAATCATGGCATGTTCTAAAGGTTAAGGATTTAGGATCTTATATTCCTTGGAAGTGTATGACTATCACAATCTTAAAGACTGGTCTATTTCTCTTTCTTTCATCTTTCTCTGTCTGTTTTTGTCTCTGCCTTTCTCTCTCTCTCTCTCTCTCTCTCTCTCTCTCTCTCTCTCCCCTCTCCCCACTCTCTCTCTCTCTCTCTCTCTCTCTCTCTCACACACACACACACACACACACACACACACACACACACACACACACTGTTAAAGATCTGAGAATATTTGTTTTGTTCCAAAACAAATCTCTTAGCAATCAAAGAATGGTGGCGAGGGAATTTTTGTCTCGTAATGCTAAATTGTAATTATTTTACTCATCCCCCAAACTTTCTCCATATATTAGAAACTTACTATAACATGATCCAGTTGTAGTATGGAATTTAGCATACCCAGGTGCCCTTGGCAGCTAAGAAGGCATAGTTACTGGGTAGTCCTTATAACATGGCCACATGTGTGACACAGTGCATAGTAGTGACTATGGCAGGCTTTCCTTCTATTAAAACATTTTTTTAATTTTTTTTTTTTGTATTTAAGACAGAGAGACAGAGTGCGAGTGGAGGAGGAGCAGAGCAAGAGGGAGACACAGAATCCAAAGCAGACTCCAGGCTCTGAGCTGTCAGCACAGAGCCTGATGTGGGGCTTGAACCCATGAACTGTGAGACTCAAGACCTGAGCCAAAGTTGGATGCTTAACCGACTAAGCCACCCGTGTCCCTCCTTCTATTTTTATTTAGCCTTCTAATCCTATTTTTATTTAGCCTATCTTGCTTAGCTTAAATCAGAAATTTATAAATCCCTTTTTAAACTCTGATTTTGCCAAAGATATACAAGTCTGATCAGATTTTGCCAGTCAAAAGCCATTTAAACTCCTGAAATTTAGTTTAGACAATCCCTGTTCTTCTCTGTAGTATGTTCCTATAAAGGATATAGAAAACAAAGATAACAAAAAATTAATATAAGTATACCTAATTCTATTGCACTTCACTTTATTGTGACCTGCACATTTTACATTTTTACATATTGGAAGTTTGTGGATCTGCATCAAACAAGTTTATGGGCACCATTTTTCCAACAGCATTTGCTCACTTTGTGTCTCTTGTGTCACATTTTGGTAATTTTTGCAATAATTCAGAATTTTTTCTTATTATTATATTTGTTATGGTGATCTGTGATCAATGGTCTTTGATGTTACTATTGTAATTATTTTGGATTGCCATGAACCATGCCCATATAAGATGGTGAACTTAATCGATAAATGTTGTGTGTGTTCCGACTGCTCCACTGACTGGCCATTCCCCGTCTCTCTTCCTCTTCTGAGGCCTTCCTATAGAGAATAGAGACACAACAATATTGAACTTAAGCCAATTAATAACCCTATAATGACTTCTAAGTGTTCAAGTGAAAGGAAAAGTCACATTAAAATCTAGAAATGATTGAGGCGCCTGGGTGGCTCAGTCGGTTAAGGGTCTGACTTCAGCTCAGGTCATGATCTCGCGGTCCGCGAGTTCGAGCCCCGCGTCGGGCTCTGGGCTGATGGCTCAGAGCCTGGAGCCTGCTTCCAATTCTGTGCCTCCCTCTCTCTCTGCCCCTCCCCCGTTCATGCTCTGTCTCTCTCTGTCTCAAAAATAAATAAACATTAAAAAATAAAAATAAAAAAAAATTTTAAATCTAGAAATGATTAAGCTTAGTGAGGAAGACATGTTGAAAGCCAAGACAGGCTGCAAGCTAGGCCTCTTATACCAAATAGCCAAGTTATGAATGCATGGGAAAAGTTCTTAAAGGAAATTAAAAGTGCTACCCCAGGGAACACACAGATGATAAGGAAGTGAAAGAGTCGTACTAGTGACATGGAGAAAGTTTGAGTGGTCTGGGTAGAAAATCAAACCAGCTACAACATTACCTTAAGCCAGAGCCTAATCCAGAGCAAGATCCTAACTCTCTTAAGTTTTGTGAAGGCCAAGAGAGGTGAGGAAGCTGCAGAAGAAAAGTTTGATGTTAGCAGAGTTTGAATCATGAGATTTAAGGAAAGAAACCATCTCGGTAACATACAAGTGCAAGGTGAAGCAGCAAGTGCTGATGTAGAAGCTGCAGCAAGTTATCCAGGAGATCCAGCTAAGATCAGTAATGCAGGTGGCCACACTACACAGCAAATTTTCAATATAGATTAAACAGCATTGGAAGAAGATGCCATCTAAGGACTTTCATAGCTAGAGAGGAGAAGTCAATCCTCTGAGGCTTAAAAGCTTCAGAGGACAGGCTGACTCTCTTATTAGGGGATAATGCAGCTGGTTATTTTAAGTTAAAGCCAGTGCTCACTGATCATTTTGAAAATCCTAGGGTCCTCAGCAGTTATAAATCTATTTGTGCTCTATAAATAGAACAACAAAGCCTGGATGACAGCACATCTGTTGCAACATGGTTTCCTGAATATTTTAAGCTCACTGTTGAGACCTACTGCTCAGAATGAAAGTTTTTTTTTCCAAAATATGACTGCTCATTGACCATGTACGTGGCCACCCAAGAACTCTCATGGATGTGTAAAAAGAGGTTAATGGTGTTTTCATGCCTGCTAACACAATATCCATTCTGTAGACCATGGATTAAGAAGTAATTTAAACTTTAAGTTTTATTATTTAAGAAAAATACATTTCATAAGACTATAGCTGCCATAGATAATGATTCCTCTGATGGATCTAGGCAAAGTAAATGGAAAACTTTCTGGAAAGGATTCACTATTCTAGATGCCATTCAGAACATTCACTCTTCAGAGGCATGTGTGTGGCTCAGTCAGTTAAGCGTCCAACTCTTGATTTTGGCTCAGGTCATGATCTAACAGTTTGTGGAATCATCGAGCCTGGTGTTGAGCTCTGTGCTAACAGTGCAGAGCCTGCTTGGGATTCTCTCTCTCCCCCTCTCTCTGTCCCTACCCCACTCGTTCCCTCTCTCTCTCTCTTAAAAAAGTAAAATAAAAAAGAACATTCACGGTCCATGGGAAGAGGTCAAAGTATCAACATGAACAGGAGTTTGGAAGAAGTTGATTCCAACCTTCATGGATGACTTTGAGAGGTTCAAGACGAGTGGAAGAAATAACAGCAGATGTGGTGGAAATAGCTAGAAAACTAGAAGTGGAGGCTGAAGATGTGAATGAATGACTGCAATCTCATGATAAAATGTTAACACAGATGAGGAGTTACTTCTTATGAATGAGCAAAGAAAGTGGTTTCTTGAGCTGGAATATACTCCTGGTGAAGATGCTGTAAAGATTGTTGAAATGACAATAAAGGAGTTATTAGAATATTGCATAGATTTAGTTGGTGAAGCAGTGGCAGGATTTGAAAGGATTGACTCCAATTGTGAAAGAAGTTCTTCTCTGGGTAACATGCTATCAAACAGCATCACATTCTACAGAGAAATTGTTGATGAAAGAAAGAGCCAATCAATGAGGCAAACTTCATTGCTGTCTTATTTTAAGAAGTTGCCACAACCACCCCAACCTTCAGCAGCTATCATCCTGGTCAATCAGCAGCTGTCAACATCCAGGCAAGACCCTCCACCGACAAAAAGATTAAGACTAGCTGGAAGCTCAGATGATGGTTAGCACTTTTTAGCAACAAAGTATTTTTAAATTAAGGCATATACATTTTTTTAGACATAATGCTGTTGCACACTTAATAGACTACAGTAAAGTATACACACAATTTTATATGCACTGAGAAACAAAAAAAATTTTTTTTTGACCTGCTTTATTGTGATATTTGCTTTTATTGCAGTGGTCTGGAACTGGACCAGCAGTATCTCAAGAAATGCCTGTATTTAATCTTCTCTCCTCTGTATAATTACTGTAGAGCCTGCAGTCACCCTTTGAAATCAACGTTGTGAAGCCTAGCTTTGGTACTTGGCCTATCAGTAGGCTGAATATTAGGCCGAGGGAGACAGAGGTTGTGGGTGATATGTGTTGGTTGAAATTTTGTGTGTGTGACCAAAAGGACTATACAGAGGGTTTCATTTTGGTTTTAAGAATTTTTTTTAATTGAAAATCAAAAAGCCTAGTTCTGTAGGCATTTCAGTTCAGTTTCTAACTCTGATTTCTTCTTTTTTATGTATAAATCAGACTACATTTAGCAATAATTTTAAGGGGCCTTTGTTTGGTCCCATTTACAAAATTGATTAACTAAACATTTAGCTGCTTATAAATTTAAGATCTTTACTGTTTTCTTTTTAGGTAATTAAATTGAGTTAAACAAAATGTTGGTAGGTGGTAAATACTACTTTGGTCTTCAAGTTCTCTTAAATGTTCTAAATACATAATATTACAAGAAAGAATAGATTTTTGGATAGGAAATTTTTTTATTTTAAAAAGTCTTCTATACTTACATTTAACTTTTGAAACTTCTGGGGCATAAAAGACAAAATCCCTTTTAAGGAAGGCAGGTGACATCTCAGTTAGCTAAGGTTACTTATGACCAGAGATTTCGGTCAGACTTGCAAAGACCCAGAGCACCTCTCATCACCAGCTAGGAAAACCACCAAATGCCAAACAATTAGGGCTATTTCTCAGTATACTGAAATTACTAATAACCTCGGATTTCCATCTGGACATTGATTAGATTCTAGTCAGCCTAGAAGGCACACATAGAAATTATTTTATAATTGTTCTCTCATAGATTTCATAGTCTTGCATATTCGTATGTCCATGGTTTAGATTACATACACCTTACCAAGTTCTGATTGCTGGCACAAGTTCTATCATATGCCAGGGCCACTGTTTGCATCCTTTTGGTTCCTAAATTATATAAAAGACTTCCATTTAAGTCTGAAGACTTTTGAGCTAGATGTGATTTTTTTTTAATGTTTGTTTACTTGTGAGAGAGAGAGACACACACACACAGAGCATGAGCAGAGGGGCAGAGAGAGAGGGAGACGACAGAATCCAAAGCAGGCTCCAGGCTCCGAGCTGTCAGCACAGAGCCTATGTGGGTCCCGAACCCATGAACTGAGAGATCATGACCTGAACTGAGTCAGACGTTTAACTAATGAGCCACCCAGGTGCCCCTAGATATAATCTTTTCACATGTTCCTAGGACCACATACTCTCTAACTTAAAATGATCTATATTGAATTGGAATATTTCAGTGTCTACCTTAAAGTCAACTCTCATGAAGTCATAGTTTCTACAGTAGTAAAAACTGAAAACATTTATGCATTTTTGGCATTTGCCAGTAAGCAAACTTATGTATCAACTTTTCTTTTCTTTTCTTTTCTTTTCTTTTTTCTTTTCTTTTCTTTTCTTTTCTTTTCTTTTCTTTTCTTTTCTTTTCTTTCTCTTTCTCTCTTTCTCACTTTGCTTTGCTTGCTTTTCTTTCCTTTTCTTTAGTTTTCTTTCCTTTTCTTTAGTTTTCTTTTCTTTTCTTTTCTTTTCTTTTCTTTTCTTTCGAACCACCTCTGTGCCAGGCACTGTGCTAGGCAAAAGGAATGTAATCATTGTTGAGGCAAACATGGATTCTCTCTTCTTAAAGCATATGATAAATTTGGGTTGACCATATCCTAGTAGTAAAATTGGGGACTATAGGGCAAGTATTTGTATATTGGGGCTGATTTCTGCCAATGAATAAACTACCTCAAGGTACTAATTTTCTCCTTCTCTGGAGTGAAACTAATGCCTGTTCTGTTGGAGTTGCTATAAAATTAACTTGGAGATAATTACTAGCAAACAACTAGAATTTGTGTTTGGTTACATCAAGAGTAACCTCATGGAACAAAGAAAAAAGTTCACTTCTGAAAGCAATCAGTTTATTCCCTATTCACTAATGAGCTTTATGTTAAAATGATGCTACTTTGCCTTTTAAGACCTTACTATCAGATGTCACAATAAAGCTTGCTCATTGGATATTGGAACAAGTCACACAGTACAGAACCATTTAGGCCAATTCCTGCCTTATTTCCACTTGGAAAATTTTTTGAATGGAACATTTATCATTCTGAAAGAACTTCATGTGAAAACTCCATGTTTTACTTCCTGATTCTCAAGAATTTATTTAGCATTTAAGAATTTAGAAGTTATTCTAATCAGTCAAGATGACTTAAAAAATGTGGCCTTATTTTCACAAGTTTTAGGTCATTAAATAGTATATGCAAATGGGTTTCTAAGTGGGTTCAACTCATGGCAACACTTGGGAAATAGCTTTATTCTTCTCTCACTACTGCTCTCAAGTGACATAGCATCAAAGGATATGGAAATAGGTCCTAGAAGATTAAACAGAAAAGTGGTTAGCCATTAGGAATATCAGTTTCCTCTTCAGTCATTATCATTTTTAAATGAATATTGAGGAGAATCAGATGCTACCTGTGTTTGATAGGACCCAAGAATGATTCTCTGCTAGGCAAAATAGTCTTTTTCAACAAAGCATGTCAGGGTGCATTTGAACCTTGGAGAATAATAAAGTCTCAGGATGATCTTTTCCTGGAACTCTGGAAGTCCTGACACCTTCACAAGATGTTTTTTTTTCTTCTCAGGGGAAGCAGATGGAATTAACAGACTCCATTATCTGCTATTCTTAGGCAAGCTAAACCACGATTTGTGCTCCCCTTTCCCAAGAGGATGAGATACTTTAGCAAAAAAAGATAAATTTTTTTGCAAATGCAGTTAAAAGTCTCTCTTTAGAAATTATAATCACTGTTTCTGTTTCTTTTAAAAAGAGTATAAGGTTTACCTGCTCTCCCAAATGATGAAAGAGGATGTGATTGGATGTTGTCAGTGAGCCACAACTTCTGCCCCAGGGAAAATAATTACCCTCTTCGGAATAGTCAGTTGGTTGCTCCTGAAGTGCTTGGCTATGGGCTATGAGTAAAACCCAGCCACATCAGCTTGAAGCCTAGAAAGATTGGATACATTGAAGAATCCAATCTTTTACAGAAGGTTAGAAGCAGTGTGGGTAATAACAAAAGATTGTATTTGAGAGGGATATTTAAAACTTTTGTTTTTTCTCTTTTTATATCCTGAATCTTCCAGAATCAAAGGAAGGTATAGCCCAGAGAGGAAATCATCTGTAGTTTTGGCATGTTCTATCATAGTGAATGAGAGAAGCAAATCTAGCCAGCCAAGTCTAGCCTGATAATGAATGGGGCAACTTCCAGATGGTGGAATTCAGCACGCACCTACCTACCTATATTGTTCTCTAGGACAATATAAAATAGTTAGTAAGTCACAGAGCTTAAGTGTTAGAAGAATGCAGCATTCTCCATATAGTTGATGCCTGGAAAAACGTTTGCTGTTTCAAGGCTTGACAGAGGTACTGACATATGTCCTCCTTAATCTAAATGTAATGTATAGCACTTCATGGCATATCATAAAGAAAAATCTCTAGAGCAGAGGGAGCAGTTATATAATGGTAAGGCTGACTTCTCCATATGGGACCAAGATAGGTCAGTTATATTTTTGCAAAATGAGCCTAAAATTACAAGCTAAATTCTGACTTATGTCTGGTGATAGGAAATAATTCACATTTAGATTTCCTCACAGATATGTTATCCTTCTGTCAGCTGTTTACTGACATGAAACCTCATTGTAGAAAAGCTAGAGGTTCATTTTTACCTAGCTCAGCAACAATGTGTAAAATGACTATTTTCTCCTGTTTGTTTTATATTCCCTTTAAGAATAAACTGCATCTGTCCAAACAAATTCAACTTGTAAAAAATCAGAAAATCAGGAAGCTATTCCTAATCATTGAAATCAGCTCTTAGAATTTTAAATATGGAAACTACGTGTTATTATCAAATGAGAAGCAGTCGTGACCGTTTGCAACAGCCGCTGTTCTGCAAATCTGATATACCAGTTCACTAAAACCCCTATTTATAAGTGTCACATTTGCATGCATAAAATTGAACTGCTCATTCCAATTCATGCTGCCAGTGAATTTTGGAAGGAGGAATCATGAGATTTTTGAGAGGCTCTTTATTTTATTTAGTATCCATATGTTATGGAGCACATAGATGGAAATACAGTATAGTTGTACTTTAAGCTAGCCATTTGGTGATCAAAACAACGTTTGAGTCGAGTTTGGCATATTATTCTGATTTTGTCATTATTAACAAAATTTGTGGTTTTGAATTTTTATAGCAGTTGTCCTTGGGTCCTCAGGGGGCTGTTTTGTTGTAAACTAGTCCACTATTGCTGGAAGGGGAATACCAGACTCTTTTCATTCTTTATCTCAATAATTTTTTACATCTGTATCATTATTAATAAGGATAAAAAGAACTACCTTATATTTTTAGAGAGCTTAAGATTTAGTCATACTTAGTGTTTTTTTTTTTTTTACACCCAACATGGGGCTTGAACTCACAACCCTGATATCAGGAGTCACGTGCTCCAGTGACTTAGCCAGCCCAGCACCCCTAGTCATCGTTATTGTATCATGTAGTTTCTTCACATAAAATTGGTGATACAGCTAAAGCAGATATTTTGAAGGAGGGAATTGAAGTCTAGAGAGTAAATGACTGGTCCAGGTTTGAAGAATTAGTTAAGACTAGAGCCAGCCAGCCAGAAACCCTGCTCCTTCTGCTCTTACAGGGTGCTAGCATTCTTTACAGGATGGTCTTGACAGAGTTGATGGGGGTAGATGGTTGTGTCTGCTTCTCTGCCAATTTTAAGTCTAATGAATTCCTCTCTTGCTGGAGGGCTGCAGCAGCACCCTCCTTTATGCTTTCTGAACCATAACAGGTTGCACCATGCATTTTGGTACTTGATTAGAATTCTAGAATTGGGGAACAAAAACTTAGATCATCTAGCCAAGGCCTTTGTTCAAATGAGTGGAGTGAAGAAGCTGCTGTGTTTGAGATGCAGCAGCTAATAAATAGTAGTCCTGGAACCAGAACTCCTCTATCCTATCTCTTTCCACCACATGAATTGTTCTCTGTAGTTTCATTTCGATAAGCCAGACTCCACACCAAGAATTTAAGCTTTTGGAGGACAGGGACTTCTTAGATCTCCCCATGACCATTCCACAGTGCTGAATACATTCCCAAGGTCATGGAAGTGCATACTGAATTGATTTCGGAGCAAAAGAATTCTGCTAGTTGTGCTGGCTCTGGCTCCCTCCAACCAAGTGCTTGTGGGGGGGAAGGGGGGAGATATTTGTCTCAGTTTGACAAGTCCTTTTCTGGCTCTGCTGTGAATGTGCTATAGCAATGGTGGCTGTGGGTGATGGATACAAAGTCAAGTACTAATTTCACAGGACTGCACTCTTTCCTAAATAGATGGTCATCATGAAAATATTCTCCTGAGCCTCCTTGTTTGTAGTACTGGGTGTGTAGAGCATGGATTGATAGAGGGACTTCTTTAAGAGGCAAGGCACTCATGCTTGTTTCATTTCAAGTATATTCCAAGGAGTTGTTATAGCCCTATAAATAATCATTGATCCTTCCAGGATGCCTCACAGCAAGTGTTTCTGTTTTGCAGATGAATCAAGAAAGTGAGAGTTGTTAAGTTTTCTACCTAAGGCAAATGGGTTGATACTGTGCAAGCAGATAGATACTCTGAAGGACGATGGGGCAGGAGGCCTTTCTCTGCATCTTTGCCTTTGCCAGATGTGTGTACAAGGAACATCCCATGCCTGAAGGGAAGATAGAAAACTCTAACCTGTGTCACTTTAATACACCAACATCAGCAAAGGCCCAGAATCAAAGCTGGCTGTGTTATCTCTTCTAACCAGAAGCTCTCTCAGGAAAGTACAGTTGGAAAAGCAAAATAATTTCCAGTTGTGTCTTTGAAGTTGTCTGGTGTGTTATCATGGGTTTTTAATACCTACTGTGGATATTTTTAAAATAGAGAGAAATTATAAGGTGATAAATAGAGGAACTGTTTGAACAACTACATCTGAGGCCTAAAAAGTAACCTACATAAAATTTTATTTTCCTCCTTTACTTTGCAGCTGTGTCTGTATTCTGATGCTGGAGAATTTTCTTTTTAAATTAGAGACTTATACATGCTGGTAGTGAAACTGTTATACATTATGTGATTTTTATACCATGAAGTTTCTCATTTTTATGAGATCTATCATTTCCTTTGCGCGTGCGTGTGTGTGTGTGTGTGTGTGTGTGTGTGTGTGTGTGTGTGTGAGTGTGTTAGTGATTAACATGTCTATAAGAAAATCTATTTGCTTCAGTCTTCTCCTGTGGCTGGTCAAATGAATCTTGCCACTCATGGCTCATTTTAATTGGTGACTGTATGAGTTTATTATACTAATTTTTCTGTTCTTTTGTCAGGCCACTACTGGGCAGTTCAATGGTTTAGTTCTATTTTGGGGCTCCTACACGAGCAATACAGCAAGAGAAGAGTGCCTGGCATGTAGCAGGTAATAGGTGCTCAGTAAATGTACATTGAATGAACTAAATAAACTGCAGAATGAATAACTCCAGAGCCAATCACAAAATATGGAATACATCAGTTAATGACCTATTTTAGAATCATAGAATGCTATAGCAGGAAGTGACATTAGAGGTCACTTAATCTAGTTTCCTGTTAGGAGATATCAAATGAACTAGATCTGTTTGCTGTAGAAAAGCTTTTTTTTTTTTTGAATATTAATTTAATTTTGAGAGACGGAGGGAGAGAAGAGAATGAGTGGGGGAGGGGCAGAGAGAGAGAGGGAGACACAGAATATGAAGCAGACTCCAGGCTCTGAGCTGTCAGCACAGAGCCCCTGTAAGGCTCAAGCTCAGAAGCTGTGAGATCATGACCTGAGCCAAAGTTGGACGCTTAACCAACTGAGTTACCCAGGCACTCTTGCTCTAGAAAATCTTTTTAAAGAGATTTGGAGTATTGGAAAGGATTCTAGGTTTACAGACAGCTAGATGATCTAGGCGCCATGCCAGCTAACCACTTGCTTTTTTGCATGACCCTGGAGATACTACTCAGTGTTTGCCCTCTTAAGGATAAAATGAGACAATGGATGCAAATTGTAGGGTTCATGTATTTCATCTCCCTCCTACCCTTTTGCACTTTTAGCAACAAATGACACACCCATCCTGAACACTGGGCACAGGGCCTGGTACCTCACCTCAACTGAACACAGCTATTGGTCTAGGAGGTGGAAACATGATTGAAGCAGGACCAGTGTTAAAAAACAAACTTCAACCAAGTATATTTGAAGGTTGAGTTGGCTTTGTTAACGCTTCATGAATTGGGCAGCATCCCATCTAGCAAGTAGGTTGGGAACTCTTGAGGAGTTATTCAGAGTGTAAGCTTTTCTGTAGAAGGAGGGTGAGTCAAGAAAGTCAGTAGCGAAAAAGGATTGTTCCAGGCAAGGGCAGCTAGCTTTCCCTTAGGGGAAAAAGCAAGGGATCTTATCACACAGCTTACCTCATCTCTTTTGGGGGATGGAGAGGGCTCAGGAGGCAGACTCTTTGGTGCTGATCAAGAAATTCCTGACTGACCAGTTAAGACTACATTTCTGGGGGAGGTTGAAACAAATTGGATTATGTATTAAGCCCCAGTTTGGGGACTCTGCCAGAGTGACACCATTTTGGGCCTGTGGTTTTCTTTTTAACACCAGTTAGTCTTTCTGTGGGATTCTTCAAACCAAACCTGACAAGGCCCATTCTTTTAGTCCTCAGTTGCAGTAAGGACTTGAGCTTGGAACCGCTAGTGGTCAGCCCCAACTTTCCTACTCCCACTGTTGGAGAGAGTAAGAGGACAGACAGTAATAGAGATAAAGGGGAGGGGAGGCTTAAGTTCCTTGGCCCTGAGGAAGCCTCTTGTTTTTGCTGCAGTTTTCCTCCTTGCTAACCTCAAAATTCCTATTTAGGACGTAAGGTGTAGGGTATTAGTTTACTAAGGCTGCCAAAATAAAGTAGCACAGACTGACGGCTAAAGAGCAGAAATTTATTTTCTCACAGTTTCAGATGCTGGAGGCCAAAATCGAGGTATTGGCAGGGTCAGTTTCTTCTGAGGCCTCTCTCTTTGGCTCGTAGATGTCTGACTTTTCTCTGTGTGTTCACAGGGTCTTCCCTCTGTGGGTGCCTATGTCTTAATCACCTCTTCTTATAAGGGCACCAGTTATAATGGGTTAGAACCCGCCTTAAGAACCTCATTTTAACTTTATTACCTCTTCAAAAGCCCCGTCTCCGAATACAGTCACACTCTGGGGTACTGAGGGTTAGGACTACAACATATGAATTTTAGGGAATACAACTCAGCTCATAACAGGCATTTTGTTGGATTTCTATGACTTCCTACTGAAAGAGTGTCAGTTAATCTGGTAACCATAAATTGAATAAACAAGATTCATGGGATCTAGTCAGAAAGCATCTTTTGTTTCCCACTGCCCATTAGAATCTGTTCAATAGAGGAAGTTCTTTCCCTGCCCAAGCATGAAAACTTGGGCAGTCGCATGACTTTTCTGATAATTTATAAGGAATGCACTTGATTACAGTGACTTTTAAGTTATAAATACAAGCTCAGATCAGAGAGTAGAAAGGCCAGTTTGATGAGGTAATAAAAACTTCAAACTTGATTTGAAATTAAATCTTCTCTTTGCTTCTGTCCCCCCACTAAGGCTTTTGACAGTTGGGAATCCTGCCTTAAGTTTCTGATCTCACTAGGGTGTAAGCTGGAAAAGGAAGGAAAAGAAGGAGAGAGGGGCAAGGAAGTGCTTCTTGATAGGTTAGTGACACAAAATGGCTTTATGCTCTCAGTGTCTCATAAGTGCTTTCTCCCCTGGTTTCTTTGTGAGTTTTTCAGCCACAGCAGTAGATGCCCCTATGTTTTACTTATTTGTAATGCAAGCAGTGCATTTTCCTTACCTCCTGGTTTTTAGCAGGTCTGCTCCATACAGGTGCCACTGTGGGGTCCTTTTACCCTTCGAGGCAGCCCTCTTGAGCAGGACCTAAGTGGCTTCAGTCTAGCTCTCTCCCCCATGTGGCCCACATCTGTCCCAGGAGGTCATCTGTTCCCTGGACAGACTGATAGAATAGGCCTGTCTGGCATGGTCATGTCACCCACCTTCAGCTCTTGCTCCCGTCCCTTTTCCAGGCAGGAGTCAGACCTACTTCCCCCATATACTCCTAACTGGGGCACATGCTAGGCTTTCTCAGTGGCCCTCTCAAAGCCCCTCTGTCCTGACCCGAAGCGAGTGGAGATGCATCCTTCCTTCTGGGTTATGTGTGAGAACGGACACATAACACGGCACTTTCCCACGAAATCGCCCTCAGAAACCCTTCATTTTCATTCTCTTGACCCTCTCATTTTGTATGTGGGTTAGGGCTTTTTAGAATCACAGGGCGGGTTGTTAAATGCTGCTCTGACAAATGTGGATGTGGGCCTGGACTTCAAGTTGGAATGTCTTGACCACTATGTCTTGGTATCTCGGTTGGAACTTCCAATTTAACAGATGTTAAACAAAAACAAAAAACAAAAACAAAAACTGTGTAAACTGTGAAGTGCTACAAAAACGTAGGGAATTAACTCCCTTTGCCTTGAGGAGGTACTCAATAAGATAGAACAGAGAATAAGATGTGGCTGTACTTCTTGAAGAAGCAAACATCTCCAAGAGATTTATGTAGGTTGGTCTGGGCAACTTCACTTTCTGTCTAATTAATACATACCTCACTACTTAGTTAAGGTAGAATTGTTAATAATACGCACACTGTTCTCCTGACTTTATGTGCGAATGGCAGTAATCAAGACAGTAGGGGACAAACATTTGAATGAGAGATGAGAGTCACCCGTGGAGCCAGCATTTCTCTCTCAGTTTACACAGGCTGCACTTTGCACAAACACACACCATGTCCACCCATTCAGTGTGTTTTGGTGGTTATGGTGCTTTGCAAAAGCGTATAGACTGAACATCTCATACTTCACTCAAAGGAGCACTTTCTTCACTGAAGGGTTGGAGAAATTGTCAGAAAAGTAGAGAGCCCGTGGGAAACTGCACCAATCACTCGGAATCCACAAGTCCTCATTCATCCATTTAGCTCATTCATGTAGTTATTTACTGGACACCTACTTTTCCCAGGTGTTTATGCTAGCCACTCAATCTGTAGTGGTCAGTTAAACCCGCAGGGCTTGCAGTCTAATAGGGGAAACAGACAAACACTTAACTGTACAGTGGCAAACTGTGCTAAGTGACAAGAAGAATAATGCCAGGACAGGGGAGGGCAGGGATCTCCTGCCTTCATTTGGGGTTTAGGTGGGGGAGGCATTCTTGGCAGAGGAAGTATGAAGGGTGGGTCCCACTATCTGTCCAAGCCTGTGGTTCCCATGTATTCCTAATTAAATAGTAGTAGCCAGGGGGCGCCTGGGTGGCTCAGTCGGTTAAGCGGCCGACTTCGGCTCAGGTCACAATCTCGCGGTCCGTGAGTTCGAGCCCCGCTTCGGGCTCTGTGCTGACAGCTCAGAGGCTGGAGCCTGTTTCAGATTCTGTGTTTCCATCTCTCTCTGCCCCTCCCCTGTTCATGCTCTGTCTCTCTCTGTCTCAAAAATAAATAAACGTAAAAAAAATTTTTTTTTTAAGTAAATAGTAGTAGCCAGTAATTCTAAATGAAATATTACATTTGATTAGGACATGTGTTTTTTAAGGGTACCACTCAGGCCTTTTCTTCCAAATGTTATTTTCTTCAGTTGGTGCTCTACCCTTTTCCCACACAGAGCTTAGAATTTGTTTAAAAAGACTACTCTGGGAGAGATCGTTGTTTATTGGAATAGAAGTTTATGTGTAATATTTTCTCTAAGTGGTCAAATCTCCCCTCTCAGAGCTTCTTGTTATCAGAAATCTGAAGAGCTGTCCCAGAGGAGTTATTCTTTTGTTTTCCACTTTCTCATTCTATGTAGTTAATCCCTCTTATTTATTCCATTTCAAAGCAGGGAACTCAGGGAAGGGGAGGGGACGGAAGGAAGAGTGAGGAAAGCCATTTTGACCATGAATGGTTTACTAATAAGAATGTCTTCTCCAAAAACAAATCACTTAACGTTTTCTTCAAGAAAGCAAGAAAGTGAATATGGTTACGAACATATTGTGAACACAGAGCTATTTGGCTAGACAGAAATGTGAGGTACAATGTCTGCTTGACATGTGGATGATACCTGCCCAAGCTATCAATTGTCAGTATTATTTGATAAAATGATTCTTGAATGCTCTCTGACATGGGAGAAGTAGCACTGGGAAGTGCATTAAGAAACTTGGTTTATAGGGGCGCCTGGCTGGCTCAGTCAGTTGTGCATCTGACTTCAGCACAGGTCATGATCTCACGGTTTGTGGGTTCAAGCCCTGCATTAGGCTTTCTGCTGTCAACACAGAGCCCACTTTGGATCCTCTGTCCCCATCTCTCTCTGCCCCTCTGAGACTCTCTCTCTCAAAATAAATAATTAAACTTAAAAAAAAAAAAGAAACTTGGTTTATGACTTCTGTCTTGCCACTGACTAGTGGTTGTCATTGGTCATCACTCGATGGTATCTATCTCCACGTCCTTAGCTACAAGATGAGGGTAGTGGTAATACCTGCCACACTACCTCTCAGGTTTGTTGTGGAGAATAAGTGCAGTAACCTTAACATGTTTTTGATAATAAATACTTTCACACTGGATAAATCATTATCATTACCATCTGTCTGTTTTTAAATTTTTTTAATGTTTATTTTTGAAGGAGAGAGAGACAGAGCGTGAGGTGGGGGGGTGGGGGCAGAGAGAGAGACACAGAATCCGAAGCAGGCTCCAGGATCTGAGCTGTCAGCACAGAGCCTGATGAGGAGCTCAAAACCACAAACCACAAGATCATGACCTGAGCTGAAGTCGGACGCTTAACCGACTGAGTCACACAGGTGCTCCCTGGGCACTCAGTCTTATACTGATTGTGATCACTCTTCCACAAAGTCCTCCTTTTGGTTTCTAACCTTCCTTGCCTTAGTTTTCTTATTTCCTTTTTCTTTTCACAGAAGTAAAATTTAGAATATATTTGATTTATAAAGCCACATGTGAGTCCATGAAGATAAGGTTCCATGGTTGATATTACTTTGGCTCTGATGTATATTAGCTGTTAAGATGCTGGAGCAGTTGTCTGCCATTTATGTTGGGCTAGGGGATCTTTCTAAGATGCCTTCCATGGTTTTTCTTGTTCAAATTCAGAAGATTATCATTAAGAACAAACCCAAAGTTGGGGAGCCTGTTTCAGATTCTGTGTCTCCCTCTCTCTCTGCCCCTCTCCCTCTTGCGCTCTGTCTCCTTCTCAAATATAAGTAAACATAAAAAAAATAAGAACAAATCTAAAGCAACACAAATATTGGCAGGTCTGGCAAAAGCGCTGAAGATCATAGAGAACGACAAACTGATGAATTCTAAAGTTGTCAATGATCAGTGGAAATAATGCCGTGGGACCTGGCTAACATTCTGTTTCTATTCAGTGGGTGGATATCACCCTTACTTGAAGACAGAGTTCAGTTTTGGTCACTGCATTTAAAGAGGGTGGTGGAGAAAGTGGCATATGATAATGAGTAGCAACAGAATGGAAAATGGGTCCTTTCCATAGGAACAGGTCAAGTTTAAGGGGTTGGATATAACATTTCTTGGTTGAACCACCCGGTTTTATAATTCTGTGGCTTCTAGTTATTGCTTTACTTTTTCTATTTTTTAATTTCTTCTTTTGACTAATATACGTTTTTATTCCATTCCATTGCTTTATTGTGCTACTTTATTTTGTTTTGTTTTAAAGACAGAGTGTGCATACATGGGTGGGGGAGGGGCAGAAGGGGAGAGAATCTCAAGCAGGTTCCACGCTCAGCACAGAGCCTGACGCAGGGCTCAGTCCCTCGACCCTGAGATCATGACTTGAGCTGAAATTGAGAGTCTGGCTCTTAACCAACTGAGCCACCCAGGCGCCCCTGTTCTACTTCTTTATCCTGTACTCATTTATTATTGTCTTTTGGATGCAATTTTAAGTTGACACTTCTTTGTTCAATTTCTTTAATTTCTCATTTACTCAGCACTTAATTTATTTTCTTGTTTTTTATTCATATTGTTATAATCTTCCCCATTCTCATGCACAATCTGTTCTGTTTTTTACTTTATCATTTCTTTGTTTCCTTGTATCCCCAGTGACAAAAGAGGGACGCTGGTATCAGGGTGAGCCCCAGAAGTTCTAATCCAGGGTTTATTCACTGCTCTGGTACAGTGGGGGGCACAATATGGAATCTGGAGTAAAATAGCAGGAAACAACTAAAAGTTCTAATGACAGGGGCTCCTGGGTGGTTCAGTCGGTTGAGCATCCGACTTTGGCTCAGGTCATGATCTTGCAACTTTTGAGTTCGAGTCCCGCGTCGGGCTCTGTGCTGACAGCTCGGAGCCTGAAGCCTGCTTCGGATTCTGTGTCTCCCTCTCTCTCTGCCCCTAACCCACTTGCATTCTGTCTCTGCATCTCTCAAAAATAAATAAACATTAAGAAAAAAAAGTTCTTATGACAGCTTAATTTTTTAGGTAATCACCTGGGTCAATTTTTCTGGCACTCATTTTCCTCATTTCAAAAATACTGATTCTTTGCCTTTCAAAGAACTGCAAAGATTAATGAGATGATGAGTATGACAAGTCTTGCCCAGTGGTTGGTACATAAGCCTTAATTAAATGTTATATCTTTCCCTTAATCACACATACCTGCTCATTTTAGT
Organism: Panthera pardus; assembly: GCF_024362965.1. Taxonomy (NCBI): domain Eukaryota; kingdom Metazoa; phylum Chordata; class Mammalia; order Carnivora; family Felidae; genus Panthera; species Panthera pardus. Next base: position 103,180,362 of record NW_026526721.1, on the reverse strand, counting down.
ATCTGTGACACACAAACACACACACACACACACACACACACACACACACACACACACCTTTCTCTCTGGATTGACAACCTATATCAGTTTTCTTTCTGTCTTTTCCTCTGATCCCTGTATACTTACTCTTTTTGCCTAGTTACTACATACTCAAAACCAAAGTCAAATGTATGAAAAAGATGCAAAATAAAAACATCAGGAAACAATCAGTTAAACAAATCCTTGGTTGATTTTAATTAGCAAGACAGATTATTTAGAGTATGTAAATGTGGAAATTTACGTACTCTATTCTGATAATCACAGCTTACCTACAATACTTCATATCTCCCAAGAACTAATATTTAATCATTTGTTCTAACTTCTTTTTTTTTTCAAATCAAAAAGTCGCTCGGCTTCTAATCACTTAGACTATTGCATAAATTAAGCAAACTGTCCCTTTACTAAAGGTAACTTCTAAGTGTTATGTGTTTAGGATTTTCCACAGGCTGGAGAGGATTTTTTTTAATGTTTATTTATTTTCGAGAGAGACAGAGACAGAATGCGAGTGGGTTGGGGCAGAGAGAGAGGGAGACACATTATCCGAAGCAGGCTCCAGGCTCTGAGCTGTCAGCCCAGAGCCCTATGTGGGTCCTGAATCCATGACCTGATAGAGCATGACCTGAGCCTAAGTCGGCCACCCAACTGACTGAGCCACCCAGGTGCCCCATACCATCTGTCTGTTTTTGAGTTTTCTGTTCATGACTGATCTTAGCCTATAAAACCATTCTCCCCAAGTTCATTTACCTTGAGGCTGAGATTTCTGACATCTTACCTGTGTACCTGGCTGGGTAAAAGTTTTCTGACATGGCTGCCACTCATGCAGGGATCCCTCATGGTGTATATGACAAAGTATACCTTTTGAAGCACAAGAGAACTGGGTTTGAATCTCAGCCCCGTTATTTACTGCTAAGTGACCCTGGGGGTGGGGGAATTACTCTTTCTGTGCTTCAGTTTCCTCATCTGTGAAATGGCTGTGAGGAATGAAATGGTACAAATTATGAAAACACTTACCACACTGCCTGGTGTTAGGATAGGCTTTTCAGAAATGCTAGCTCTCTTCTTTAAAACAAACAGTGTGGAACCCAGGATTTGCAAAACAGGTTTTTGTTAAGTAAAAGTTTCCATCCATGAGGGGTTATGATGAATACAAATTCAGTTTTTTTTCAAATGGTGCTGTAGCCAAGAAAACGAAGCACTCTGTACTAGCTTTCTGATAAAATCATATTTTAAAATATTTTAGTATTTAGAAATATCAGAAGAGGCCATTTATTTTTATGTTATTACAATTTGAAATTTTACCACTTGAGTAAATTAATTTTTTTTAAACGGGGTTTATCTCTTACCATTTTTCAGAAAAGTTTGAAAATTGTTTACAAAATGAAGCCCAACAGAAAACAAAGCAATTAAAAATGTAATTGGAAAAAAAATAAGATAAGTGGCTAGCTATCCTCAGAGGTCTGATGACAAGCCACAAAAAGTACCTCCAAGGGAAGAAGACAACGAGAGCCCTTGTTTTTTGCGTGTCTTGTGCAGGCAGTTTGCATTGTCCTCCTCGGAGTGTGCCCCACCTCCTTCCCTGCCCTGCCTCTTCACTATTTGTGGGAAAGGGGGCCCGGAGCTCTTGAGGTCGGTGGGAAATGAGCCAGAGCTGACCAAGAATTTGCAGCACGCAAATAGAAAAGTGTACATTCTTTTTGTTGCCTTGACACTTTTTCCTGAATTGAGAGCTTCACATATTGCATCTGCATGTGTATTGTCTCTTGCCTGGGATATAACCGAACTTTCTTTATCTGAAATGTTTCTGGGCCAAGAGTGGTGAAACAGATGACTTCAGGCAATCAGATCACAAAAAAAAAGAAAGAAAGGACTTTGATACATAGCTTTCTGTTTATGAACTTAAAATGACTGAATTTCTCTTTTATAGAAGTGCCTCTTGAGGAATGTGTTTAATGGAGGTTTATGCTCTTATGGATATTTCAACCTAATGGTGTAATTACCATATGTCATTAATCCTATTCCTACAGGGAATTTGTCTTCTCCTTTTTTTTTTCCCAAAGCTAGAGGGTAACAAGAGCAAATATTTTCAACTTTAGCACATAATTCATTTTAAATGTAATTTGACAAGTTGAGGATATGAAAAACAAGAAGTCAAGATGATCAGTTTTTTAAAAAGTGGAAACCATTAAACTGTGTTACAAAGAATGCCTCACAGCACCCTTCCCCCGTGCTGGTATTAATGTAAATGTAAAACAACTTCTAGCTGCATCTTCTATTTTTAGACTTTGATTTTCTGTAGGTTGCTTCTGTGCCAGCTCTGCTCTTCCCCACCCCGAATACTTTTTTGGTAGGTTTCCTGCTGCGACCAAAGTCAAATGACTGGAAATGAGGGAAAGTTAACATTTAAGGGGTACATTTAAGAGATTATACATTCGCTGTTCCTTTGCTCACTCTTTGGGAGAAGGAGGTAGTATGGGTCTTACTGGCTTTTTTTTCTTCTTCTCTTCTTTTTACCCGAGATTCTTTTATTACAAAAGTAATACGTACTCAGTGCAGAGATCCTAAAAAGTACAGAAAACTGGAAGGAAAATAAAATCACTTGTAATTCCTCCACCCGGAGAGAACTGCCATTGATCGTGATTCTGTGTAGTGGTATATACATCCTTGTTTTATGTGTCTGTGAGTTCACACCATAGGGCAGTTTGGTAAACTTTCTTTTTCAACTAGCAATATACTGTAAATATTTCACGTTGTTGAAACTTCTTCTCCATCACCATTTTTGACGGCTATATGGTATTCTGTCATTTCGATGTATCTAAATATGGACCAAACATATCTACCTGAAGACAAAAGCCTTTGTGTCCTGAACCCGGAAGGTAAGTCACAAGCCATTTAATTCGGGCACTAGTGAGGCCCTGTGCATGAGTTGCTGAAGGCTGGGCTGCCGGGGCGGCCCAGGGTAGTCATCGGACTTTAACAAGGGACTGCATTGTTCCGTCCCTGTTTTCTTATGCCTGGTGCCTCACTTCCTTAATGGCTGAAAAAACCCTGGGGAGAGGGTTTCTCAGGTATCATTGCTTAGAGTGAGCAAGATAATTTATATACAATTTTTTTCCGCCTTAAAGCCCTGAGAATGTGTACTCTGCAGGGACCGTTCAACTCCTTTTAATTATAAATAATGACTCCTGTGAACTTGATACTGATAGTCATTTAATTCTGTCATTCTGCAGGATGTAGTTTAGATTCTAATCTATTAATCTAATCTCTGCTCCAGCTCTATGTTTAAAGGATTGGGTAATTTTGCAACAGCCAGGATAACCCTTCTGGTGGGGAGGAGGCTAAGGGAATGCCTGGCTGCGTACATCCATATGTGTATATCAACGCCTCTTTCCTGTATTTGGTTTCTTGTAGTCAAGAGAATAGTGATCCGTCAGTTACAGTTTGCCGGTGCAGAAATGCTGCACTGCAGCAGAGACACTGGAAAATGTGAAGATAGCATGTGCTCAGGCAGTGCTGAAGTAGCGTTGTATAAATAGCGGATGCTGCCTTGTCCCGGGGCCTGGCGCTGTGCACCTCAGGAACCAAGAGGAGAATGGGCCTCAGTAAAGGAGTCCTAATTGCACCAAATCAAAGCTCATTGAGTCAGCCAGGTCATTAACTCCTTGATATTTAATTACTGGCTGCTCCACTGCTGGAAAATGTCATCAGGCCCTTGTACTAAATCAGCTCCTAAAGAATGCATTCTCCCTTTGAAGGGTTCATGTTTTATTGTACTGTAGAAAGATCAGAAAAACATTTTGACAATCCGGTAAAGCTGGAGGTGCCAGCTGCTGTGTCCCGAGCCGCCATTGCTCTCCCAGGCCTGCCTCTAATGGCTTGCAAGACCATGCAGAAGAAATTCGAAGATTTGGCAATAACCTAAGACTCACCCTGGTCAAATTTGAGGCGGATCCTTGATCTAGGCATTTTGTCTGTTCCTCTCCTCTATTACAACTGTCTTGTGCAGGGAATTGGGGGAGAATTTTTAACTGAATTTCTTGACGTTACTTTAATGGCCCATATTCATTCAATCCTGGGCATATCAGTCTCATGACACATGAAGAACTTCTGCAGTATCTTCTCTACACAGCTTTAAGTGAACAGAGTCTGAAGAGGTTTTTAGTATTCCCAAGGGTGTGTTTGGTTTCGTGTTTTGAAAAATGATTTCAGTATCAATTGTTTTTTAACATACTACGTATTTTACTTTGTGTAATTATACCAGATAGCTAATGGCACAAACATTATAATGTAAAACAATCTAAAATATGAAGCATTAGAAATAGTTGTGAGATTTATGTTTCCCAGATGGGCTTAATAATTCCTGCCTAATAATGGCATATTTCTTTTTTAGGAGAGTTTAATTAATTTGCACCATAATTATTTTATTGGTCATGACCTTTTAAATTACTTTCTTATATTTTTTATCATTTTGCATAGCCGGAGCCCCATATGTATTAATAATTATGCAATGTTTGACAGAATAATTCTGAAGTAGAGAGAATTTCACTTGTGGAATTTTTGTGCTAAGTGGATATTTTTCCCTCCCAATTTTTGTTTACCTTCATTGCAATAATACATGTATGGTTCTTAGCTCGGTGCCTGGCCCATAGTAAATGCTCAATAAATGTTAGCAGTTTTGAGCATTTTCATTATAGTCACCAAAATATTTCAGTTCATTTTTTTACCTCTAGTGGCAGCTCGTGTGTTTTTGTTTGAAATAATTAAATTTCTGAGTATTTACATAGTCTCACAGAATTAAAAGAAAAGTAAACTCTCAATAAATTTTAATAAAATATGTTTCCCAGGAGCTAGTAAAATAATTTAAATTCATTCCAGAGTCATCTCTGAATTATAACTCTTCTCATTTATCATCCATTTCATTTGATGATAAAAGAATGCAAAACCACGTAAGGGAAATCTTTGACATAACTGGAATAAAATGTCTATTGTCTTGTTAAAACATTTCAACACTTTGTACTATTTTAAAAATTCTATATTCATTTAGCTCCCAGATGTTTTATGCCCAAAAGTGCAATAAATTAGCATGAGTCATTGAATCGTACAAACTGTTATGCCACACATTCAGGTTATCCTTCTAAGTGTGTGTAATTCAATATTTAAAATATTGTTGAATATCATTTCTTACAGGTATAGATCTACATAAAGTTGAGAGTGTGTGGTTTTTAAGTTTGATGATTTCAATTTTTTAAAAAAAGGTTAGCATCAAGAGTGTTTACCCTAAGTGTTGTTTTTTTAAATTTTTACAAGTATTTCTTCTGCTCTACTCTTAAATCCTGACTGCTTATTAACATCATACTCTTGTATTGTTGAAAGCCAGTCACACTAGGTCTCATTTTTGCTGCCTTAGTTAAGACAAGAGAATTGCTGTTCTTTAAGAAATGGATTTGTTCATTGCTGCTTATGTGACAGAAGGAATTTGAAGCCATGTGATTTCTTAGCTGGTTCTGTTAATTCAGTAATGGCTTCATACTGCCAATTGATGGCTTCTAAGTCACTAAAGCTAACACAGAGGTTTGTGAGAAATTCTGTTCCAATGATACATGAAAATATGAGCATATTTTTAACCATCTGGATGATCAATATGCCTTCTGTTGGTTAGGCTTATATAATTTAACCTGGAGAGATTACTACTTAATATGATACCTGCAAAAGAGAAAGTTTGCAAAACAGTTATTAGGAACCTATGAACTATTATTTTTCTTCTGCTATTTTCTACCAAATTATAATGAACTCTCAGGCTTTCTATGTTATATAGATCTTACACATTCTTTGTATCCTGACTTATATTACTCACTAGCACCTCCAAAGTAGGATGGTATGATAAAAGGAAATAATTAATAGATGATTGATAAAATTTTAGAATTCATAGAATAAAATTTAAGACACAAAAGGATTTTGAAGATCCTCCGACTCAGCATTTTCCCTTCAGCCCACTCCTCTGTCTTACCAATGAGGATACTGAAGGCCAGAGATGTTCAAGAGCACACAGCTGCAGAGTGGGCCAATTGCAGTGTGACCTCAAACCTAGCTTTCCTATCTTGTTGGGGACTCCTTCCAGAAGAAGCTGGGAAATGGAACACTTCACTGTCCCACATTTTACTGTGGAATAGAATGAATTGCCCAAGGAAAGAATGCCTAGCCTACTTTCAAAGGTTTTTAAAGTAGGTGGGTGGTGGGAAGAGACTATGGCTAGAATGGGTCCCTACTGGGAAAGAACCCAAAGACAGACAACAGCACTCACTGCTCCACCATATTGTTTAGGATGAGTTCTGCGAATTAGCTGAGCAATTTATTTCTTAAAAAAACATCTATCTGTAAATTGGTTCAACTCTTTTTTTAAAGTTAGAGAACAATAACTCCATTTTTTATATACTCTCAAGCTTTGATCCACTTAATTCACAAGTCTATGAAATAGCTCAACAAGAATGTTATATTTCTTCCTTTTTCCTCTGAGTATATTAGAAAAATGTTATCTATAGGTTGTTTTAACTCATTTCTTCCTTGATTATTCTGTACTTAAAGAGCAAGTGGATTCTACAGTTGAAATTTGCTAAGAGAGTAGAACTTAATTGTTACCACAAAAAAAAAAAAAAAGAAGAAGAAGAAGGAAGAAAAATGTGAAGTGATGGATGTGTTAATGAACTAGATGGGGGGAATCCTTTCACAATGTATTCACATATCAATTCACCATGAAATGTGCTACTTTAAATATCTTACCAATTTATATGTCAACTATACTTCAATAAAGCTGAAAAAGGAACTGAAATTTGATTCAATAATACCTTGGAATTTCTCTGGGAAGTATTTAGTTTATAAAACCCCAAAGCATAATTAACTATGCAGCCTGGAATTTGTCTCTAAAAAAACTTTTAATCTCAATATGATAAAGTCCGTTTAAGGGCCCTGTTAAGTAATTGTGTTTGAAAATAATTTATCTGTTTCCATGTGATTTAATTTAATGAACTTATATATCTACTTCAGGTCTTTCTTCTGCCAGACTTTCCCCTTATCAATTCATCTTTCACACTGCTGCCCCACTTTATGTTTTAAATCACAAACCTGGTGGTCTATTCTTTTGTTTAAAACACTTTAAGGAATTGTATATATTGTAGACTTTACAAGAAAATCCATTACAAACGACAGATTTAATAATTTGATCTCAGAACCAAATAGTGACTTGGGTTCAAATCTCAACTTTATCATTTACTAAGCTAAGCAAGTTAATTAACTTTTTTGGACCTTATGTGAAAATGGGTATAAAAATAGTACATATTTTTTAGAGTCATAATGAAAAGTAAATAAGATAATGAATTTGAATACTTGGCTTAGCATTCAGCATATAGAAACATTTCAATAAATATTAGCTATTGCTGTTTATTATTGTTATAGAATTTAGTTACTTATTTAATTTATGAGAGAGAGAGAGCATGCGTGCATGTTCAAAGGGGGAGGGGTAGAGGGGGAGGGAGAGAGAATTCTAAGCAGGCTCCATGCCCAGTGCAGACCCCAATGCAGCGCTCAATCTCACAACCTTGATATCACCAATTGATCTGAAATCCAGAATTGGAAGCTTAACCGACTCAGCCACTCAAGTGCCCCTATTATTATAGAATTTAAATTTGTAAGTATACATACGGGGTTCCAAGTATACATACATGATTCTGCCTTTTGTTCCACGTTTTCCTCTCCCTTGAAACATACATATAGACTCTTCACTCCAGCCCTTAAACCCAATTTAACCTCAAACATACCGTGTTTTTCATGCCTTTGTGTGTGCCCTGTGTTCTTTGCCTGGGTTGCTACTCTGCTTATTGTTCTGCTCTAACCTTACATCCCTCAAGGCTCAGCTCACATATGTCATGTGTCATGGTGTTTCCAAGACTTCCCACCTACAGAAGTTTATCGTACTCTTTTGTAGTTGTTTCTTTACCACTCATCTGCTTCCTTAAATCATAAGCTTTTTGAGGGCAAGGATTCTTCTTTTTGCTCTCTCTGTTCAGCAGAATACTAGGAGAATCGTTAACACTCAGCAAGTGTTGAAAGAATGCATACTCGAATGAATTACTAGGCCTGCTTTGTAACCCAGTACAGGCAGCCATCTGCATTTCATAACTGAATTTTGACAGTTGTTCATCCAGTAGACAGGATGACAACCACACCTTAATACATTTATTCAGTTTCCCTCTTGAGTATCATGGAAGTTGGGCATTTCGCTTGATTCATGGATGCCATCTGGTGGAGGAAAGAGTAACTACAGGTGTGTGTGTAACCAAAACCATATGGAAGTGAACATGAGTACTGTTCATTAATATGGAAGTTTCCACAGTTTTACAGTGGTTTCTAGAAGCATAGTCAGGAATAACTCCCTGGTTTGTTCTTTAATTCTTGTGCATTTGTTTTCTTAATATTCGAAGAAGTTGTTCATTTACAAGTAATGTTTGAAAACATTACTTTGGCTAATAAGATTATATGACTAAGTATTGTTCATCTGTTCCAGTATGTGATAGAACAAAACTGGAAAGTCTTATAATGCACGTTTATAAAAAGATTTAAACTCTTATGAATTTAGGAACTTCCCAGACTCTATTTCTAATTGCTTTAGCTCATATAGAGAATAGCGAAAAAGCGTGGCAGAGATCCTAGAGTAAATGGGCCATCCATTGTATACAACTCTAACTTCCTATATTGCATATGAATTTTTTTAATAAAATTGAGAAAAATCTAGTGTAAGAACTTAAGTGAGTTAAGGTCAACTGATTATCTAAAATTTAGATAGTGAATTTTAAAAATGCTTCTGTGATAATGAGGTCTTTTGATTCATTCATTCCTCAAGCAGTGAGCATGTACCTAATGCCTGATATTGTACAAAGTACTAAAGAACCAGAGATGAAAGTCATAGTTCTAATTTTGGCCCAAATAATGAATATTTAGGTAAGCGTAAAGCTAAATAACTTTTCATAAGACAAATCATACCAACTCCATTTAGATTTTCATGAATTCCTTATATTTATTGACCCATCTATGTGAATCATAAGCATCATGGTTATAAAGTTACTAGTTTTATTCTTGCTATTATGATGGATTTTCTTAGAGTATATGAATCTAAAGGGAAGTTCTTTATGATTTTTAATAAGTAGATATGCATTCAATATTCACATTTTTAAATTACATTCTATCTGAAGGATAGACTGTCATCCCCCCACCCCCTGTTTCAACTATCTGGAGCACTATAATGAACCAGGCAGTAAACAAAAAAGGACTAAGGAGAAAATGATAATCATAAAGTCCATGAAGAGCTTCCCACAGCAATCAGAGTGGTTGGATGTGGGAACCAACTTCATGTATAGGAGAAATGAATGTTTCCACCTTTTGTGTTCTAAAGACGGTCTTAACAAAAAATGCTAGATTTTCTTCTGTATTCTCGTTGAAAAACTGTGGAAGTATGTGTTTCACTTCAGAAACATATCCATCAAAGGAGGTTAAAATAATTTTTCATCATTTAGAGTAGTAGAGTTAAATGGGACATTCACTTATGTGGAACTCTTCATTCCCTGATGACACTTGTTAAATGAGGTATTACAGAATTGAGCTATCATTTATAGAACTTTCATTTGAAAAATTACATAGGACACACATACAGCCAAATCTCATTTTCTCTTTAAAGAACTGGAATGGACCCTGAGAATTTACCTAGTTCTTGGGAAGGATACCATTAAAGTGTTACATTAAAATGTGTTATATATAAAATTTTGTTTTGTACAGGTCATTTCAAACCAAACTGGCAACTCACTTATAAATAGCTATTCAAAGTTAAAATGGCCAGCTACCTGTCTTCTAAAGTTCTGTTAACCTTCTATTTAATTATCTAAATGAAGATACATGATTGGTATTAGAACAGAAAGTTTGGTTTGTTGAGTGCATCTTGTAAGTCACGTAGACTTATTTAATGACCTCTTCATCCTAGGGCACTTAGATCAACATAATATGTTTTGAAGAAGACTCATAGGTACTACCTTGTAGAATACAAGGAGGGTGTAGATGGCAAAGTTTATACTTTTTATAGTCTGATTACTTCCATACTAATTTATGACATTTGGAAATTGCTTGTTGCAACAATAAATCTTTGGGTGAATTTCCCTTGGATATGGACTATCTGGATACAGGACATAAAGATAGGCCCCTGCTCCATAGTAAATGGTTTTTGCTTGCCATTTCATAGACACCAGCCCTTACTAAGCAATTCATTATTTTCTAAGGTTGAAGCAGCTGTGGATTACTATAATTATGAATTTATTATGTCCCTGCCAATCTACGATGAATCCTAATTCAAACTTTACATGTCTCTTTGGAACCTTGTTAATTTTCTTGTGATAATGTGGTTCTGACATATGACAGTTTTGAGAATCCATAGTTGCTTAAGTTAGTTTTTTATGATGCATTGCCAGTTGCCCATTGTTTCTAGAATGCCTAATGACCTTTTCATTTTTAACATTACATCATGTTACAGCAGCTACTCTTTATAATGCCTGGCTGCATTTTTATCTACCCATTTCCTCTGAGGATTGCTACTGAGCTGCAGTTGCCTCTGACTTTTTAGGTTATGTGGTCAAGTGGAAAGCTATAGAATGTTTAAGAAATCTCTCTGGAGTGTTACAACCAACTTTATTGGGTTCACATAGTAAATTTGCATGTACTTACATTTTAGAGCTGATCAGATTGTTTTGTGATTATCTCTTTAGTCAATTCTGTAGCTAGATTGTGACCTATTTCTAGGTAATGACTCTGTACAACTTATTTTTACACACCTAGAGCCAACACATGATTAAGTACATGAAGGCAAATAATAAATGTGAGTTAAACAATATCAGTAATATATATACATATATGTAATGTGTATACACACACACACACACACACACACACACACACACACACACATATCTGCTGATTTTCTTTAGCTTGGCCATTAATATATACCAGGGTTTGGCAAACTTTTTCTGTAAAGAGCCATATAATAAATACTTTAGGCTTTGTATATCATATGTACTCTGTCTCAACTGCTCAACTCTGCCAATGAAGTTAGAAGCAGCCATAGACAGTATACAAACAATTGTTTGGGGTTGTGTCCCAGTAAAACTTTATGTACAAAGGCAGGTGTTTGGGCTGTAGTTTGCCGCCCTGGATTTAGACTAAGGCACATGGACAGGTTTCATCTCTTGTGCTAACTTTGATTGATTGCTGGCTGCCTGGAGTACAGTATTGAGGGGGATTCTCAGTGTGGGTCTAAGCTCAGTGACAAATCTTTGACCGAATAATAAAACATTATTATTATTGTTAAAGTCTTTAATAATATTATTGTTAAAGATGTTAATTCATCTTAACATCTTAAGATGGAATCTTAAGGCATGTATTTTATGTCTCAGCTTTATCCCTGGCTTCATCTCAATTTTACTATATTTTTTTTCTTAGCCGCAAATTCCTAAAACTTGCCCACATGAAATATTTATGAAACTATAGATTTTGTTGAAGAACAAAGGACTATGAGAGGTGCAAGGGCACATCTGCAAAACACTGACAGATCCACCTTTCAGGGTTGTTGTGAGGATTAAATGAAGTAATTTATAGAAAGTACCAAGTATAGTGCCTAGCACACAGTAAGAACTCAATAAATGGTAGCTGTCAAATATATGCCTACTAAAGAACTGGGTCAGCCTGCCTAGATGGGTAAATTATGTTACTTATGATTCTCTAGCCATCTTCCCAGGTAGGTGGAAAAAACTCTGAAGATGTGAATCTTAATTACTCAGATTTTATCATTCTGCATTAAGTCTCTGCCAGTGAGAAATACTAAGCTATAATATACATTCAAGTCTTTTTTTCTATTCTTTTGTTTGTGGGGAACTTTCCACATGAAATAGGACCATGTATCCACATAGAGGGAACATGATATGGGGGGACCACTGGCCTTCTTTCTTACCCTGCTGAGGCAACTTGCATACATTTCTTAAAAGAAGTTTAATTTTATGTATTTCATTTTATTTTGTTTTAGTTTTATTCCTCTGACTTTTTGGGCAAGAATTTTACAACTCAGGACAAATGATTCTAAGGTACTTTAGGCTTATTAGTTGATGCTATTTTAGCTCACACAGTTCCTTTTGGAAACAGATATTTTCTCTGACTTAAAGAAAAAAAAATAATAGAAGATACCCAGAAGTATTATGATTCTGTGTGTTATTGTAAAAAGGTCAAAACTTGGTGTAAATTTAACACTTGAGATTAATGTGGAAGGAGAGCAAAGACTCTACCAGTTGCCTGTACTAAACAAAGACAGGCAACAGTGTGAGGACTAGGTGAGAAAGAAAAAATTAAAAATACACAAGGCATTGGGGCACCTGGGTGGCTCAGTTGGTTAAGCATCTGACTTCATCTCAGATCATGATCTTGAGGTCCGTGGGTCTGAGCCCCACGTCGGCCTCTGTGCTGACTGCTCAGAGCCTGGAGCCTGTTTCAGATTCTGTATCTCCCCCTCTCTCTCTCTGTCCCCTCCCCCTGCTCACACTCTGTCTCTTTCTCAAAAATAAACATTAAAAAAAATATACGAGGCATTATTAACTGGGAGGTCAAGAGCTTGTTGGGTCCTGATTGTCATTCTTAACTCAGCTTCTTTATAAGAAAGTCATGTTAATGAAAAGAAATTCAGAAACTAACCCCCCCTCCCCATCCCTTGCCCCAACACAGAAAATTATTACTGGTTTTACTTGGGCAAGTGTAGTGTGTATTGCTCCCTTCCATATGTTCCTCAACAGACTCAGTGACCTGTATCTAACACCTCACAGTACAGGTCCATCGTGAAGCCTTCCCTCCTATAAAATTGTAGCTTCTATTCACTCATAGCTCTCATTGATGCACATTTTAGAAATTCCATATCAATGAAATATGCTCTTTTTGCTGCCTGTATTGACCTCTTCTTTTTTTTGTTATCTTTATTATTTTTTTTTTTATTTTTATTTTAAGAGAGGGAGAGACAGCAGGGAAGGGGTAAAGAGAGAGAGAGAGAGAGAGAGAGAGAGAGAGAGAGAGAGAATCACAGGCAGGCTCCATGCTGTCAGTACAGAGCCCGGTGTTGGCCTCAATCTCATGAACCTTGAGATTATGACCTGAGCTGAAATCAAGAGTCAGATACTTAATCAGCTGAGCTACCCAGGCACCTCTGTATTGACCTCTTCTTATTTCCTTACTCTTTACTCCTTTACCTGTGAACCTCCTAATTTTTAGATCTTGGCTCAAGCATCATTCTCTCAGGGAAGCATCCCTTTTCCCCCACCAGGTTGTTTAGGTTTGTTTGTTATATCCCCTCAAAGAACCTTATTCTTAGAGCACTTCTGTTTATATTTATACACTTACTTAAGAGACTACATATTTCGTTAATTTTTGTCTCCTCACTAGACCTTAAGCACCATGAGAGCAGAGACATGTCTACTTTTGCCCACCATTATTCCTAGCAACTAGCACACTGCCTGGCACATAGTAGACAAGTAGTAATTGGAAGGATGTAAAGGATATAATTCTAGCCTGTGACTGCATGCCTGCTCATCCAGCTCTTGTTCGGAGTTGAAGCAGGACTTGGGAAAGGGTATATTTTTCTCTGTAAGGTCCATGAACTATTCGCCCATTCAAATTTATTTTAGTTTTTTTAAAAAAAAATTTAAGTAATCTCTACACCCCACGTGGGGCTCAAACTCACGACCTCGAGATCAAAAGTCGCTCACCCTTCTGACTGAACCAGCCAGGTGCCCCTGCCCATTCAAATTTTAAAATGTGTCATTTTATATTTACATAAGCAGGTGTATTCACTACTAAATTATAGCTGTGCCATGCAACTAGGTATCCCATTTTCCTCTTGCTAAAATAAGATACCCTTTCAAACTCTGTATGCAAAGTTATGCAACACTGCTGGTGATGCTGATTTGCTTTCCTTTCTGCTACATTTTGCTGCCACTCTTCAGGCTTCAAAATTCCACTGGCAGTTCCCGGCAGAGGTCAAGCCAGTGTTCTGACCATGCCTGGGCATGGTCAAGAGGATATCACTATGTTTTCAAGGTGCTTTGCCACAGGTCATTTTGTGGCCTGTTTCACACAGCTTGCTGAGACTTGCTTGATTGCGCACAAGCTGTTGGGAAAGGGTTCCAGGTGCTCCTGGCATCAGAAGTACTCAAGGTCAGTTAGCTTGCTTTAGGGAGGGCTCAGCCTTTCAGAGGCCGAACAGATTGGTGATTTTATACAATAAAAAAAGCCTGTGGCACGGAGGGTAGACAGGCCGTGTGGGAATATCACTGCATACAGTAAGGTTTTTACAAGAATTAAAAATATTTATGCACCAAACTGAGTCCTGGGGGATGCAGGAGGGCTTTATTGTGGAGGCTCTGGTATAGCTCTGGATATACATCAGAATTTGTTGTATAGCTTTGCAAAAATACACGTGCCTACACCTTATAAAAAACAGAACTCTAAGGGGTAGAAACTGGTAGGTTTCTCCCTACCTCGTTAAAATATAGTACAAGTTTAAAAAGCAGATTCTAGCATCCCACCTGAAATATCTTGATTTATCAAGTAGGGAATAGAACCCATAGTCTGCATTTTTAAGAAGACATCCCCTACCCCTGTCCCAATTGATTCAGAAGCAGTAACATCCCTGAGAAACACTAATCAAGTCCAACCACCAAATTTGTAGAAAAAACTAAAGCCCTGTCCTAAGTGTCCTTTCCATGAGTGGATCTAATAAGGCTTCTCTGAGACCTCGTTCATGAACTTCATACTTGGGTTCCTAAAATGGGACATGAGATATACATTGTGTGTGTGTGTGTGTGTGCGCGCGCGCACGCACATATGCACACAAGAGGATCCATTGCTCTCCTCAGATTTTCATTTAGGTTCAAAATGATACAAAAGCAATAAGAAACAGTTTCTTAGTTTGAGATACAGCAAGGGCTGGCTCTGTCCAAACTAGCAAAACTAACAGTCCTGTTTCCTGTGGTATTAAACAAGATTTGGTGCTTAAGTGTAAAATAGTATGACATTTGTATAAATGGCAGAAGAGTGGCAAATGTCAGAGTAATAGAAAGAAACACAACGGGTGCAGTCCTTTTATGTTTGTGATCAAAAAAATTAACATTCATAGAGCATTAAGCTTAGTTTTCAAGTACCCCCCTCTCTACCCTTTTCTCCTGGCATGCCTACACTGGGTTCAATGTTATGTGTGAAAACACTTTTGTCCCACCTGTTAGTTGCTCATAAATTAGTGAGGTGGCAAATAGGTGGCTGGATGCAGACCATGTGAGTGGTTGAGAGCTGTAGAGAGGTCCAAACAAAAGACGGTGCTGTGGCAGTACAGGGGAGGGAAACCATAGCTTTTGTTCTGGAACACTCCTTTTGCAACCTAAGTAATGACTCCTGTCTGTACAGAAGTTTTAAAACTATGGGCATGCAATAGATGCTACTGAATGCATTCTTTCCTTCCCTATGTGTATGATGGAACAAATTAAGGTGGTTTTTTTGTTAGGTTATCCTCAAAAAAGTTTTGATGGTAGGTCTTGCAGGTGAAGCCAGAGATGGAGAAGAGTAAATTAAACCTTAAAGTAGTTCAGAGTTTTGTGTTTTCCTCCATGCAGAGTTAAATCTCAGAGTACACAATGTCTGTCTGTCCTGACCTTCACTTTCCCACTTTATGCCTCATTCCTAGGAATTTCTCTCAGTGCTTTATTGCTTCTTATTTTACCTCCCTATATATAAAAACCTGTTCAACTTGTCCACACTAAGACTGAACATTTCTTAGTGTATTACTCCTTAAAATATTTGCCTTTTGATAGGGGAAGAACTAGCATAAACCAGAGATTGAAAGTTCCGTGCAGAAATTGGAATGGCAGAATAAGACAGTTATCAGCTTCCTGGACAGAAGGATGGACCCTTCTCCACACCACCACTGCACATACAAGGAGCCTAAATGTAATACTGATTTTGAAGGCACTTTTTAAAGTCCTATCAGTCTGGGGACATCAGCTTGATTGGCATTGGCCTTGAACTTCTCTGCCACCTGGCCACATCTGTTCTTTGGAGATGCTCCCTGAAGAGCCTGATGGTAGCTGTGGAGCAGAAGCCAAATGAGGCCCAAGAGGAGTTCTCTGGCCCTATTGCCCGACAAGGAACATTTTGTCTGACTATGTTCTGGCTGCCTCCCTGAGAGACTGCTCTATTGTTATAGAGTTCTTTTTGATTAATTAACTCATGAGTGTTTTATAATTCATTTATAACAGTTGGTCCCATTGGCTTTCTGAATTACCAAGGGCATTTTCAGTTAGTATTCTGCATGGAACTTTCTAGAACACATTTGGAGAGCATCTAGGGAAATTAGTATTTACCTAAGCCTAAGATTCAGAAATGGAAGGGAATTTTATCAGTAATTAACCATAATTTTCTTTGAAATATGCCATGTTTTCTTCTCTGTAAACAAACATTACCTGGCTTTTTTCTTCTATAGATGTCAAGTGTATAGAATGTGAAATGATTTCTTACTTCTCTCTATAACTGCTGAAATGATAGGAACTCACCTATCAAAAAATTGAACAAGACTGCTTTGGCTGAGTGCTGCTTGTTTTCTCAACAGATTTACAAGACAGTTCACCAGCAGACTGTTTTTATGTTGCCATCTCTCAGGAGAACTTAGATGTGTGTATGTGTGCTTTAAGAAAAAAATTAAAAGGACCATGGAAATTGTATAGTCTATTCTCCCCTGATTCTCTAGAATGTGTGTGGTAACTGAGGGGCAAAGTCTTCATTAATCATCTCTTTGATAGTAGAAGATAACTTCAACTTTTCTTCAGACTGTAAATAGATGAACCTTTTTAATTCCTTAGAGTTTGAGTGTAGATTTTTATTATCAAAGCAGTAAGATTAGGAAAATAAATCACATGGCTAGACAGTGTTAGATTCCTTGGCTAATAATATCTTACTGGACTAGAGAACGGGGATCTAGAAAAGGAAAGTAAGGGCACCTGGGTTGCTCAGCCGATTAAGCGTCTGATTCTTGGTTTTCGGCTAAGTTCATGATCTTGCTGCTTCATGAGTTCGAACCCCATGTCGGGCTCTGCGCTGGCCTCGTGGAGCCTGCTTGGTATTCTCTCTCTCTCCCTTTCTCTCTGCCCCTCCCCAACTCACACTGTCTCTGTCTCTCTCAAAATAAATACATAAACTTTAAAAAAAAAATAGAAAAGGAAAGTAATTTGGTATATATGTATATATATCCATCTGCAGTCTGGGAAGCTATCACTTAGGGAGTGGAATTTGAGTTATATTTTCACACTCTGACATGCTTGGTGCTACCACATGAAAATGGCCTCAGATCAAATATGGATCAGATGACTGATAAAATTATTAAAGGTTTGTCACTTGAAGAATCCCAGGTGAATTATCCTGAATAATCTATAACTTAGCAGTCAGCACCTTTATGATTAAACTAAATGAAAACTTCAATCTCCATATTAAGTAGGTAATATGATTTCAGGTCCCTCACTTGCTGAGTGTTATGCCCTCTGTGATGGTCATTCCATCACAGACTGACTAACATTTGCACATCCACAGCTCTGGCTCTCCAGAGCAATCTCAAATCTCCATAATAAGTACAAGATTTCATTTATATATTTCAGGGTTAAGCCAGGAACTTTTTCCTGATGCTGTCTCTCTTGGAGGAATCACATTCGCCTTCTTGAGCCAGGATTATGAATTCAGGAGTGCAAGATGGTCCTCTCAGAGATGTCTTTCTTATTTAAATAACCCCCTCCAGGTTAGAAGTGGCAGAGACTAAAAATGGCAAGAAATGAGGCTTTTGGCAGGTATGAGAGAGGAACAGCTCCCTTGCCTTATGTCCTCTTTCTGGTGGGCAAGGGCACTCACTCTGACTTTGTTTTAAAGTGCCTGGGGCCAAAGAGCAGTTGTCAAAAGTTAATGATATGTAACCATAAGAAAGATGGATTCCACGATGGACCTAAGTAAATTAACGTGTGATCTGTGTGCTGGCTGCTGCCAAATCAGCCCATGCACATTCACTTCCCTTCAAGGGCAGGCAATCCTTGTCTGCCATAAAAATATTACTCCCTTCTCCCTTCTGTCTTCCTGTGGCACAGATTTTGAAGGATCTCCTTTATGGTCTCTCCTTTATCTTGTGAATACCTAGCTATCATTCCTGGGTCACCATTTCCCAAAATTCAGCTTTTCTTCCTACTCAGTATTTGCAGAATTGATTTCCCATCTGGGCTTTCTTGTATGTCGTCATCAGCACCAAAGTCTACCTCTCAGCTAAAGGGTTGCTGGTCAGATGCCCTTAGAGCCAGATCCAGCACCATATTGTGTGTGATGAGATCGCTGTTAGCTGTGGGTAATATGGATCCAAAGATCAGCCCATTAGTCTTCTTTTGAACCAGTTTTAGAAACCTGTGTTCATTTATAATCAACACTTATTTGAAGCAGTAGCACACTGTGTTCCAAGTCAGGCATATATATGGTATAAATATAAACTGAATGGAGCTGCCATCAATTATTTGTCCCATTCACGTCAATGGAGCATTTCTTTTCGCCAAATTACCGTTGTGTGTGTGTGCGTGTGTGTACACATTAGGTAAAATGAAGGGGGTGGGGTAATTTATAAAATCAGATAATTTGAAATTTGAGAGTTATTAAAATTCTGAAACTTCTTTTTTTACTTGGCAAAAAATGCTCAAGACCATCATTGAGGCAAAAGTGAGTGTGTGTTTTTAAGGTGCTTTTCTCAGATTTTGTAATCTTAGAATCTCATTTGTTAGTTTTTCTAAGTTGCTTTGAAATTGGGTCTTTACAGCAGGACTAGCATTTATAACACAGCTCATTACAAACTTAATGTTAAAACCCATTCCTTGGGGGCTGCCTGCCTGGCTCAGCCTGTGAAGCTCATGGCTCTTGATCTCAGGGTTGTGAGTTTGGTCTCCATATGTATTAAATAAAATGTTTAAAAAAATCATTCTTTGGTTTTAAAAATATCTTCTAAGTAAGAATTTATTGAGTTTAGAAGGATCTTTCTTTCTTTTTTTTTTGAATATCATACCTAAAATTTGTAAATATAAAATTGCATATGATAGACTAAGTCTTAGACTTGGTAATAAGATAGACTATTTGATTAGAAAGTAAGGGGCAAAATACTAAAAACTCCCACAGCCATGAAATATACAGTATTAAATAAAAAATGTAAAGCATATTTTCATTAATGACATCAGAAGCCTGTTTTTATTTTAAGCCTGTCAGAGGTCAAAATGGATATTAACTTGACCTCTGCTAATTCTCAGAGAAAAATACTAAAAGTAATTTGAACATAGGTCTAATTTGCTTGTGATCTTTCTCAAATGGTGGCTCTAGTAGAAGTTAATGCAGTATCACTTAATATCTTTTCTTGGAAATAGCTTTTGCCTCCCTAGAACTTGTAACCAAAGTCATTTGTCTGGTATTCTTCTTTCAAGTTCTATAAAATAAGTCTAATACTTTCTCCTTGTGGAGGTTTTTCCTTTTTGAGGGGAGGTGGTGTATATTCCATAGGTTATGGAGAGGTGGATATTCTCCAGGCTTACAGTTAAATGTTTAAAAGTAAGTTTATTATGCTTCACTTTACTCAGTTTTCCCATTTACTCTTAATAGCACCACCTCATGTTTAGCTTCCAGTTTTGCAACATCGAAGCCATTTTACACATTTTTCTTCCCCACCTGTCACCAAACTTGGATCAAGTGCTCCTTTGTCCTCTTCTCAGGGCCCTTATCCC
The DNA here is from genome assembly GCF_024362965.1 of Panthera pardus. NCBI lineage: Eukaryota > Metazoa > Chordata > Mammalia > Carnivora > Felidae > Panthera > Panthera pardus. Next base: position 103,160,431 of record NW_026526721.1, on the reverse strand, counting down.
AGCCTAGGGCTGCTTTACCTTGTAAAGGAATGACCACAGTAGGCATCGCCCTCTTTTTTAAAAAAACTTTTTTTCTCTTTTGGCTTGCAAACAGTTGGTGTTTCCGGCTCCAGCACTCACTGCGTAGCCAAGAATAAATGACTTAGCCTCTCTGAGTCAGTGTCCTCATCTGTAGAAACTTCTTAGGGTCACAGTGAGGATTAAATAAGTGAATACACATAAAGCATTCAGCATGGTGCCTGGCACATAGAAAATGGGCAATCATTTCCTACTGTTTTTATTTTAGAAAATTTGGAAAATGCAGAAAACAGCATAGAGAAAAAAAATTTAGTATCATCTGAACTCTTGGTACTCTGAGATAACTTTGATCCATATTGATATAATTCAGCCAATTTTCTCCTCCCACGTGTAGTATACAAACTGTTTTGTAATCTGCTTTTCATTTTGAACATTTCCCCACATAATTTAGTGTTCTTTCATAATATGATTTTTAATAGCCACATTGTATTCCATTGCATGGATGCCGCATAATTGAATCAACCAATTTCCATGAATAATATTTCGGTAAACATGTTTACACCCAAATCTTTTTCCCCCCTGGAAGAGAATGTAAACTTTTATTCAAGCAGTGATGTCACAGAATAAATGGCAGTTCTTCCAGACCGCTAACCACAATCCCAGGAGTTCCTGTATGAAGAATAAACTCCATCTTGAACATACCACCATAACAGTCTGCCCCAGCCTTAGAGAACCTACATAAATGAGAGGGATTTACATTCAAAAACATTACACCCAAATCTTTAACCTCATATTTAACTTTTTCTTAAAATAAGTTCCTAGAAAGGCTATTACTAGGTAAAAGCTACACACTGTTTTAAAGTGGTTACATTTTTTCATATTCTGTCCAAATAAATTGTCCCATTTATACTCCAACCACAGTATGGAAGGCCAGTTTTCCTGTCCTTCAGACTTTTTACTTGTCTCCGTGCTTTAATTTTATTCAAGTGCCTCTGAAACTCAGCTCCAAGCACATTTTTTCTCAAAACAAGATGTGATTATTTATTTCTCTCTTTGAGATGGTTAGTATTTCCTTTTACTGCTGGTACAGATCCAAACAGTGTGGTTTAACGGGGAGTTAAAACTTCTCCAACTGCCAAGCTCTTTCTTACTCCTAGTTTTCATCTTCTTCATTTCTTAATATTTCTTCTTATGAACTCGCATTCACTACTTTCTAGATTGCTTTTCTTTCCTCCAGTAAATGCTTCTTCAAAACTGATCTTTAAACTCCAGTGATTTTTCTGGTTCTTATCTTGTTCCCACTCCTTAATTTTTCTCCCTGGAGGCCATTCAGCACTTAATATGGCTCATATATTAAATAAATATGTTAATTTATCCCAAGATTCATGCCTGTTTTTTATTTCTTTGTGAAGTGTGTTTTCCCAGTATTTCATGTGTGTGTGTTGTTTGGACGTTAAACTTGCAGGTTCCTTTATGTCAGACGTTTGTTCTCCGAGCGGTGTTGGGTCTAATGCACTTTACTCAGCAGGCATTCAAGAAGTTGGAATTGGCTGGGTGACAGGTTTTTAAGATGAATTGTGAAGCAGTTAGCAGCTTTTAAAATACTTTGCACCCCCGCCCATTCTTTCATATATATTGATTACTTCCTAAAGAACATATACCACTGTAATAGTAAAGAGCTTTTTAGCCGAATGACCAGTAACAGCCTTCTACCTAGTAGGTTCCTGAATTTAGACACTTAGTCATTCTGCTGCTTTTCTTTTATCCTTTTGAGTATTTTTTACAAGGTCTGCTCTAGCCCTTTACTGTCCTCCAGACCAAAGTTGCTATGTATGCAAATTCTGTAAGAGGGTGCATTGGCAGGGCACCTTTTGTGCCCTGCCTCACCAGTTTTTAGCTCATCTTTCCAGCTGTTGACCATCTTCTCAGGTGTAATCTGGAGAACATGTGAACTGTGTGTCTTCCAGTTTCTGCCCTGAGGCTTCTCTGCTACCACCTGAACAAGCACAAACTTGAACATGTAGGCAGATTAACCCCCACAGGGCAACCATTAACTGAGAAGCCCAGTTTTGAGCTGCATTCCACATGACTCTTCAGAGGGTCCCTAGCAGATTCAAGCCCATTGCCAAATGAAGAAATAAAGGCAAGAATGGAGAAGATGGAACAATTATGGAGAGAGGAACACATTAAATAAAGCTTCCTATACAGCTTTGTATGTGAAGTACATAATTTGCTATTTTGGGTTTAAGCTGTTTACTTTCCTACAGTAATGACATCAATGATAATTAAAGACTAAGTGTAGTAGCATTTTCCAGTGGAAAATGACTCCTAGGCTCTATCTAGAATCGTGAAAGCAAGTTAAGATTGCAAGCAAAGAATTATGAACTGTCAGAAGGTTTTCTCTAAAGGCTATCTCAAAATACCTGATTCTTGGCTAGAGCCAAGATGTTAAACTTCTTGGTGCCAAGCACTGAACCAGATGCTGGGGGAACCCAAGGGTATGTAAGATACAGTTCTTATCTCAGCCACACTGAGGAAAATACTTACACCTATACAAATACCTACACAAACACTTGAAAGACTGTTGGCTACTATTAGGTGTGTTCACTAAAAGAATTTGTAGCATTTTAGCCAAACTTTGAAGGATGTGAAGGACTGGCCAAAACCAGTAATTTGTCTACTTTCATTCAAAGTTATTGTGAACATACAGAATGGTAACAGCATAAATTGCTGGGGAAAGTGTAAAGTACCACACGAATGCAAGATACTGATATTGCTAACTAATATTATCGTTTCTGGAATGGTTGATTGTAAGAGCATGTAATTTAGGATTTAAACTTCCAGTAGCATTTCTCATTGATGAAACAATAGGTAAGTAATCTTAAATTTTAATTTTGTTTTTCACTTTTTTAGAATTCCAATGAAATTTTTAAATTTAAATTTTTCTTTGTATTATCTGTTACCTGTGGAATAATTATAATCTCAGTTAATAAGATAACAGCTTGGTTTTTTATTGAGATATAACTGACAATTGTTTCAGGTGTACAACATAATGATTTGGTATTTGTATATATTAGGAACGATTACCACATTAAGTCTAATTAACATCTATCACCACACATAGTTACAATTTTTTCTTGTGATAAGAATCTTTAAGATCTACTCTCTTAGCAACTTTCAAATATACAATACAGTATTTTCTTTTTTTTTTTTTAACATTTATTTATTTTTGAGACAGAGAGAGACAGAGCATGAATGGGGGAGGGTCAGAGAGAGGGAAACAAAGAATCTGAAACAGGCTCCAGGCTCCGAGGTGTCAGCACAGAGCCTGATGCGGGGCTTGAACTCACTGACCGCGAGATCATGACCTGAGCTGAAGTTGGCCACTCAACCGACTGAGCCACCCAGGCACCCCATGCAATACAGTATTTTCAACTGTAGCCATCATGCCAAACATTATACGCCCAAGACCTATTTATTTTATAACTGAAAGTTTGTACCTTTTGACCACCTTCACCCATTTTGACCACCCCATCCCACCAATCTGTTCTCAGCATCTATGAGTTCAGTTTTCTTTTGTTTTGTTTAAGATTCTACATATAAGTGAGATCATATGGTATTTGTATGACAGCCTCTTTTTTAACATAGATTCATGCTTGAACATAAGGTTTTAACTGCCATTTGAATACATTTAGAGCATTGCCTCAGTATGAAGGTGATTTCTTGAAATATCTTGACAGAATCTAGTATTTTGCCAGAATTGCTTTCTTTCTGTTCCTCTTAAGAATCTTTCCCACCGGAAGAACTCTATACATGCACATGCAGTTATACCGTTTTAGAAATGAAATGCCAAAGTATAACAACAACATAGTAAAAAAAAAAAAAATTATAGGCCCTGTTCAAAGACCTGTATCATGATTTTAATTAGAAAAGTAAATCAGTAGTACAATTGGAAGGAAATGTGTATGCTTTCAATAATAGAGAGTACACCACTATTTGTAAAATGTGCATTTTAAATTACTGCTGGTACCTCATAGATTATCTCCAAGGAAAAACATTAATGACAGATATTACACTAAATAGCAAGGTAGTATGAGTCTAAAAATAGTTATTCTGCAGTATGTTTGTTTTCCAGTGTCAAGAGAAAATTGTTATTAAATTCTAGAATTAAATATGTTGTGCCAATATGCTGAGTCCATTTACATTTTATGGAATAATTTTATTTGTTCTGCACTAGATGGCTGGCAGAGAAATTGAGCAATGTTTGGTGATATTTTAAAATTGTAATTTCATCAACAACTGACCTAGGAACTCTAAATGTAAATGTGGAAAGAAAAAGTGTTGTGTGCTATATTTTGCCATTCTGAGGACTGATCTATAACTTTTCCCCATCATTTCCCAGTAGACTTTTCCTGGGAAATTAATTGTCATTGTTCTGGCAAGTTTCTCTTCCTCTTAAACTGTGCTAACATTTAAAAGGAAAACTCTGAAGGTTACAAAAAAAACATTTTAAAGATAAAAATTATAATAGTAAGAGCAGTGAAACAATTCAGAAATGTGGAGAGTAAAAAGTGAGTATGTTCTCTACAATTGGAGTATAGCCCTCCCTACCTTCTCCCAGGCACATATGATATTACAGATTAAATATATACATACATATATGTATGCTTTCCATAAAAAGGACATATTGTCACTGGTATTCTGTAACTTTGTTTTTTAATGTTAAAGGTAATATCATGATGTTCTTCCTTGTCAGTTCATGCAGACCTAGCTCATTATTTCCAAAGGCTATAGAGCATACTGTTCTATAAACGAAAAAACAAAACAAAACCCTGTTGATGAGCATGTACTATATATGTGTTTGTGTGTGTGTTTAACTCACACTTGTCTTAAATTATGCAATGAATAGCTGTATCAGAATTTAAAAATATATATATATTAAACTATGTGGATGGGTCTTCTAGGCACATATCCCAGAGACAATCCTTTTTAACAGTTTCTTTTATTTAAATTTATTAGTGGTTGTGAGTATAATTTTAAGCAGTATATGTATGCATTTGTTTATTTTATCACCTTCAGTCCCATGCATGTGAGGCAGAACTGGACCGCCAGGAGATGCCAAACTCTTGGTTTTCTTAAGTGATGTGTTTTAAGAATTTCACAATTCCCCTGATTCATACATGCCGCTGTATCACTTAATTTCTCTCTTAAAGTTCTGTTTAATTGTGATTCTCAGCTGGGAGGGAGAAGAGTATGCTATCTCCAGCCCAGCAGCAGAACATACCAGAATCTTTGGGGAGGTCTTTTTCAAAGTATGCATGCCTGCCTTCCTACCTCAAATGGAAGCTTGCTTACCTGGTTGAAAAATCACTGCATGCAATTTCAGGTGTTACTAGTTAGGAGTGCTTCGTGCAGATTGTGTAGCCGAGAAAAAGAAAATAAGCTAAGAACGATCTATTTCTATGTCTATATATCTATATCTGTATCTATATATCAGAAATATATATGTGTATATATATATATATATATATAGGCCAAGACATTGAGTGGTAAACAGTTCTTTTTTCAGGTTAAGGGCATCATTGCCTTAGGTCTCTTCATTCTGTTTATGCCATTATTCCATTATCAGCCCCAGCAGAGGACTCTCTATTCACTTCACAGGAGTTCCTGCGTAAGCATTAATGAGCAGAGAACATCAAAGCAGAGAAGTGGATGCCGTGGCATAGGTGAGCTCACCGCTGGGATGAGTGACTAGCTTCTGCATTCTAGACAAGGGCAAGTCAGATTTATAGCCAGTAAAATTACTATCACTGGGTCCTCAGAGTTCAGCGGAATAGTTGGAACTCCGGGTGATAACTCTTTGTATGCCAAACCCAATCCATCATCTTTTGTACCTTTAAACCTGGTAGAAAATTCCTAGAGGTCTGTGAGTCTATTTGAAGGCCCACCGTACTTCGTAGAGTGGAGTCTAACAATGACAATGACAAGAATGTGCTTGTCTAAAGGGTTTGTGTCACAGTGCTTTCGGTTTCACTACAGCACTTGAGGGGAAGGGAACAGCCTAAGATGGCTACTAATAGGGTTCTCTACCTGTTTTAACTGCAGACTGCAGCAGAATATGTAAAATCGCGACTCCCAGAGGCCCTCAAACAGCATCTTCAGGACTACGAGAAGGACAAAGAAAATAGTGTTTTGTCGTACCAGACCATCCTTGAACAGCAGATTCTGTCAATTGACAGAGAAATGCTAGAAAAATTGACTGTATCCTACGATGAAGCAGGTATGTTTGTCTTTAACACGCGCGCACACCCACACCCACACCCACACCCACACACACACACACACACACACACACACAGAAATGCAGAAATGTCTTTATAGACTTTGGTTTTCCCTGCAGAAATGTCTTTTTTTTTTTTTTTTCCTGCAGAAATGTCTTTATAGACTTTGGTTAAATTTAGGCCCTTTTCTGAGGTAGAAGATGAAGGGCAGACTGGATTCAAAGTTACATAACATGGATTAACAATAAATTTCTGCTCTGCAGTTTTAGTATCAAAAATTTCATCAAGAGATTCCTAAAAGTGGCTCTTAAATATCAAATCCCTTTAAATTTTTTGCTTTTTTTTTTTAAATGGAATTTTTCTGGTCTCTTATCCACCATGCACTCCTGTTGATTTAATCATTTAAAGTGTCACTTCAATTTTCGATACCAACTAAAACCTTTTACATCCGACAATCCAAGGATTGTTATTTGCCTCAAGCATTACTTTTTAATTTCAGAGACTTTCTTTTCTAAAGAGGTACCATTTTTTTTTTCCTTCAAGTTTCAAGCTGAACTTAACTTTCTTTTCCTTTAGCTCCTCAGATGAATTCTCACCCCTAATACCACATTGTAGACTTGGGTTCACTGCCTGCCATAATTCACCCATCTAAGGGAGTTTCTTAATGAAGGCATGGACAGGCCTCCTTATAAAACCATTTTTAAATATTACAAGGTCTGTCAGCTAGAACTCAATTTTAACAAAGCCAGTACAGTATTACTTGGAGTTTTAAAATCTTTAATAAAATTAAACTTGGGAGAAATATCTTGGATAAAATTGTCATTACTTACCCCTTATTCTCCCCTCCCAGATTTAGGAAAATAGGTTGCTAATGGACAAATGTTGGTAATATTAATCCCCATTTTAATACCAGGAACTTCTGTCTGTATTTTCACAAGGAAGTTGTTAGTTTGCATCTTATTTTCTTCCTCATGATCTAAGTAGTCTCAATGCTGACATTCTTAACATTTGATTTCAAGCTTGAATAGCAAACAGAAGAGCAAATTTAAAAAGCAAACATTAGGGGCAGCTGGGTGGCTTAGTCAGTTCTTGATTTCAACTCAGGTCATAGTCTCAAGGTCATGAGATCAAGCCCCGTGTTGGAGCATGGAGCCTACTTAATATTCTCTCTCTCTGCCCCTCTACCCTGCTTGCTCTCTCTCTAAAATAATTTTTTTTTAAAAAATCTAAAAAGCATATATTATATACTACATATGTCTAACCACTAAAGCAGTTTTCTGGTTACCAATCTGTTCCCATTTACATTCCATCCTCTAATCCCTTTACACCCCTGTCAGAAAGGATCCATATCTCTACCCTTGCCCAAGACATTTGCCCAAGACATTACTACTCTCTCTCAGTCTCCTTTGCTTTATTAATTTTCCAAACACATTGGCTTTCTTCTGCCTGGTGAGTGGTTAGTTATTTGATCTTCATATTTATCTTGTTTTTAACATTCTTTTCTTTGGAATTCGCATTTATCTCCTCTCCCATCCCCAATGAAATAAAGTAAAGCTATGATTTAGCCCAATGAAAATACTATGAATATTTATAGAATCTTAGAGATTATAGACCTCATGTAGTCCACCCACTTCCTGTTCCCATAACCATTTTATGGTGAGAAAACCGGGACCCACAGACCTGCCTAAAATCACACACCTCCTAATTACTAATCAAGCTGGGCTTTCACCACACTCCTGCAGGTTCTCATCCCCTCAGTAGGCATTTGTTGAGTGCATAGCAGATTTCTAGGCCATTGGAAGAAAGAGGAAAAGGTATCAAAAAAGGCAGGGAGGAATCTGAGATATAGAAAACACAGGTCTTGCTTGAAGTCTAGCTGGCGAACTAACACATCTGTGTATGACTTCTGGAGAAAAATTCCCAAGGAGTTTGGGAATAGGCACACTCTGGAATAGCTGCAAGCTATCAAAGTTAAGCTGAAGGGAGTAAAGGAATAGTGAAAGCGGCTCAGATTTTCAGTGGGACTCTTTTGGGGACAGCATTAGTTTAAACCCTGAAGGACAAATGATGAACATGGTTTTATGAACATAGTTTTAGTCTGCATGCATGAAAGGGCCCAGGTGGACACCAAGCTGGCAATGAACATCAGCCTCAGCCTCCTACCACTCAGTTTTAACTTCTTCAGGAAAAATTTTCCACTCACCTGCACTCTTGTTGAGTAACTACTCCTCTGCAGAGGTACCCTTGTATGTGGACGTTAGGGGCAGATACTCTGGCATGGAATTTATCAGTATGAAGGATTTATCAACTTGAAGCAGTGGAATGAATACAGGATTGGGAGCTGAAGAACTGAATTCTGGGACTTTCCTCTGGCTTAACAGTGGTGTGATCTTTAGCAAATTAATCTCTTAGAGCCTCTTTCTGCATCTATAAAGTTGGGCTAGTAATATCTCACAGGGTTATTATAATAAAATATAGCATGTTTGGGGAAGTCCTTAGAAATCATATTGCAAATGCTGCTAATGTTGAATGAGAACAGAGTTGGATCTTGTCTGTCTCTCAGACCAGTTTAAAATACTCTTAAGAGGGTTTTCTTGGCATATAAAGTTCGGGGAGAGAGAGGGAAATTTTTAAAAATGATCTTCAGATGCTTCTCAAAGTCAAACCACATCTATCTGTTAAATTACCCACTCTGGGATCAGTTTGCCCTTGGTCATTCCTGCATGAGGTGACACATTTTGTGGGGACTGTGTATATGTATATGAATAGGTGAATGTCACTGTGTGTTATAAAATCAAAAGATCATTCACTGCCTTCTCCTTCACTACCCATATATTTAATATTTCATTTAAAGAAAGAAGAGAAAATACAAAAATACTGTTATTTAATAGAAAAATATTTCATCATAGTACAAAAGAATCAGGATAGAAAATCGGTAAAAAAAAAAAATATATAGCCAATACCTTCAGATATAAACATCCTATACTAAAATACTCATTTGCTTCAAGTATTGAACTTATTTTTTTTTTAATTTTTTATTTATTTTTGAGAGAGAGACAGAGTGCAAGCTGGGGAGGGGCAGAGAAAGAGGGAGACACAGAGTCTGAAGCAGGCTCCAGGCTCTGAGCTGTCAGCACAGAGCTGGACACGGGGCTCGAACTCACGAACTGTGAGATCATCACCTGAGCCGAAGTTGGATGCTTAACCAACTGAGCCACCCAGGTACCCCAACTACTGAACTTCTTGTGCTATCCCAGGTTTGATGTCCTCACATTCTTTTTTTTTTTTTTTTTTAAGTTTATTTATTTATTTTGAGAGAGAGAGAGACAGAGAGAGAATGAGAACACGGGTGAGGGGCAGAGAGAGAATCCCAAGCAGACTCTGCTCTGTCAGAACAGAGCCCCATGCAGAGCTCAATCCCATGAACTGTGAGATCATGACCTGAGCTGAGATCAAGAGTCAGACGCTTAACCGACTGAGCTGCCCAGGCGCCCCTGATGTTCTCACATTTTTAATTCAGCTCTCCTAGTTTTAAGAAGTAGTTGTAAATTAGACACTAGCCTGGTCTCTAGAGAGGTTAATTTGTTTTTAATGCTCATCCACGGATAAATCAGCCTGAATGACTTAATGACAGTTGCCACCATCTGTGGCTTCTAAACTTCTAAATACCAATTAATGAAAAAATTCCTTAGATGCTTGTCTAAAACCAGTGGCTCGGAGCCTTTTCTCTCTCCCTCCTCTTTCTTAGTCTTTCCTTCTTAGCATCCTCTCTTTTCCTTTAAGTATATACATACCTTAATGCTTTACTCACCTATAATTCAAGTATCTGGCAATCTGACATACCTGAAATTTAGCAAAGAAATGGAAAGTAAGGAAACACCACATGCAACCATACCATGTCACAGAATTTGTGGACAAACCCATACAACAGAGGCTTTAGATTCTCACCTAGAATCTATATATTTTTATTTTATATTATTCTGAGCAGTTAGGTTATATTTTCCAATGTGATATTTTCTTTTATAAAATTCTTTTTCTGACCATGAGTGTTACATTTTTATTGCAGAAATAGAAGTTAAGTAGAATGGTGTAAGAGACTAGTAATTATAATAATCCTACCATTGTGAACATTTTGGTGCATTTCCCTCACTCAAAGCATTTTTGAAATATGGTTGATAATTCTGCAGTTTTATATTCTGCTTTCTTCACTTAGCATTAGTACGTAAGTACTTCCTCATTTCATTAAAACCTCTTTATGTGAAGATAATTTTAATGGCTGCACAATATCCTGTTCTTTGAAAGCACTGCTAGCTAACTAAACATTCTCCTATGCTGACACTTAACGGTTTTTGTTTTTGTTTCTGCTATAATGAATCATGCTGCAATGAATATGGTGGGCATTCGTCTGCATTTCATATTACTTTAGAGAATAGACTTTAGAAAACATGAGTTTAAGATTAGGATTAGAAGGTGGGGAAGGGGATGATAATTGGAGCAGAGACCCTGAGGGCAGCAAGGAATACGAGTAAAGAGTAAATCCACAGACACCTATAAAAAGCAGTTATTCGTATTCCCAGCGTTGCACTACACTCTGTGAAATCAGCATCCATAGACTCTATATTATAGGGTTGACATCATTGATCTTCACAGTAGTGACCTTGATTCACAGAGAATGTTAATTATATTTTGTATGTAAAAATAGTAATTGTGTAAACCAGTTTAGAAATATTTTCATCCAAGTGATTTATTTTTAAGTTTTGACAGGAATGAAGATGTTTTATGGTATAATTGAAAGAGGTTTTGGAACTAAAAGACCCAGACTGTATTCTAACTCTACTGCCAACCAGGTTTATGATCTTGAGTGAGTCACCAAATCTTCCTAAAGCCCATTTTCCCATCAATCAAAGGCATGGACAGGATCTCATAGATGTCTTCCATTTCTAAAACTGTAACTCTGGTCTCTTGACACTGGAAAATGTAGGTAGCCATAGTTTCTGCAAGGTTGCATGTAGCTTCATCTTGAATCTTCTGCTTGCTCTATTGCCTCCCTCTTGTCTCCTCACACATCCCATGTAATTTGTATGTAATATCTGACTAAAAGAAAAACATTACTTAACTTTCCTGGCATCTGCATATGAAAATGCCTAGACACACTTTTGTTCGTGGGATGGGAAGTGAGACGATAAGAGTCCAGCAACACTAGATTTTGGAAGGAGAGTTTCTGAGCCATCATTCATGGGTCCTCATTAAGACACCTTAACTTAGATATTTTTACTAGCATTTGTTAATGCTAAGTAAAATTCAGAGTAGGAAGTTTTACATTTGATCTATTAATGTTTTTACTTGAATTGAAGTACAAGTTCATACATATTTCAATAGGTTGGGTTTAGCAATAGAGAAATTTCCAAAGAAAGCAGTGGCATGATTTGAGAAGAGATCAAAATAGCATTTTACATTGTCTCACTGACTACCATTATGTAAATTTTCTTAATTTGTCATAGTGGGCAAAAGTTGAAGGGCTAAAAGAGCAGGAAAGGGAATCTTTCTTTGCATTGTTTATTTTTAGGCTAGTATATTCTTCTATTTCTTTATATAATCTCAAATCGTTTCTAAGGTTTTTGTTTTTGTTTTTTTGAGTTTGGGCATGAATAAATAGCCTACATATTCTCTTAAGGATAAAGGAGTATGGCTTGTAATGCTTTGTGTTTGAGGGAATTCTGAGGAGAGTAGGCCGATATTCTCTGCCTCACATACAGGAACCCTAAAACATGGGAAATGGGAGTAAAGAGCTGCCCTACCTCCCCTTTTGGGAAAAGCCAAGTGTAGGTCTGTCCAGTGGTGCCATCTTGCTGCAGGCTTCAGAGACAGTTGCCTGATTAGAGCTTCTTCTCAGAGTTAAACCAAAGACCAGTCAGAATTTTATTTTTATTCTTACAGTTCACTAGAAACCCATATGGCTTTCCAACGAGCACAGGTTTTCACCTCATAGAAAGAGCACTTACAAGTAGAAAGTGAACCAGATAGTGCCGATGAGGGAAGGGGAGAACCCAGCTGGCTGTTTATTGCGTTCATTTACGCATCACTTAAATTTGGGTACCTGAAGATCCACTTACAAGTGTCAGGCAATCACATACAACTTTCCCAAAGGAGGTGAGAAAGAAAGAGCAGCTTTAATTTTTCAGCCTTTCATTTGTGATTCCCTGATGTTGCTCTGCATTAGAAATTTCCGAGAGCTGAGCCCAAGCAAAGCTACCTGCGGTGAAGACACACCAAGTACTATAATGGATGTTTTGGAGAAATAGCTTTTTAAAAGGGTGGCGAATGAGCTCTGTGCAGTTTAGGAAGTAGCCGGAGGGTTACTTCCTATCGAGCTTATTTTATTCTTAAAATAGACGGTACCTAAAAGTTACACCTACGATTTAATTGAGCCATTAGTGTCAGCGTAATCAGTGATCTCAAAAAGAAAGCCATTTACTGTCATGGGGTAAAAATTGAACACACATCGGGAAATCAAACCCAGGAAAGAGACTGTGAATTATTTAGGGACCTTTCAAGTTTTCTACGAACATAAAAAATGCAGTAAAAGGCATTTGCAGGAAGTTCTTCACTCTAACAAATAGAGTGAATTTCTCAGTATGTTTCTCAAACATGTCCTAAGGGGAAAGTAACACTAAGGTTTCCTTACTTTATATCTTCAATCACGACCTCGTTTCCAGGCTGAAAAGATACACTTGCCAGAGCATTGCTGACAGGTTTTCGGAAGAAGGGAAAAACAGGGACCCAAAAGAAACTTAAAAAGGGAAATTAAGTCCTGGTGTGTAACCTCTGACACCAACTTCTGAATTTCTGTAAAAAATTCAAATCTGTTTTATTTTTCCATTATAAGAGCAATATAAATACATTTTAGCACCTTTTTTTTTTAATGGCAAGATAGAAGATGAAAAGATATCTCTAATTCCAGCACTTACACATAACCACCATCTTTAGTATAATTACTGCCTCTCATTTTTCTGTTGGGTTTTAGTTCTTTTTACCCAATGATATATGTTTTTTCATTTAAGACTGAAATGTCCTATTTTTCTGTGTTCTTTTAAACTACTCAGAAAAGTAATTGTTCATGGTTGCATAATAACCTATTGAGTGGATATGCCATAGTTACCATTCACATAACCTTTTAATATTTCCAGCATGGTCCCTACCTTTTTTATCCACGTTCTCATTACCATATAGAATCCCTGAATTTGAAGGTCTGCTTCTAACCTGTGAAAAGGTGAAAATAGGTAGTATTATTAACAAAAACATAATGAGGACTTTTGTAATGCAGCCAATTATTAGTCATACAACAGTGGAAGCAGAAGATGAAAATAGGTAGTCAAAATCCACTTATAATCTGAGAACTTCTTTCTGGCCAATAATAGCAGTCTTTTTAACCATGCTAATTTAAGTTTCAGTTATAATTCTTATATTTCCCCCTTTTTATCATGAATTTCAAAAGCCAAAAGATAAGCGTTCAGGGAGTAGTAACAAAGTGACTTTGTCAATTATAAACTAGAAAACTCTGTGCCACAGCCTTTGGAAAGTATCCAAACATGGGATTCACAAGCCCTGGGGCTGGTTTCCATGTCTATGGCGGAACATAGCACCTCTCTGCTTGGTTTCTTCCATTTTTAAAAAAGGACATTGCATTAGGTATTTTGTTAAGTTTTTTCAGCTTTACTAATGTGTGATTCTGTCGTTAGTTCATTTAACATTTATTGGTTTATTCATTTATTCACTCTAAAAATTGAGCACCTGTGAGGAGGGTACAGTGCCTGCCACTGGGAATGCCCAGATGACCATGTGGCCCTTCACTGCAGGTGTGTGTGGATGCATAATGTGTGTAGACACGTGTGCCCAGTAGTAGGAGGCCAGAGGGACAGAAGTAGAAACATATAAGTGGACTAGAGTGGAATCAGTGCTCTAGAGGGTATGTTCAGAGGACAGTAAATGTGTAGAAGAGGCAAGAATCACATTTGGGATGAAAAGTATTCTTAAGTAAATCAGAAAATCATAAGAGAATCCCTAAGCCTCTTAGAAACTGTTAATCTGGAAATGTAATGTCAGTTGCATTTTTAAAGGCAGGCTTAGTGTGACTAATGCTTTATTTCTCCTTTGCTTCCTGTGATGATGTGCCAAAGCCTCATACAGACCTGTTCTTGCCCTCTGCCATAGTATCACCTTCCACATTTTAAATGTTGCTCTCCAACTAATATTAATTAGCTTATATTAATTAGTTTACATCAGGGGCGCGTGGGCAGCTCCGTCGATTGGGCGTCTGACTCTTGATTTTGGCTCAGGTCATGCTCTCACATTCGAGAGTTCAAGCCCTGCGTTGAACTCTGCGCTGGCAGTGTTGAGCCCGCTTGGGATCTTCTCTCTCCCTCTCTCCCTGCCCCTCCCCTACTCATGCTGTATCTCTCTCTAAAAAATTAATAAACTTAAAAAAATTAGTTTACATCAATATGTTATCAGCATTGCCTGTTTTCTTATGAGATGTCCAAAATTAAAAAAAAAAAAAAGATAATTCAGACTGAATTTTATAAAAGTGATATGATGGGGAGTTATTTTTTTAAAAAGTCACATTCCCCAACTTCCTCTTGATTTTTAACAGAAAGCTTCATATCCACTCTGAGAATACATTGCTCCAAGTTTTGTGGTGTGCAGAATAAAATTTTAAATTTTGAAGAATTTGCTGAGAATACTGGAAACCACAAGCTAACACTGGGATTTAGAATCAGGAAGTGCCACCTCTAGTGATTAAAACATTTCAATGGGGCTGTGTTTATCTTTCTAATCAAGTTGTCATTGTTTGCCACAAGGGAAGTAATGTTATTACCTGTTCTAAAGTAGTATTTGATTACAAGGACTGAAGAAAATGTGTACGCTTCAAAGAAAATAATTGTACCAGGTGGTCACAATTTAGACTGCATTGGCCAGGCAGAGACAGGATGCCGATGCTCTCAGTATCTCTTCCTTTCAGCACTATCGGAATTTTGTAACCAAGATTCTATAGACTTTGTTGGAATGCTTGTAATAAATTTTAATGAGATCCAAGTTAATTGTAAGACCTTCAGTCTGTAGGGAAAAATAGGATAGTTTTTAAAGTGCCAGAATTTCTAATGTACCGTGACTGTCCATTTGCAGTAGTGAGATGTAAGCAAAATGCATCCTCTGGCTGACTTTCAGACTGGGAAGATCTGTAATCATAGGCAGCTGGACTACTGTTTAATGTCATTTTGCAAGAATGTTAAATTTAATCTTCGGGAGCTACTAGACACTCCAAAGTTTCATTTGGTGAATTGCCTTCTGAAAGGCACTGTTTTCAAGCCACCCTCTCTCACCCAGAGGAATTCTCTTTGTGTTTCTTTCTTTGGTTAATGTCCCCATCTCAAGGCTGTGTGGCTTAGGCCCTTTCTGGTGAGGCTGGTCTGATGAAGAATTTCTGCAGTGCCTGCCCTCAAGAAGCACCTGAATGTGCTCTTGTAGTTTTGTCATCGGTCCAAGGGAACTGTAAATCAACCAAAGAGAAATCACTAGGACGTACACTGTTCATTCAACGCAAACATTTATTGTGTACCGGGTTCTGGCTAGGTGCTGAGAGTCTAAGAAATGGGGAAGGACAGTGGACTTAGAAGTCTTTCCCTTTGAATTTATTGCTAATGCTGACTAATGTCTCTATAAATCCATCTTCTAAGACCTGCCTCAAAATGACACCTTAACTGGCTTCTTCCTTACCTGAGTCAGGGCTTTCCGTTCCTCTGACCTCAGCCCTTCTCATCCAAGGAGGTAACACATTATCCTTTTGTTGTTTATTATTCTACTTGCTTCCTCAAAGTTTGATTTACATACAGTCGCTATTTACACGCATACAAGAATGATGGTGCAATAAAAATAGGAAAGTAAGGCCAAAAAGGAGAAGGAAGCAAATGTATTAACCATGAAAAATAGACAAAATGAAAACGTTTTCCAATGGGGACAGCTTCTCTTCTGGTACTAAAGTGTCTGTGGACTTTTTCAAAAGGCACCTTGTAAACAGGCCATTGAACAGCATTATCTCAGCTTGGGTTCCCTAAAAGCAGAGTCTAGGGGCGCCTGGGTGGCTCAGTCGGTTAGGCGGCCGACTTCGGCTCAGGTCACGATCTCGTGGTCAGTGAGTTCGAGCCCCGCATCGGGCTCTGTGCTGACAGCTCAGAGCCTGGAGCCTGTTTCGGATTCTGTGTCTCCCTCTCTCTCTGACCTTCCCCCATTCATGCTCTGTCTCTCTCTGTCTCAAAAGTAAATAAACGTTAAAAATAAATAAATAAATAAATAAATAAATAAATAAAAGTAGAGTCTAGAACAAAAGCCTTGAGTGCAGATAGTTAATTTAGGAATGCAATCCCAAAGAACAGGAGTGAGGGGCATGGGGAGTGGAAAAGGAAGCAAGGGAAAAGAGAAACATGGGAAGCTAATATGAGGACACATTATGGGGTTGGCCTCCCCTGAGGGTGACTGACTGCTGCCTAGGTCCACAAAGGAAGCTTGTGAACAGCATGCTGGAAGCATCCACCAAGAGGTGAAAGGGGAAGCATTTGGCTACTAGTCCCACTCCTCACTTGTCAAGGGTTGCTCCACAGACAGGAACTTCACGCTTTCTGGTTTACATTTGCCTGAGTGCCAAGTGGGTTTGGTGGGCGTCCCATACCTTAGTGTCAGGGAAGCTCCCAGGAAGGAAGCAAATGACCAATGGCTCAGGCAAGGCTATATCTGGACTGAACTGGGTTAAGAGGTGGGACCAAGAGAGGGCAAAATGGTACACAGGAGATGTCCCATACGAGTACAACAAATGAAATCTTATAACAACTTAATAAGAATTGCATGTGAGTTTGTCTTACTGTCATTTCTTGCATAACAGCCATCTATAAAAGCCAAAGATACTTTATTCATATTTTTCAAACCTCTGGTATAGCATGTGGCTCTGTTCAATGCAGAGAGTGTTTAAATGCATTTATAGAAAAAAATCTTACGTGTAACAGGAGACAAAAGGAAAGGGTATTTTTGTTTGATGTAATATTGGCAGCTTTCCAGCTTAAACCAGAATAATTGACTAATCCTCATTTTTATGGCTAATGAATTCAAGTACCTAGGCTCTTCAACCTGAGTGGCACAGTGAGCTCCAGCTTTTCATATGTGTAAAAATTAATTACCTTCCATAGATAACTCACAATAGTGGTTACTCTGGAGAGGAGAGTACATTTTTATCCTCTTATTGTATTACTTGCATTTTTAACTTTGTCCATACATTTTCTATTTTTTTTTTAATTTTCAATAAATAAATAAAACTAAATAAACCTTGTTAGTACATTTCCCCTTATCTTCAGTGCTGGAAATAGAATATAATAAGACTGAAAACCATTCTCCTTGTTTTCAGTAAAGCTTTTCATGTATATCCATGGAATAAGTCAAGAAAAGAACTCAGCAACAGGGTCAGCCATCATGGAACTGCAATGTCAAGGTCAGAGAAGGTCAGTAGTGAGACAGGCTTACTACTGTGCCAGTGAACACCTGAACTCCAGGGATGCTTCTGCCATAGGGTTCTTGGTGGTCTTTATGCCCTATGTCAGCACTGGTCCCAGAGTCCCAGGAAGGCTAGCCTTATTGGGGGGTAAAAAAAAAGGAGAGAGAGAAAAGTTCATCTGAAATAGAATAGGACTCATGGCCAGTGAGCTGATGTGGATTCAGCATTTTCTGATCTTACTTCCTGGTGGTTGCCTCTGGTCTACCTTACCTTGATCTTCCTGTGTCTGACAAGTTACCTGACTTGCTGCTTTACTTGGCCTTTTAGTCTGATTCTCTTTCCTGAACTATAGCCAAACCTCTACTAATTTTCTTGCAAGAACTTTCTTGCAAGAAAGTATAGCACACTGGAAAGAGCCTAGGCTTTGAAGCCAAACTGGCTTCAAGTTTATTACTTATCATGCCTTATACAGCTTGTTATGAGGATTAAAGATAGCGTATGGAAAATGACAGACATAGGGTAGACAATGAGGGTAA
The DNA here is from genome assembly GCF_024362965.1 of Panthera pardus. Taxonomy (NCBI): domain Eukaryota; kingdom Metazoa; phylum Chordata; class Mammalia; order Carnivora; family Felidae; genus Panthera; species Panthera pardus. The sequence continues at coordinate 103,142,060 of NW_026526721.1, read as the reverse complement.
CAGTGTTCGCCTTTCTGCTATTATCTTTGCTGTTACCTAGGTTGTCATATTTTTAGTTTGTTATACAGGGGCATTTTCCCAACCCCTTCATGGTTGAGAAGATTTCCCATCTTAAACTGTGCATAGACTGATTTCCTACACGAGCACAACAGAAACCGTCAACATTCTGGCTCTGTCAACCTCCTCTTTCTTCTTTGTGCTGTCCTGAATGGAAAAGCAATTTCTCTACTGCATTAGTACTCTGTTTTTGGTTTTTCTTTCCTAATGCTGTGTCTTTGTTATCGCTTGCTGCATAACAAATCACTCGAAAACTTAGCAGCTTTAAACAATAACTGTTCATCATCTCACACAGTTTCTGAAAGTCCAGAACCCTGGTTGGTTCTCTCGTGAGGTTGCAGTCAAGTTGTCAACCAGGGCAGCAGTCTTTGAATACTGGGGCTGGAAGTACTACTTTCAGGCTTATTCATGTGGCTCTTGGCAGGAGGCTTCAATTCTTTCCACATGGCCTCTCCATAAGGTTGTTTGCTACACAGCTTCCCTCAGAGATCTAAGAGAGAGCAAGGGAGTACCCAAGATTGAAATGGCAGTCTTTTATAACCTAATATTGAAAGGGACATACCATGGTTTCTGCCATTTGCTGTTGGTCCCATAGACCAACCCTAACTCAATGTGGGAGGGGACTGCATGAAGGTATGAATACCAGGATGTGGCGATCATTGGGGCGTCTTGAAGGCTAGCCACCACAGTCTGAGTTGTAAAAATATCTGCTCTTAACTCTGCCAACTCCTTCACCTCCGCTCTCTATTATGATCACCCTTTCTCTCATTTTCTCATAGGTACCTTCATCCTGCTTCCATTACGTCCAAAGCCAGAGTGTTCGGCCCTGTCCCCAGCCCTGGGGTGGCCTTAGGATTCTTTAGACTTAGCGTCCTTTCCCATAGCTGCAGATTGTGTTTCATTAGGCCATTGCCAATGCCCTCACTGTATCAGTTGCTAAATATTTTGAATTTGACTTCTGACTCCTCTAATTTGTGAAGACCTTTCCTTCTAGAGCTTCCTAACACAATACCCAGTATCTTAGTCCATTCAGGCTGCTATCACAAATACCACAGACTGGGTGGCTTATAAACAGCAGAAATATATTTCTCACGCTTTTGCAGACTAGAGTCTGAGATTAGGATATCAGCATGATCTGGTAAGGGCCTTCTTCCGGGTCACAGACTTCTGACTCCTCATTGCGGTGGAAGGGGCTAGGGAGCTCTCTCTGGCCTTTTTTTTATAAGGGTACTAATCCCATTCCAGAGGGTACTGTCATCATGATCTAATCACCTCCCCAAGGCCCCACCTCTAAATACCATCATATCAGGCATTAGGATTTCAACATGAGAATTTGGTGGGGGAGGCAAACATCTGGACAGTAGCTCTCAGGTATTCTCTGTAGTTGCCAAACTGCAACTTAGTTTTTCACAATGGTATCCTAACTGCTTTGAGATGAAAGCATTGCTCTCTGGATAGTTATAGTTTTCTGTCTCTCTGTCTCCCCATCTCTCTGTCTCTTCTTTCATCATTCCCTCACTCCCCACCCCTCACTTTATTTTTCTTTCTTTGTTTTTTCCTTTAGCTGGCTATGTTCTAAAATTTATCTCATTTAAATTTTTTATATTTATTAAATAATTTGATGACCTGTTCTGTTTTTAATTTTTAAAATAGATGAATAAAGTAACTAGAGCAATTATTTTTATATTTGATCCAGCAGTAAAAGAGTTTCCTGTCCGGGTGCCTGGGTGGCTCTGTCAGTTAAGTGTCTGACTTCAGCTCAGGTCATGATCTCACGGTTCATGGGTTCAAGCCTCACATCGGGCTCTCCACTCTCAGTACAGAGTCTGCTTCCTATCCCCTATCTCCCTCTCTCTGCCTCTCACCCGCATTGTCTCTCTTGGTTTCTCTCTCAAAAATAAATAAACATTAAGTGGGAAAAAAAATTGCTTCTTGGCTGCCTCTTCAAATGAAAAAGTCACTGAATATCTTGTATTTTCTACTTTTTATTCCATAATTTCTCTTGCTTGTAGGCTTCTCCTTTCCTACCAAATTCCACCTCAGTTTCTTTGTTTCTAGAGAAAACAACAGTAAACAAGTGAGTCTCTCATCATGTCGGCTTTAGTGCAAGAATGCAGATGGAACTAACAAGTTACTTCCCCCATTTCCTAGAGACTGCTTCATTGTGGCTACATTTTAAAAAAATGTTTTGAGAAAAGCTTTCTTGAGAGAACACATATATATTTTTTTTATCTACCACTCTTAAAATTGCTTTCTGATCTACACGAAATTCAAGCTGAGATTAAGCATTGAAGAGCTAGGAAAAATAGAAATGCCCTCACGAAACGAGAGATGCATTTGATTTTTGCACTTAGACCCAGCTTGTGGAAAGTATTGGCCCACATAAATAGAAGGAAATAAACTCAGCCAAATTTACCTACTTGTCTGCAGGCCTACATGTGTTTTAAAATCATACCTGTAAGTGTTATAGGCCTAGTGTAATTGCATTTGCAAATAAAATACAGGAAGGTCTAGTGCTCAGAGTACAATTAGATGTGTTAATTTTCCCTTTTGGCTCCAATGTCAGAACTTCAAGCTTCTTCACTTGACTGTACTTCCTTGTAACCTTACCCTGTAGGGGAAATCAGTATTCCAGAACCACCAAAGAAAATGAGCTTGTCTAAAAATAGTTGCCTGTTGACAAGATTTTAGCAGATTTTTTTTTTTAATATGAAAGCTTTGCCAAATGGAATGAGGTCAAATGTGACAGATGTGGTCAAATCCACTTCTAATCTGTAAATCCCTGACCAGCTGCAGTTGTGTTAATTTTAAAATGGATATTTTGAAGTTGTGCTGGATTTATGACATTCTCAGCATTTTTCTATATCTCTAAGCATTTGGGGGTACTCGGCTGCATTCTGTGCTTCGGTGATCAGTGCACACGGTTCACTGGTGTCCATTGGGTCCTACTTACCAGAGTCTCAAAGGAGGTTCTGTTTTGCCCTGCTTTTCTTTGTCAGGAATTCTTCTCCAGCAGCCCTGAATAATAAAAATTGGTTTACTATAATACTCTACAGCAGGTGGTTCTCGACCAGGGGCAATTTTTAACCCATCTACCCCACCTCCTGACATTTGGCAATGTCTGGAGGCATCTTTAGTGTCACAACTGAGGAGGAGGAATGGGGGGTGGAGGGGAGGGAGATGCCTAGTGGTATCTGGTGGGTGGAAGTCAAGGATGCTGGTGAACTATGCTGGAAGGCACAGGGCAGCCCTCATAGCAAAGAATTATCTGGTCCAAAATGTGGATAGTGATAAGGTTGAGAACTGCTTTAGAGCAATCGTTCTCAACCTTTGTAGCATATTAGAATCATTCTGGGGAGCTTATACCCTGAATGCACCCGGACCAATTAAACCAGAATCTCTGAACAAAGTACCCAGACCTCCATGATTTTTTAAATCTCCCCAGGTGGTTCCAGTACACAGCCAGGGTTGAGAGCTGCTACTTTAGAGCAAACAATTTTAGAGGGCAAGACTAGCATAGGCATCGTCCCAGATAGTTTCCTTTCTAAAGTACCTGAAAGGGCCTCATTGAAATGTGGCTTGACATATGGGCAGTGTCCCATTATAGTATTACTGTGAGGTTCAAATGAGTTTTTAATAACTTTTTATATTCTCTAAGGCCAGCACTTAAAAACTTGAGGAACTTCTATTCTCATTACCATATTGGAAGTTCATTTTCTCTTGGTTCTATGTAATAAAATATGTTCTTTTTTCCTGCTGGTGAGTGGAGATAACAAGTATTTACTGGTAGCTTTAGTCAGTGAATTTCTCTCAGATAACATTTGGGGTATTTGGAGCATTGGAGATTTCTTTTCCTTGAAGGTTTCTGATGTATTTTTATGACTTGATGAACAAGTCTCATCATTTGTATCTATCTGAACCCATGTGCTATGCAAAGGAGCTAAAGTATCCTTTCTAAAAATATTTTATTTGAATATTTTCCCTTTTGCATCCCTTTCCTAACCATTTTCTCTCACAAAACCCCAAATCTTAAAATGCGTGGACAGTCACTCTAAACTCTAGACAAACAAGTATTCTCTAAGTATTGTTAACATTTAACTTTTCATTTTATTTTAGAAGCCTCTGTTGATGGCACAGCTTCTCAGGGACCCCCCCAACCCTCTCCCCAAAAAACACAAATGTGTCTCTACCTTTTGACAGGTAGATTGAACAATTCTTAATGATGTATTACATGGTAGAAAGACTTCCATTTGTAAAAATCGGGACATACTTGCCTAGTGGACAATAAAACTCTCCCTGTCCACATTTGCCCCAGAGCCTCAGCAGAGATCAGATTGTCCATCTGCAGATCCCTTGAAGGAGTAGAGTGTGGTGTAACTCATGGAGAGCCATCTGAAACTTGGGTCATTAACATGCTCTTCTCCCTGCACCCCCCAAGCCTGTCAGTAGATGCTGGACAGTAACCACAGGGAATGGGAATAAGGAAGAAAGTGGTGGTGGCCGCAGAGCCCAGCGGCTGCCCACAGTTCTGTAGGTTTGTTAGGTTTCTCAGGCAGGACAGGGAGAGGTCCAGGTTTCCAGGGCCCTGAGGTTTACAACTTTGGAGAACCTCTTTAAGAAAAAAAGAAGAAACATTAGGTACAAAATGCAGATTTATTTAGGATGAGAAATCACAATGAATTGCACATTCAGAGAGGTAACAAATACCCAAATATTACAGAACCTAGAAAATAACAGTATTTTTATTAATTATCTGATACAGGCTGTTTAGTCTGACACATGCTTAATTTTTCCCATGTTTTTGGCAGCATACTCTTTGTTTGCCTTTTCCTGTAGTGATGAGTTTGTAACATTATTTCCTCTAGAGGGACTAGGAAGACAACTCAGTCTCTCCTTTAGAATAGTTGAATGAAATTTGTGGGATTTTATTTCGTTTTGTTTTTTAACTGATGCTGTAGAAAGTCTCTTTCAGCTTTTTGACTTGTTAGTGATGTCATGTCAGTTATGAGCATTGCTGCCAAACCTGGGAAAACCTCTATCAAAGTTTCTTGCATACCTGAGATGAAAGATTTTAGGTCATTTGAAGTTTTCTGATGCAGTAGCTAATCATAAATACTCCGTGAATTTGTTAACACTCGTAAACTAGTTGGTTATTATTGTCCTTATTGTAATGGTTCATTTTGAGTTTTGTTTATCCTCACTGAATATCAAATGATCAATAAGAACCTGTCGAGATGTAATGGACGAGGCCATTTCAGGTCAAAGGAGAGAGATGGTGTGATCTGGCAAAAGCGTGGTGTCCAGTTCGGGCGCAGTGCTGTGTCCAAGTAGGGCAGCAGTGGTCAACAGGAGTAGGAGGGTGTGCTGGAGGCAGCCAGGAAAGTGGGAAAGTGTCAAAATTTGGCAGGTGCCTCAAGATAGACTAGCTGGTGTACTTTTAATTTAAGAAGTCCAGGGCCGTTGGTGGACCACTGAGTATGTGAAAGCAGCATGGTGTAATAGTAGTACCATTGGCCTCAGACCCTTCCAAATTCTGATTTGAATCCTAGCTCTTCCCCTGGCGGACCCGTGAGACCTTGCTGTCAAAAACTATATATGAAAGTAACTGCAAGCAACGTAAATATTTCACTATGCTTAAACTTGATATATCCTCGAGTGCCCCTTAGCTAGACCCCCAGTGGAGGCCAATATAAGCTCACTCTATACAAGGAAAATATAACCAAGGGGATGTCAGAGTAAAAAGAGACGGTGGTTTTACCTGATTACTTCTTACTTCTCCACATATGTTCTCCAAATTTTCCAAAAACATGAGCCAAGAAAGAGAACTTGTGCAGGGAGGGGCCCTCACATTTAAGCTGCAATAGCTTCAGGTAAATCTTCCTCTGCTCAGGACTTACTCTTTCCCTCCTCTATGGCTTCAGACTCAGAGATTATTTTTTAAGTTTATTTATTTATTTTGAGAAAGAGAGAGGAGAGAGAGAGAGAGAGAATGTGCGTACAAGCATACACATGAGAGGGAGGGGCAGAAAGAGAGGGAGAGAGAGAATCCCGAGCAGTCTCTGTGCTGTCAGCACAGAGCCCAGCTTGGGGCTCAATTCCGTGAGCAATGACATCATGACCTGGGCCAAAATCAAGAGTCAGATACTTAACCTACTGAACCACCCAGGCATCCCAAGACAGATGATTTTTAATGCAATTATTTAGGCAGTTACTATCATTTTTGACAGTCATGTAGGGAAGATATACTCTGATTACATTTTAGACTAGATCATAAAACCCAAGCAAAGGAACATAAATGTCTGATATCAACACTCAGACAGAAGGTGGGATGATTATTCAGGGCAGGGCAGGATCTAACCCCAGTCAAAACATGGTCAGCCACCCCCTTTATCCAAAAGTGAGAGTTAATGACAAGAAAAAGTCTATAGGGTGCAACAAGTGCCTCATAATTTAAGCAGTAGTTGATCTTAAGGTATCTAGAATAAAAACAGAGTTGTAGCAATAGGAGGCCCATAGCAACCAGGATTCTGGGCGGTTATATTTTGTCCTGAATCACACAGGTGTGACCCCTGCCCCAGAGGCCTGTTTAGCTGTGGGAAGCAGAAGCTAGGAAGAGGCACTGATTAGTATTTTAAAACAGTGGCCTTCAATAAAAAATACAACACTTGCATATTTTCTAAAAAATTTTTGAAAACTACAGACTCCTCTTGCACATTTATAAATTGACATATCAAACCTTTCATCATAAGTTTGAGTAGTAACAAAGGATATAATTTCTGGCATTTTACATATGAACTTTAACTATTTTAATCCAAATCTTGAGCTACAAATTTAGATCATTAAATTTTGAGGAAATGGCTACTTTTTAGCTTAGTTGTTAAACTCAGTCCTTACTATCAAACAAAAGGGCCAAATTAGACTTACTTGCTATCAGAAAATGCCTGTTGTCATTTTTTCAACTCAAAGGTATAAAAACAGTTCCCTATAAAAATCATCCTATGTCTGAGTTCTCATTCTGAGATGGATAGCTAGATGATGGATGAATGGATGGATGCATAGAAGCAAAGAAAGGATGGTTGGGGGCAGAGAGGAAGATGGATGGACAGATCATTATCTAGGTTACACCTTGCCCTAAGTATGTTGACTAGGAGAAAGAATGCACTTTCAGATTCTTCCTTTCACCTCCAGTAAGTTTTCATACTCCGGGCAATGTTATGTTGTAAGATTTTTGATGAATGTGGGAGATACTGTGCTCTTTTGTAATGTGGGAAGAGGGTAATTATGAAGGAAAGATGGGAAAGGAGAACCATCTCAAGACAACCTAAGTTACGAAAGAAAGATCTGGGAATGGGATCTGAAAATTGATTTCATTAAAACTCGGTGTACACATATCTTCTGGGAAGTTTTTATGTATTACTAAAGGTAAAATTAAAGACAAAAGAAACCATAATTTTTTTACTTGCCTGAACATCAGAGTCAGAGACATGTAGAGGGAGACTACCTAGATAAATATGTTTTGATACATTTCTCACTTTGGGAAGAAATTTATGCAGAAACTGATAGTGGTAACTAGGCTCTCATATCATAATCTGTTGGATAATATTCAAAGTCTAGTTAGACTATTGGAATAAGGGTTCCTACTTGATCCAAACTGGCTTTGAATCCCAGCCCAACCAGTTATCAGCTATATAACTTTGGGATAATTTATTAATTTTTCCAATTAATGGTTTTCTCATCTGTAAAATGGGACTAATAAAGAATGGTATCTTCAATATAGGATTGCTGTTAAGATTAAATGGCATAATACATGTAAAGTAGTGTGCAAGGAAGGGTTACATGCATGGGATTTATTTATTTGTTTGCTTAAGAGAAGGAGTGAATCTCTTTTTAAATTTGATTCCTAATATATGGGATGGACATGCACCTGAGAACACAGAGAGGTTGTGATAATGTCATGCTAGAAAATGCCTTCTGATTCACCACCTGGCACATCCTAGAACTCAAGAGAAGTTTCTCAAAGCTTAGAGTAATAGGTAGACTTTATTAGGGAAAGAGAGAACTTATAAGCTCAAGATTAGCAGGAGAAGGTCTAGGTTCCCTATATTCCAGCACCCCACAGAGAGTTGTGTCCCTGGCCAGGGCCCTCTACTGGATACTTCCTAGTGTCTATATTACAAAGAAAAACCACAGCTTCACACCCCACTTTATTTCCCTTTTTCTATAAGCAAATGTGAGAGATCCTTCTCAGTAATGGGACACAAATGTCTCAAGCAATATAGATTTAGGTGCCAGTTTTTTACAGTTATTGTCTGGGAATACCAGCTTCCCAGCACCTAGAAATCTTGGGCCATGGGAAGTTGGAGCCCATCTGGCTGCAGGAGGAAACTCCAGATAGTATGGGAAGCTGAGCTGGGGTCAACTCTTCCTGGTGAGAGAATCCTTAGTCCTAAGTAGCTCATCCAGGCAATCAGTGAGCCCTCAGTATTGCTTTTGGACAGTGCTGCTCCTGAAATCACAGGTATCATCTGCTCTCTGCTTAACTCCTAGTCTGGATCTGAACTCCAATGGGAACAAAGATTTGGGAAAGAAACTTCAAGGAATTTAAAGTCTCTCTCTTGTGGGAAACTCTGGGCATAGTGCTGCTTTAGGACTAAAAGGTCAAGGTGCATTATAATAGAAGACCAGTTTTACCCCACTGCATGGGACTGTCCTGATAAACCATAAGCTCCTTGAGAATTGGCAGTTTTGGTTGCGACAGGAGATAGCAACTTTGTCATGGACAGCCTCATGATGGGCATTCCCTTACAGCACATTGTATTATAAGAAAGAAACCTATCAAGATAATCTCAAGAAAAAAGGAAGGTTTATTGGAAGAATAGAATCTTTGGGAGGAGCTTAAGGAAGAGCTGAATAGGCAGAACTAGAGCAAGATGTAACAAGGGCAGCTCTGGAAACTCTTACAGAAGTATGTAGATCTTCATTCTGTGGCACTGTCATTCATGTGGTTGGGTTACTACTGCTGTGTAACAAACTACCCCAAGCTCTGTGGGGGTGGGAACCCCACAACATTTTATTGTGCTTCTGGATTCTAGGATTCCACGCATAAGGGGAGTCACTTGTCCTTGACTCTTCATGTGTGGGGCCTCAGCTGGGAAGACTTGCATGGCTGGGTGCTAGAGGAGCCACTTTCAAGATAGCTTCTTCATATTCATACTTCTAGTACCTTGATATAGGAATGGGCTTCATGGGTACTATTGGCCAGAGCGCCTACACATGGGCTCATTAGCATCCAGGCCAAAAGATAATCAGACTTTTTATATGACAATGCAATGTTTTGGGAGGAAGCATCCTAAGAGGGGATGTCCAAAGAATGGTCATTCCAGAATATCCAGGTAGAAGTTGCATGCCTTATTTTTTAAGAAAAGATTTCTTATTACTTTCTTATTATTTATTTAATTTTTTAAATGTTTATTTTGAGAGAGAGTGTGTGCACATGTATGTGTGGAAACAGGGGGGCGGGGGGAGAGAGAGAGAGAGAGAGAGAGAGAGAGAGAGAGAGAGAGAATCCCAAGCAGGTTCCACACTATCAGCACAGAGTCCATCATGTGGCTCGATCTCACGAACTGTGAGATTGCGACCGAACTGAAATCAAGAGTCAGATGCTTAAACCCATGAGCCACCCAGGTGCCCTACATGCCTTTTTTTACCTAGCCTGGGAGTCACTTCTGACAAATGCTATTGACCAAGTAGTCAAAGGTCACTCTGATTCAATGAGGGAACAGAGACTCTACCTCTTCATGGTAAAGATGTCAAAGCATTTGTGGCCATTTTTTTCTAAATTGTTACACTGGGCTACCAACTTCACTTTCTTCCTTGGTGAAATTCTTGAACTAGGGAATCTGATTGGCTTAGCTCATTCTGTGGATCAGTTCCTCTGGTCCTGTCAGCTCTGGCAAAAAGGGCAGGCTTATATATTTAGTAGAACTTTTCTTCCCTGCCTCTGAAGAGGGGCAGGCTCTCTAAGAAGAGTTCGTGATTGAGAAGGAAATAATGAGCTCTCTAGCGTGGACGCTATCAGGAGTGGTAACCATCTTACTGCTTTCCACAAGCGGTTTGGGGAATAGAGGGAACCTGGGCCAGAGAGAAGAGCAAGCTTATGAGGTGACTGAAGCTCATGGGGGCACAGATTCTGTCAAGAGCATGACACTTAAATTATTTGTGTTTATTGACATCTATAAGAAAGTGAGGTCTGGAAGCATTCAGGCTAAGCCAGAAGTGAATAATACTAGAAAATCAACCTTGTTCTTGAAAGGAGAACAGATTTGACCTTGAGCAAAATCAAAGAATGATAGAACCACTTCACAGCTGCTACAGATTTCCGACTTTTAGAAGCAGACGTTAAATATCAGATTTTCTTGGCTTTTAGTGTGTCAGTCCCAGTCAGTAATTAACAACACTGAATGAAACATCTTTGTTGAGATTCTCAAGCTGCTTAACTGATCAGCCTAGCTTAGCTGAGCATCCTGGGGTAGTAAGCAAAGGGAAAATATGGTTCCAGTTTTGGTGTGTGTGTTACTAGAGCAGCCACTGAAAAGAATTAAAATGTTTTTTCATCTTCCTTTCTGCCTGGGAGAACTAATTCATGGGGAAGTTAAGTGACTTTCTCAGGGTCTCAGAACAACTTAGTAGAATAGAATAGCCAGTCTTTAACTACCAAAGCTTTCCTGAGAACCACAATTTTATGCTCTACCAACCTGCTTCCTCTGTTCAGATAGAATTTATAGTGGTAGTGCAGTTAGCTGAAGATGTCCATATGATTCTTTATGCTTGAGAAGAGGGCAAGGAATATCTGTGATTTCATAAATTAGCTCTGTGGCTCTCATGAGCAGCAGATTTTAAGGATGATCAGAACCTTTACTAGAAAAAATATTTGTTATGGAAATGAAAAAGGCATGGTTCTTTTGTAGAAAAGAGCAAACCAGACTTGGCTGATATAAAACCCAATGTGTCGATTAAAGAGAATGTTGTTACTTGTGTGAAGAAGAAGAAAGGAGGAGATAGACTGAAACAAACTGAACCATTGCTGAGGAAAGTCTGTCATCTGAAGAGTATGAGGACTTCAGGGCCTCATGTTGAAGTCCTGCTTTTCCTATCAATATTTCTTAATCCATTTAATTCTAATCTGTTTGCCACCCAGTTTTCCTTTTTTTTTCCTCTAATTTTTATAGCACCAACTCCTGTAGACCAACATGATGATTGCCCTGTAATAAGTTCCTCTAGAGTGGGAAGTCTTAGAGAAAAACAATTTAAGTATTTCTTTCCTCTCAGTTAATATGCTACAATAGTAATTCTCATCCTTGCAGAACCTACACTTTCTTTTTATAACAAATATTTTGTAACAGTCTATCATCTTGAAATGAAATTCAGAAATTCATGTGCATAATGTTAAAATTTAGTGAGATGCCCTGATGACACAAAGGGGGAGACAAAGGGAAAGTAATATATAATAAAATTATATGTATTTCAATCTGTAAATACTCAGGTACTAATACACAAGAAGTCATACTGGTCAGATGTCAGCACTTAGATGCTTGTGGCACTTCCATAAATACAACAGCTGTGAATACAGACAGCTGCATTGGTTGGATTGTGGTTGGATTGTTTGGACAACTCAAATACAATAAGTGGTTCTGTTGTGGTGAACTGATTTTTCCAAGATGGACTAACTCTTTGTAAAGTTCCAAACAGAACAAAGTGCAAGCTCCTCTTCGTTTTCACAGCAGTTACATTCCTAGAAAATTCAGTGTATAGCGAAGCCATTCCAAAAATATTTTTTGTTAACATGCAAAGCAGAAGACCCCAGCTCATGTGGTCATTAACAGGTTTTTCACTTCTGTTATTTGAAAGTTGTGTGCAGTGTAGGAAAGTCTTTGTTTTGTAGGACTGGCCACTGTGTTATAGAACATCTAGTGTCACTGACCTGTGTGTGTGTGTGTGTGTGTGTGTGTGTGTGTGTGTGTGTGTGTTTGTGTGTGTGTGTGGAACCCACTGTCCCTATGACAACAAAAAATGCCCCCACAAATATTCACAATACCCCCATTTGGAACCAATGTTGTAGAGTCTGGAACAGAGGTGAAGAATTAAGTTTAGGTGAGTGATGTGAGTCTTCCTGAGTCCATTTGTAATGTCTTTGATTAATTTAGGGGGGGTTTAGGATGCTGACAGCCACTGTTTCATTTTCAAATATTAGAACCTTAAGATCCTAGGATCTTCTCAGGAAAAAGAAGGGTTGTGATGGTTAAGATGGCATGCTCAGCTTATAGCTTTCGCAAAACCATTAGAGCTTCATTTGAATCCCTAAGAAGGGTTTGGTCAGGGAAAGAAGACTCCAACTGCAGAAATGGTTCAAGCCTAAGCGACATCTTGAGGAACCTAGAAATAGGGTCAGTTATGTTTTGAGCAATAGTGTAACTGTCTTAGGACATTTTAAAAATGTTCTTCTTTCTAGGACTAATCTAGAATCTCCTGAAGGTCACACTGTCTCATTTTCTGAGGAGTCCTGGAAACCTGGGCCTTATGTGTAGTCCCAAGGGTTGTAGCCTGTAAGAATGACCCACAGGAGGTGCCTGAACCACTCATGTAATAAAGAGAATCCAAAGTGCTTAATTAGAAATTGATGAGCAGCCTAATAAGTCTATACCACTTATCTCATTACGTCGCATTCTGTATATGTAGTTACACATACGCATGTGCCTTTATAATAGATTTATGAAGAGAGCTTAATCTCGTTTCCCCTAAGTAATATAATAATAACTAATAATGACAACTAACAATTATTGAGCACTTCTATGTGCTAGATTCTATTACATGCATTTCATATGTTCCATTGTCTCAAGAGCCATAAATGGGAGGTATTATTTTTCACATGGGGACACTGAGGTACAAAGATATTAAGGGACTCACCTAAGGTTCTATAACTGGTAAGTAGCAAAGCCAGAATTTGAACCCAGGCAGTCTGTGTTTCTAGAGCCCATCCTCTTCGCCATTATGCTACACATTTTAATAAAGGATGTAGGTTGACAATTCATAATACACAAAGTGGTACTTCTTTAAATATCATCCTGCTCCCAGTCCTCATCAAGCTAAATGTTTGGAGGTGATGATGGTTAGAAAAAACTGGTAGTGCTGTTACAGCTTTATTCTGTAAGTGTCTACAGGAAACTCCCTGTGTGTATTCCAGTGTAACCAGAGCACATGAACAGCAGTATCTCTAAAACAGAAACGACTAGTGTAACCTTCACTCAGTTCATTAAAATTTGGGCCCAGGAGTCTCCATTCCAACTGACAGACAGACGTTCAATTCTGACTCTATTAAGCAAAAAGAAAACAAAACAAAAAAATGGAATGTGAAATTTACTGGGTCTGTAAGTGAAAAGTCCAGTATATACACTCAATTTAAAAATGGCTTGATCCAAGTCTCAAACGATATCAAAGCTATAACTCTCACTCCTTGTGCTCTGCTTTTCTTTGCTGTTAACCTTACTCTTGTCCACTGCAAATAGTTTCCTCCTAGAAGCCACAAAAGATGTTTGTTGTTTGCAATTCCAGAGGAAGAGAGGGACTCTTTTCCTGGTATCCACAGGGAAGATATTGATTGGCCAGTGTGGGTCACATGCTCATCTTTGACCCAAGAACTGGGCCAAGGAAGAAGAATTCTAATTGGCCAGCCTGAGCCATATGCTTATTTGCCTAATCCCTCAGCAGGAGGGTGGGCAGGAACTGGGGACCTCACGGCTTGGAAGATAGGTGCCCCCCCCCCCCCCGCCAGGGGAAAGCAATGCTGGACATTTATAAATGATAGGTCACTGCTTCAAGGACCCAAGGATCCAAGGAACCAGAAACTGACTGCTACTATTTCTGCATTGCCAGGCCATTGCATCTCCCAACTTGTAACTAAGTTGTTGATCCATGTACACTGTTTTTGTTTTTGCTTTGTTTTGCTTTTTGTTTTGTTTTGTATATGAGGATGTAGAATTGTAAACAGTACCTGGCAGAGGGCAATAGTTCACTAATTGCTAGCTGATGTTATATGCTCATAAGTAAAAATGATATTGTTGCTATTGCCTCGATAATGAATGTCTGACAAAAAAGCTTATTATAATGTATACTGGTCTCAGGTGATGCTTATCAGCAACTACATGAATTATAGAGCAAGACTTTCTAATCTAGATTGCTCTTGAGTTTGATAAATTATTTGATCTTCTGCAACAGAGTTGAGGGGAAAAGGAAGTCAGATAAGAAAATATGGGAACTGAAGTAAAACTTTCATGCTAAAGAGGGTCAAAATGGAGGGGTGCCTGGGTGACTCAGTCAGTTAAGTGTCTGACTTCAACTCATGTCATGATCTCACAGTTTGTGAGTTCGAGCCCAGCGTCAGGCTCTGTGCTGACAGCTTGGAGCCTGGAGCCTGTTTCAGATTCTGTGTCTCTTTCTTTCTCTGCCCCTCTCCCACTCACACTGTCTCTCTCTGTCTCAAAAATAAATAAACATTAAAAAAAATTTTTTTATGAGGGTCAGAATGAAATGGTCACAAGGTGGCAAAAAATTGTCTCTTGCCTGCCCTAGGTCCACCAATCGGAAAACATTGTCCTCCTAATGATTCTAAACCATTAGCATCACTCTGCCCACATTGGGTAACTTGGGGGAGCTTTGTAAAACTATAGGCCACAGGCCTTAACCTTGAAGACTGATTTGGTAAGTGGGGAGGGGCACAGATTCCTAGAGTAAGTCTAGTGGGCAGCTAAACATGAGAACTGCAATAATTAGCCTATAATTTATAGGTTTATAAATATATAAATATAATTTATAGGTTTATAGGTTTATAATTTATAAACCTGTAATTTATAGGGGAGTATATGCTATAGTAAGAACACAGAGCAACAGTTTGGGCACACCCAAGCTACAAAAACTGAACCTTCAAGTGGTGTCTGTGAACATACAGGTGTTCACATCTGCCCCTCTTTTTGATGACAGAGCCATTCTGGACTCTTAGCACAGCTAACAGGTCCTGCTTAGCTCCTCATTTTTCTCCCATCAAGGACTGATACACAAAACCTGTTCTTTCCTCCTCCATTCATGTCTTCCCCACCCCCCATTTTCCCCTTTTTCTTTCACTGCTCAGTTAATTTCACTTTGAACAGTTTCTTTCTCATGCATATAGGCAAATTCATTCTGACACATTTTCTGGTCTCTTTTGCAAATCTTACTCAAGATTTATTTTGGGAGGAAAATATTATTCTGTTTATTCATGAATAATCACAACCTTAAATACAGTTAATAAATTATATTCATTTATTCAAAAAATAGTTATCGTGCACCTACTTTGTACCAGGCATGGTTCTGGGTACTAGGAATTAAACTGTGAATAAGCCAGACAAATTCCCTGTCCTCATGAAGATTATAGGGTAGTGACAGAGACAAAATGATGAACAAGTGACTGACTGATAGGATGCCAAATGGTGATAAGTGCTATGGAGAAAAATAAAACAGAATAAGAAACTAGAGCTTGATTGATGGGGCATAAGAGGGACTGAGGTGAGTGAGCAAGCAAAGCTTCTGAACACAGGCCTGAATGAAGTGAAGTGAGCCCTTCTAAGATCTCAGGAAGAGCCTCAGGCCAAGTGACCAGGAGACACTGAGGCAGGAATGTTTGGCCTATTCAAGGAATAACAGAATGAACAAGGCAATGGAGGTAGGGTATAAAATGAGAGAGATGAGGAGATTCATGAGACTTACTTCAAATGCTATTAAATGGTGGTATAAGATGAACAACAAAGGTTGACGATTGGATTTGGCAAAATATAATTGTCGGTGCCCTCCACAAAAGCAGCTTTGTTGGCACTGTGAGAACAAAATCCTCTTTGAAGTGAGGTAAGCAAAAATTGTGGAAGGTGAAGAAGTGGAAATTTCAAGTAAAGACAAATTTTGCTTGCAATCTGCTATGAAGATAAGCAAAGAAATGTGCCCGGAGCCAGGGGGTTTGTGGTATTTAGGTCGAGATTTTTTAAGGTGAGAGAAATAACAACATACTGATAATCTAATGAATAATCCTCTAGAATGGTGAAAACAGCTGGTGTAGGAGAGAGAAGAATAAGAGGAAAGCTCTTGAGTAGGTGAGGGAGCCAGGAACAGGGAGGAAAGAAGGCAAGACATTTTTGTTTCTGTGGGTGAATAAATTGATCATGGGAAAACACCTCAGTTTTCTCTGATTGCATCTCTTTTCTAAGGAAAATAGTGGAGGTCATAGGTTGAAGAGTGAGGATAGGGGAAGTGGTTTGGGGGATTAGAGAAAATGTAGAAATATACAAAACAGTCAACTCCGACACTGAGAGATGAAATTCACTAGGAAAAAAGAATTAAAAAATGCAATGATGAATGTTGCGAGATTGATGGTCAGAAATTTAAGGTGAGAATAATCAGGAAGATTGTGTTTATAGAGTGCATACCTGAAGTCAAAAGAGGATTTAACCAGATTTGGATATTTTCCATGCAAGGCAACAGAAGGAAGAGCAAGGGAGGAATTTCAGTGATGTACTGCGTAAGAGAGATCATATGAGGATTTAAGGGGGGTGAGGGACAGTAAAAAAGTGGTAGAGCTAATGGGTCATTCATTCTCTTGGGCTGAAGAATTCTTGGAGTCCAAGTGCTCGTGAGAGTGCTGTGGAAAGTTAGGAAGTAGTGGTTGGAGAAAAAGATGCTTCAAGTAAAGATCTCTGAAGTAGTTTGAGGAACTAAGTGGCAAGGCTTCCAGTGGCTGGTCTGTGTGGATG
Organism: Panthera pardus; assembly: GCF_024362965.1. Taxonomy (NCBI): domain Eukaryota; kingdom Metazoa; phylum Chordata; class Mammalia; order Carnivora; family Felidae; genus Panthera; species Panthera pardus. Next base: position 103,125,174 of record NW_026526721.1, on the reverse strand, counting down.
GTGACAATGGCAGTGGTAGAGAGAGTGGTGCTAGTCCTTCCGTCTACCAGGAGAACAGTAGAGCAGATCTCCTCTGGAGATGCTTGAGAGGTGCTGGATGTTTATGGGACAGGAAGTGGTGTGGACACAGCACTGAAGAACAAAGAGCTCTGCCCTGCCTTGGATCTTTTGGTATTAGGGGTGTGAGAGAGGACAGATACCACTTCAGAAGGATGCTCGAGAAGCAGTGCCCTTGGCTTAGAGCCAGGCTTCAGGTGGAGCAAGAGGTGAAGGCAATGGTCAAAAAAGAGTTTTGAGCATCAGGAGATTTTTCTGATAAGCAGTTCTGGTAGACATATTGGAAAAGTTGGAGCGGAATAGCAAAAGGGAGAAACAGGAAATGGGGGACACTTTAGCGAATGTATAAAGGTAAATTGGAATGAGTACTGGTAATGAGGCTTGGACTTTCCATGGTGACAGCATAAACAGGACATGCAAAAGGGTGAGTAATGATCTTTTGGAGGGACATGAGGGTAACCTCCTTTTAGGGATTGCTGTCTGGGCTAGAGACTGCTGACTGCCCACCCTAATATCATAGAACCTCCGATTTTTATTTGGACATTGCTGTCTAGAATAAAACAGTATTCCCCCAGCCTTCCTTGTAGCCAAATGGGGCCTTGTAGGACTTTGCATGATGGCTTAGATTCAGAGTCTAGGGCGGGTGTACCTGATTGCCAGGCCTGGGATATGTGCCAATTGCTAGCTGTCAAGGGGGCTGAGAAACAGAGAGCTGGACGATTTGCAATAGCATAAAGTCAAACAGTCTACATCCCCAACAATAGGGATAATTGGAGTAAACTAAAGTTCAAAATAACCTGTAATATCCACCCATTGAGGATTAGTTAGAACAACTCCGGTGCTTCAAAATAGGGGATTAGATGGAAAAATGAAATGTCTAATAATTAGAATGACCTGAATTTACTCCAGCCTTATACATAAAAATTGAAAATGTAGGGGCACCTGGGTGGCTCAGTCGGTTGAATATTTGACTCTTGATTTCGGCTCAGGTCATGATCTCAGATTCATGGGATAGAGCCCCACTTAGAATTCTTTTCTTCTCTCTCTGCCCCCCTCTCTCCTTCTAAAATAATAATAATAATTATTAATAATAATAAATTAATAAGGGTAAGCAAACATAATTGCCTTAAAATGAATTACAAAAACATTTAAAATAGAAAACATACCACAAACCCCATGCTTTACTTTTTAATGTCTTATTTATTATAAAAGCAATGGATGTTTATTGTAGAGAAATCAGAAAATACAGATAACCAAAAGTATATTAAAAATCCATAATGCTATTTAAGAGACAAATCCTACTTCCACCATGGTATGTATTTTTTGCCAGAATCCCTTTTCTATACATACATAATTATAGGTTATTATTTTCTGTAAAATGGAAATCATTCTGTACATGCTGTTTTGTAACTTACCATAATCTATTCAAGCCACGCACTAATTTGGGATATTTCAGTTATTCCAACTAATCCCTATCTATTGTGGGCCTTTAATTTGTTCTAATTACTCATTTATTGTTAGACGTTTAGGCTGCTATAACTTTTCACTGTTGGCAACAGCAGGTGTAATTGGTCAAACATGAATTAGGAATGAGAGAACAGCAATAAATAAACCAATACAAAAAACTGTAAGTCTATTTAGGAGCTTCTCCTAACCAACCTCCACTTAATTGACTTGTCAGATTAACTGACAAGTTTCTGTCCCCATGTAAAACTGATGCTGACTGACGCCCATGGAAGCTGAACCCTCACGGAAGACAGCTGCTCCCCAGCATATACTTTGCTGGAATGTCAGCTCCACTAGGGCTAGAAGTTTTATGTGTTTTATTTAATGGTATATCCCAAATGCTTTAGAACTGCTTGGCATTTATTGCATGACTGACTGAATGAACAAATAAGGAGAAATATGTAAAAATTAAGAAGGTTCTGCTCGCAGGGTTTTTTTGTACTTGTCTTTAAAAGGATGACATTTTGTTCTGCTTAGAGAACCTGAAATTGGATATCTGAGGTCAGTGGTTCTCAAACTTTAGCACACATCAGAATCCCCTAGAGGTCTGGGCCCTTCCTTGGGATTTCTGATTCAATAAGTCTGGAGTAGGCTCTGAAAATCTGTATTTCTGTCAAGTTCCCAAATGCTGCTACTGCTGCTGCTGCTGCTGCTGCTGCTGCTGGTCCAGAGTCCACATTTTGAGAAGAACTGTTCCAGATCATACCTAATGGATGTGGTTTATGCAAAAAGATAATTCTGAACTTGGGTATCAGGCAAACTGGTACTGGAAGGAAGTTAAATTCTAAGTTCTGTTGTACTTAGAATTTGATCAGGTTGGGGAACCAGGCTTTAAAAATATGCAGGAATAAAGGAGGTGGCGTATCAGAACAACAGCTAAAATATCATCACTGAAGTAATCCAGTAAGGTCTCTATTTTCCACGGTTTATATTACCAACACTGTGTGCTAGACACGATCACTGCCATTGTTTCTCCTGAAAACTGACTGATACTACCATTACCTAAAAGAATTCTTTCCCATCCCTGCAATTTTTTATGCTTGGCTCTGGATTCAGAATCCAGTCCAGGAGACCTGATCGGCTAAGCCTTGCTCGTGTGCAGCGTCCTGGCTGGCAAGGGAGACTGCAAAAGTGAGTGTCTGGGCTTTTCAGTTTCTGTAACAGGAATAGGACTCTGTCTCCCCTTTTATTCAAAAGATGAGTATATTCCCAAATATGTTAGATATCCACTGGAGATGATTTCTGAATTTTTGACCTTGACTGAAAGGGAGAACGATAATGCTGTTGGCAGAAATATGGATGCCAACAGGAGAAACCAGATTGGGAAAAACTATTTGTTGTATTCTTTTATACATGTTGGTTATGGCTGTTTAGGTACATCATAGAAAATCTGGGCACTTCTAAGCAGTCATGTTGTCAGATGCCAAATGGGCTGGTTTGATGACTAACTCATCATCTGAAGGACAACATTAGGTCAAGCTTGAACAAGACCAACTCCAAGCCTTTGTAGCCGGTCTTATTCTGGATCTAAAATTCTCTTGATGGGATTTTGAAAAAGTCAGATGGACAGGCAGGAAGCAAAAAAGCTGATATATTTTGCAGTTTTGTTTTTCTAGTATAGATTGCTTTTTCTCTTCTAGATTAAATAAGGACAGCCTATTACTAACAATCTCAAAATAAAATTGTGCATGTCCTAAAGACTTCACCAGGAATTAGAACAGCTAAGAACACAGGAAGCAGGATCCTAGTCTCATACACAAGGAAATAGGTTTGATGAGACACTTTTTTTTTTCATTTCAAGATTTTACTTAAATTCTAGTTAACATATAGTGTAATATTGGTCTCATTGATTCATCACTTACATATAACAGCCAGTGCTCATCACAGGTGCCCTTCTTAATATCCATCACCCATTTAGCCCATTCCCCCACCCATCCCCCCTTCCAACAACCCTGTTTGATCTCTGTGGTTAAGAGTCTCTTATGGATTGCTTCCCTCTCCTTTTGTTTGCCTTTCCCCTATGTTCATCTGTTTTGTTTTTTAAATTCCACATATGAGTAAAATCATATGGTATTTGTCTTTCTCTGACTGACTTATTTTACATAGCATAATACACTCTAGTTCCATCCACTTCATTGCAAGTGGTAAGATTTCATCCTCTTTTATGATTAATATTCCATTGTATATATACACCACATCTTCTTTATCCGTTCATCAGTCGATGGACATTTGGGTCTTTCCATAAGTTAGCTATTGTTGGTAATGCTGCTATAAACACTGGGGTGCATGTGCCCCTTCAAATCTGTACTTTTTTATATTTTGGGTAAATACCTTGTAATGCAGTTACTGGATTGTAAGGTTGTTCTGTTTTTAACTTTTCGAGGAACCTCCATACTGTTTTTTAGACTGGCTGCACCAATTTGTATTCCCACCAACAGTGGAAGAAGGTTCATCTTTCTCCACATCCTCGTCAACATCTGTTATTTCCTGTGTTGTTAATACTAGTTGCTCTGAAAGGTGTGAGGTGGTATCTCATTGTGGTTTTGATTTCCCCTGATTATGAGTAATGTTGAGCATCTTTTCATTTGTCTGTCTTCTTTGAAAAAATGTCTAGTCATGTCTTCTGCCCATTTCTTGATTGGATTATTTGTTTTTCGGGTGAGTTGAGTTTGACAAGTTCTTTACAGATTTTAGGTAGTAACCCTTTATCAGATATGTCATTTGCAAATATCTTCTGTTCTGTAGGTTGCCTTTTAGTTTTGTTGATTGTTTCCTTTGCTGTGCATAAGCCTTTTATCTTGATGAAGTCCCAATAGTTCATTTTTGCTTTTGTTTCCCTTGCCTCTGGAGATGTGTCTAGTAAGAAGTTGCTGTAGCTGAGGTTAGAGGTTGCTGCCTATGTTCTCCTCTAGGATTTTGATGGTTTCCTATCTCACATTTAGGTCTTTTCCATTTTGAATTTATTTTTGTGTATGATGTAAGAAAGGAGTCTAGTTTAATTCTTCTGCATGTCACCATCCCAGTGTTCCCAAAACCATTTGTTGAAGAGACTGTTTTTTCCATTGGATATGCTTTCCTGCTTTGTTGAAGATTAGTTGACCATGTAGTTGTGGGTCCATTTCTGGGTTTTGTATTCTGTTTTATTGATCTATGTCCTGCTTTTATGCCAGAACCATACTGTCTTGATGACTATAACTGGGTAATATAGGTTGAAGTCCAGAATAGTGATATCTCCAGTTTTCTTTTCTTTTTCAAGATTGCTTTGGCAGGGTACCTACGTAGTCAGTTAAGCATCCAACTCTTGATTTTGACTCAGATCATGATCTCACCTTTTGTGAGTTAAAGCCCCACATCAGGCTTCTGCCCTGGCAGCAAGGAACCTGCTTGGGATTCTCTTTTTCACCCCCTCTCTGTCTTAAAATGAATAATAATAATAATAATAATAATAATAATAATAATAATAAAGGTTTCTTTGGCTATTCAGGGTCTTTTGTGGTTCCATACAAATTTTAAGATTGTTTGTTCTACCAGGCACCTGACTGCCTCAGTCAGTTGAGCATCTGATTTCAGTTCAGGTCATGATCTCATGGTTCATGAGTTCAAGCCCTATATTGAGCTCACTCCTGTGAACGCAGAGCCTGCTTCAGATTCTGTGTCCCCCTTTCTTTCTGTCTCTTCCCTGTTCACTCTCTCTCTCTCTCTCTCTCAAAAATAAATAAGCCTTAAAAAAAAAAAAGGTTGTTTGTTCTAGCTCTGTGAAAAATTCTGGCGGTATTTTGTTAGGGATTGCATTAAATGTATAGATTTCTTTGGATAGGATAGACATTTTAGCAATATTTTTTCTTCCAATCCATGAGCATGTAATATTTTTCCATTTCTTTGTATCTTCTTCAATTTCTTTCATAAGTGTTCTGTAGCTTTCAGAGCACAAATCTTTTACCTCTTTGGTTAGGTTTGTTCCTAAGTATTGTACGTTTTTTGGTGCAATTATAAATGGGATCAATTCCTTGATTTCTCTTTCTGTTGTATCATTATTAGTGTATAGAAATGCAACAGATTTTTGTCTCTTGATTTTGTATCCTGCAACTTTACTGAATTCTTGTATCAGTTCTAGCAATTTTTTGGTGGAGTCTTTCAGGCTTTTTAGAGTATCATGTCGTCTGCAAATAGTGAAAATTTTACTTCTTCCTTGCTTATTTGGTTGCCTTTTATTTCTTTTTCTTGTCTCCCTGCTGAGGCTAGCACTTTCAATACTATGTTAAATAAGAATGGTGAAAACAGACATCCCTTTCTTGTTCCTGACCATTGAGGAATGCTCTCGGCTTTTCCCCACTGAGGATGATACAAGCTGTGGGTCTTTCATATATGGCCTTTATGATGTTGAGGTATGTTTCTTCTATCCCTGCTTTGTTGAAGGTTTTTATTAAGAATGGCTGCTGTATTTTGTTAGATGCTTTTTCTGTATCTATTGAGAGGATCATATGGTTCTTATCCTTTCTTTTATTAATATGGTGTATCACATTGATTTGTGAATAATGAACCACACTTGCAGTCCAGGAATAAATCCCACTGATTGTGGTGAATAATTCTTTTTTAATGTACTGTTGGATTTGATTTGCCAGTATCTAGTTGAGAACTTTTGCATCCATGTTCATCAGGGATATTGGTGCATAATTCTCCTTTTTATTGGGATCTTTGTCTGGTTTTGGAATCAAGGTAATGCTGGCCTCGTAGAATGAGTTTGGAAGTTTTCCTTCCATTTATATTTTTTTGGAACAGTTGAGAAGAATAGGTGATAACTCTTCTTTAAATGTTTGGTAGAATTCCCCTGTGAAGCCATCTGGCCCTGGACTTTTGTTTGTTAGAAGATTTTTGATTACTGATTCAATTTCTTTGCTGGTTATGCGTCTGTTCAAATTTTCTATTTCTTCCTGTTTCAGTTTTGGCAGTTTATATGTTTGAGGAATTTATCCATTTCTTCCAGATTGTTCAGTTTGTTGGCATTTAATTTTCATAATTCTCATAATTGTTTGTATTTCTGTGGTGTTGGTTGATATTTCTTTTTTCTCACTTGTGATCTTATTTGTTCATGTTCTTTCTCTTTTCTTCTTGATAAATCTGGCTAAGGGTACATCAATTTTATTAATTCCTTCAAAGAACCAACTGCTAGTTTCATTGACCCATTCTACTGGTTTTTGTTTGTTTGTTTCTAAATCATTTATTTCTGCTCTAATCTTTATTATTTTCCTCCTTCTGCTGGCTTTAGGCTTCATTTGCCGTTTCTTCTAGCTCCTTTAGGTGTAAGGTTAGTTTGTGTAGTTGAGACTTTTCTTGCTTCTTGAAGTAGGCCTGTATTTCTATATATTTCCTTCTATGACAGCTTTTGCTGCATCCCTAAGGTTTTGGACTGTCATGTCTTCATTTTCATTTGCCTCCATGTATTTTTTATTTTTTCTTTAATTTCCTGGTTAACCCATTCATTCTTTAGCAGGATGTGTTTAACCTTCATGTATTAGAGGTCTTTCCAAATTTTTTCTTGTGGTTGACTTCAAGTTTCATAGCATTGTGGTCAGAAAATATGCACGGTGTGATCTCAATCTTTTTGTCGTTGTTGAGACCTGATTTGTACCCAGTATGTGATCTACTCTGGAGAATGTTTCATGTGCTCTTGAAGAGAATGTGTATTCTGTTGCTTTAGGATGAAATGTTCTGAATATATCTGTTAAGTCCATCTGGTCCAGTGTGTCATTCAAAGCCATTGTTTCCTTGTTGATTTCTGCTTAGATGATCCATTGCTATATTGGGATGTTAAAGTCTCCAACTATTATTGTATTATTATCAATGAGTTTCTTTATCTTTATTATTAACTGATTTGTATATTTTGGTGTTTCAAGTTGGGGGCATAAATATTTACAATTGTTAGATGTTGTTGGATAGAACTCTTTGTTATGATATAGTTCCCTTCTTCATCTCTTATTACAGTCTTTGGTTTAAAATCTAGTTTCCTGATATAAGTATGGCTACTCTGGTTTTCTTTTGACATCCAATAGCATCATAAATGGCCCTCACTTTGAATCTGCTGATGTCTTTAGGTTTAAAATGAGTCTTTTGTAGGAAGCGTATAAATGAATCTTATTTTTTTTATCCATTCAGATACACTATGTCTTTTGATTGGGGCATTTAGTCCATTTATATTCAGAGTGATTATTGATAGATGTGGATTTAGTTCCATTTTATTTCCTATAAAGTCACTGTTTCTGGAGAATAGAAAACTCTGTTTTCTCTGTTCCTTTCTAGTCTTCACTGCTTTTGGTCTTTCCTTCTTTCTCAAAGAGTACCCTTTAATATTTCTTGCAGGGCTGGTTTAGTGGCTATGAACTTTTTTAGTTTTTGTTTCTCTGGGAAACTCTTTATCTCTCCTTCTATTCTGAAATGCAGCCTTTCTGGATAAAGTATTCTTGGCTGAATATTTTTCTCAATCAGTGCATTGAATATATCATGGCACTCTCTTCTGACCTGCCAAGTTTCTGTGAATAGATCTACTGTTAATCTTATTTGTCTTCTTTGTCTTCTAGGTTAGGGATTTCTTTTCCCTCACTGCTTTCAAGATTTTGTTCCTTATCTCTGTATTTTGCAAATTTTACTATGATATATCTTGGAGTTGGCCTGCTCTCGTTGATATTGATGGGAGTTCTATGTGCCTCCTAGATTTGGATGTTTGTTTCCTTCCCCATTAGGGAAGTTTAAAGCTATCATTTGGTCAAATAAACCTCCTGCCCCTTTTTCCCTCTCTTCTGCCTCTGGGGCTGCTATGATATGAATGTTGTTATGCTTTATGGAGTCACTGAGTTCCCTAAGTTTACATTTATGGTCCAGTATTTTTCTTTCCCTCTTCTTTTCAGCTTCATTATTTTCCATAATTTTATCTTCTGGATCATTAATTCATTCCACTGCCTCTTCCATCCTTATGGTCATTACATCCAGTCACTTTCACATCTTGGTTATACCATTTTTTTATTTCAGCCTGACTAGTTTGTAGGTCTTTTATTTCTGTGGGAAGGGACTCCCTGATGTCTTCTTTGCTTTTCTCAAGCCCAGCTAGTGTCCTTATGATTGTTGTTTTAAATTCTGCTTCAGGCAGGGGCACCTGGGTGGCTTAGTCAGTTGAGCATCTGACTCTTGATTTTGACTCAGGTTATGATCCCAGGATCATGGGATTGAGCCCCGTGTCATGTTTTGTGCTGAGCATGGAGCCTGTTTAAGATTCTCTCTCTCTCTCTCTCTCTCTCTCTCTTTCTCTTTCTCTTTCTCTTTCTCTCCCTCTCCCTCTGCCCCTCACCCCTGCTGGTGCTCCTTCTCTCCAAAAAATAAAATGGATAAGATAAGATAAGATAAATTCTGGTTCAGGCATATTTCTTACATCTGTCTTGATTAGATTTCTTTTGAGATGAATTCCTCTGTCTTGGTATTTTGTCTAGGTCTCTGTTTTCTTTTGTGTATTAGGAAATCATGTTATGTTTCCTTCCCCTGAGAGTAATGGCTATATTAAGAAAAAGTCATATGCTGTCCAGGGCCAGGCACTTTAATAAGTGTTTCTGGTGTATGCTGTGTGCACTCTGTTGTGTTTTGGCTGCTCTTTCCCTCAGGTCAGCCCTCTGCAGAGTTTCTCCTTGCCTGCAGTGGGAAGTGTTTGGACCTTGTCCAGTGTGTGGCAAGTTTTAACTAAGTGTGCTCTGGTCTGCTTGTTAAAAGAGGCCTGATCCTATTTCCACTAGACCCACTAGACCTGAAGCTTTGAAACACTTTATCGTCAGTAGACTTGGTGCATGAAGGTGGGGGGTGAGGGTGGGGTTGGGGGATGCTGTACTGGTCTTCTGAGGGAGGGGCCTGCTGCTGCTTTGACTCTCATGCACACTTGCCCTAGTTAAAAAAATGCCTGCATAGTGCAAGGGGGTGGGGCTTGGTATAAGCAGCTGAAGCCTTACTGTGCCCACTGAAGTCCATCTGTGTTGATGAGTGAGAGTAAAAGTGGCATCAGCTGGCCCTCTTGTCCCCACAGAGGGGGGTTCACCTCTGGTGCTGTTCACAAAGCTCTCACAGAAGAGTGAACAATCTCCCTTCGTGTGTTCCAGGCACTCCTCAGATCCCTGCCTTCATCCTGTCTGTGTCCAAGCTGTCTGCCCACCCAGAGATACAGAGCTCCTGTGTTTTATTTCAGGCCCCCAGCTGGGTTTCAGAACTCCAAATTTTAGGGACCCGGTGTGGCGCAGACCCACACTGATCCTCTGTGGGAGGGTCTTGTAGCTGGTGCCAGTTTGTCCCAGAAGGGCAGTCACAGGAACAAGCAGGGGCTTGGAGTTTATGGTAAAGTAAAGCAAAAAGCAGGTGTCCAGATTAGCTACCCTCAGCAGGCCTCCCTGATCATATGCTAATGTATGGGGCAGTGCAGTGGCACTCACCGGCTCTTTTGTCCCCTGAGAGGCAGTGCCTCAACTCCCAAATGAACTCCAAGAAGGGAAACTCACTTCCATTGCAACGGAGGAGATCCTCAGAGCACGGTGTCCAGCCCAGGCCTCTACCCTTCTTCTCCACAGGAGCACTGCTGCACCAACAAGGCTCCACTCCGTCAATGGCACCGACTGACAAAACTTCACTTTCAGCTCCACTGCTTGTAATAGCTTGGGATAATCAGCCCCTCTCGTTTTCTTAGTCAGTGGTTTTCAATGGTTTGGGGGAAGTGTTTTTCTTGGGCAGTCCCTTGTGTGCTGCTCTCTCCCTCCCTTTCTCTCTCTGTTCTCTCTCCATGGTCAGAGCTCTCTCCCCTCCACAGCACCTGTGATTCTTTTCTCTCCCAAATTATGTCTCTGCACCTCTACCAGCCACGATGTGGCCTCTTTTCTCCCTCTGATTATGCAGTTTCTCTCAGTCCTCAGATTGATTTCTTGGGTATTCAGAATGATTTGATATTTGTCTAGCTGTGTTCAAAGGGTGAGGCAAGCATAGGGTCCCCCTACTACTCTGCCATCTTAATTCTTCCCATCTTGATGAGAAACTTGAGAAGAGTTTATCACAGAACCTATTTGGAAAATATGATAGAAGAAAAGTGATATGTAACTAAGAGCTCCAATCATACAAATTACTTTGAAAATACAAGTAGCTTTTGCATTCAAGACAAATAACATTACTGGAAAAATTTCTCTCTGTTGGAAGACATTTCCGCATTCTACATTAAAACAACTTAATGAAAGTGCCCCAAATTGTATTCAAATGACCACAAACACCATACTTAGGCATAACAGGATTGATTGTCACCTGGGACTCACTATTCCAGTTGTTTACAACCAGCATCTGTTCTAATTGTTTAGCATCTGTGCCTTGCTGGTTGTTAATGTTTTTGTTTTCTCCCCTGCTAGAGTATGTATTTATGTGCCAACTAGCGAAAAGTATATGCAAATTAATAAAACAGGAACAAATCGTAAATATTGTTTAATCTGATGTGGCTCTTACTGTTATTCTTATGCTTTTCTCCCCTTCCCTCCCCCCTTTTTTTAAAAAGCAAATCATAGAGGTGACTTTGTTGTCACCTTCATTAGAGTCACAGAATTCTAAAGCACTTTCTTGAGGGAGATTTTTGACAGGCATCTTTGAAGAGGTGTCTGGGGAGACTGGGAACCCCTGAATGACATTTTAGGAAATTGAGCAAGAATGAATAAATGTTCTGGAAGTATTAGCAAGAGTATGAAAAGTCTTTTCTTTAGTACAAATTTTTATAAAGCAAGAATAAATAGTGACCGTTGAGTTATATAAGTAGAAAGGTGATCATTTGTAAAGCACTGTGACTGGAAAGTGATATGATCCCTATAAGCCTGGTCTACCTGAAAGTTATTTCATAATTGCATTTATTAATACTGAGTTACAAAGGTACATGGTCTTTTCAGTAAAGAACTTGACCTCGTAAGAGAATGGGTTTCAGTTTTTATGACTCCATTAAAAAAATTTAAAAAAAGGAAAAGCGCCACTTGTGAAAGGAGCCATGTTTTCTCAGTAAAGCCACTCAAAATATGACATGCATGGCAAAACACATGCAGTTTTGGTGGAACATGGAGTAAAAGGTAAAAACCTAATAATAGCTTTGATTTTTTTTTTTAGCACCTTCTATGTGCCTGCATCCATTTATGCATTCTAGATACAGTAACTCATTTAATCCTGATCGCCATCCTATGAGGAAGGAAGGAATAATTAATATGGCCATTTTTATTGATGAAGAGACCGAGGCACATAGAAAGGTAAAGTAACTTGCTCAAGACTACATTACTTATAAATGGCCAAGCAGGGCTCCTCCTGAGGACAGTCTCATTCCAGGGCCTAGAGTCTAGACACACAGCTTTATGCCATACTGTGTTGCATTTAGTTAAGCCATATTTCACTATCCTAGTCTATGACTCAAAATATACATTTTGAATCCAGATTATTGTGCCATAGGCTCTGACTGGCCTGAGGGAAATAATGTCTCAAGCCCCAGCTCCGCTTCCTGGGGTACTGCTTCCCATGTGCTCAGTGTTTTCTTTCCAGCCTCTCACCTTGCTACCATGCTTCTGCTACACTGTTAGGAGATTGCTGCTATGCCAGGCATGATCATTTTGTGGATGCAACTGTTGTGATCCCCTAACTCTGACCTCAGGAAGGACTCAACTTTCATCAGTTCCTCAGAGTTCAGTTGAAATCACCCAGTGATTTTCAAAGTCCTGCTCACATGCCCAGTACACAAAGCCATTATCTCAGTCTGAAGCTTCTATAATCTGGGTCATTTTGCTTTGTTCAGGACTTCACCAAGGACAAAGCAAAGTCTCTTATCTTTCACTTCCTAGAAGTGTCCTTTCCAGAATCAAGAGGGGATGTGCAGCCCAATTCTAATTGCAGCCCTTAAAATTGGAGTTTTATGGATTCAAGATCTTCTGTGTGTTTGTATTTAAATAGTTATTTGCAGGTATTTTTCCTTCCCAAGACTCTGAAGTACTCCAGAGCACCTTTGTATCCACAGAATCTAGCACATAATAGACATTTAGTAAATGTTTGCTGTGTGAACAGATGATTGAATAAACAGGCCATAGAGAGGAACAGCTCTTTGGTACAGCAAATTGGTAGTGAAACATTCAAATATACATGTGCTTTGAGTAATTAGAGGTTAGAGGCCAGAACTTGGATAATAGGTGGGAGCTATACATGCAGATACTCAGTTTCCAATAAAAAATTCAAAGGTGAAGCTGTAATTCAAGGTGGGTCTGAAAGAGAGAAGCAGTGAAGGATGGGGAAGCAAGAGTGAGCGTGAAGGAACACAAGTAAAGTATGGGCGAATGTGATCTAACAAAGGAGCTAGAGAAGTATTATTCAGAGGGGCTCGAAGCAAGTCAAGAATGTGCATGCCTCAGAAACTAAAAAAGAAGTGAGTTTCAAAAAGTGACCAGTAAAAACAAACATATGACACAGATGACCAGTGAGCCGGGTCAGATATATAAGCAAGTTGAAAAAAGCAAGGGACAGAAGGCCAGTGAATTTGGCAACAACAAAAAAGGTATTAGAGTCCTTTGAAAGTACATTTCCAGTGGAATAGTTTGTTTTTTCACATTTCTGACTTATTTATATTGATTGCATCGATTTTTAACAAAAGTGATTTCTCAATATGTAAACTTTTTTGTCATTTTCATAAGATTTTTTAAAGATATACTGGAGAAATCAGTTAGAAATAATCATTTGGGTTGATATCAGGTTCACTGGAATAATTCTAGAAATTTTTCCCCATGAGCACTATATAGAGAGTACATTCTTTTTTTTTTTTTTTTAATTTTAAATAAACTCTACGTCACACACGGGGCTTGAACTCATGACCCCAAGATCAAGAGTTGCATGCTCTACCAATTGAGCCAACTGGGTACCCACAAGAGTCTATTCTTTAATAGGTCACTGGAGTTTTCTTTTTCTGCAAACACTTTGCACAGCTCAGATACATCTGATTAAAACCTCTTTAACCCATCAGTGATGATGTTAAAGGCTATGCTGGGGGGTTCTTGCGGGCAATAATACCACCATGATAAGATTATTGAAGAATTAATTTTACTTCCTAAGGATCAGGTGTATTTTAAACTCTTTCTAGGAATTTAATTTTAGGAACATGGCTTGAGTCTACTTCAGACTATTAAGATTTAAGTTCATCTATAAGTAATTGTAATTTCTCATTAAGTCTCATAACAACAGTTATTTGTTCCCCTCAGTTGTCATCTTTCTAAGAATCACAGACCAATTATTTTACCAATTCTAGAGCTTTCTATAGACTAGACTGCAAGAAAACACCCAACAACTAAAAGGCTATAGTTTTAAAGCAAATAAAATCAGCTTTTCCCAATGATAGGAAAATATATAAAACTCTATACTATATGTTTATATATCAGGCCCAGCCATAAAAAAATCTTACTTATACACCCCCAGGCCTTTTTTTTTCCCTCCCATCAAATATTATGAGGTGTCAGTGCCCTCAAGCTCACTTTCTTCTCCCTACTATTAGAATTTGGAATTGGAAAAAGATTTTTTATCAACCATTCATAATGATGAATTTAATATGAACCCTTTCAAGGTATTTACATTTTAAGCATTTTTTCTAATTTATGTATTTATGTATTATTCACCCAATAAATATTTATTGAGCTTTCTGTGTGATACTAGTTTCTGTGAGAAATCAAAGGTGAATTAGATATGAAAGCTACCTTTTAAAATAGCATGAAATGTGTGCAATTAACTATGATCTAAGATAAAAAATAGTGAGTAATACAGATTATCTAGAGTTTAGGGAAAAGAGAGGGCCATCTTATGCTCAGAGTGAGAAAGTGTTATGAAAAGAGCAGTGGTTGACAGGGTGACACAGCATAATGATTAAAAACAGGATCTGGAACCAGCCTTGCCTGTTCTAGATCCTACCTGTCACTTATGGAATGACCTTCGGCAAGTTACTCAGTTAGCTGTCTATGACTCCATTTCCTCATCTATGAAATGAAAATCATAGTAAATCATAGTATTTATCTATGGATCCCTTTTGAGCATTGAGTGATAACATGTAAAGCACTTAGAATATAAGTCTTCAACAAAGGATTTATTAGCTATGATTCTTTAAACTGGTCCTTGAAAGATAGGATACATAGGATTTAGGCATGCAAAAATGAGTCAGAATAAAATGAATTTTGGAAGGAGCAAAGATGAAAGTGTAAAAAATTAAACCATAGAAGAAGTCTTAAAAGAAATATGAACAATTTTTACTTATAATCTCAGGGTAGGGAAGGCCTTCCTAGGTATGACTCCAGATCTAGAAGCTATAAATTAAAGAGTTAATAGGTTAACCATTAAAATAAAAAAACTGCATAAAAAATACCATAAATAACACCAGTGTTTTATACAATCGAATACAGTTGACCAACAAAGATAAACTTAAGTATTAACTAACTGCTTATGTGATTATTTTTAAAAAGTAAACTTTGAACAAAAAACTGTAAATCTCCTAGAAGGAAACATAAGGGGAAATCTTCTTGACAATGGATTTGGAAATAATTTCTTGGATATGACACCAAAAGCATAGGCAGCAAAAGCAAAAACAGACAAATGGCACTACATCAAACTTAAAAACTTCCACACATCAAAGGGAACAACAAATAGAAAGAGAAGGCAACCTACAGAATGGGAGAAGACAATTGCAAATCATATATCTAATAAGGAATTAATATCCAATATACAAAGACCGATTCTTTTTTTTTTTAATTTTTTTTTTTAATGTTTATTTATTTTTGAGACAGAGAGAGACAGAGCATGAATGGGGGAGGGGCAGAGAGAGAGGGAGACACAGAACCGGAATCAGGCTCCAGGCTCTGAGCCATCAGCCCAGAGCCTGACTCGGGGCTCGAACTTATGGAACGTGAGATCATGACCTGAGCTGAAGTCGGACGCTTAACTGACTGAGCCACCCAGGCGCCCCACAAAGACCGATTCTAATAACAACAACACCTGATTTTAAAATGTGCAAGAGACCTAAATAGACATTTCTCCAAAGAAGATATGTAAGTGGTAAAAAAGCAAATGAAAAGATGTTTAGTATCACTAGTCATTAGGGAAGTACAAATCAAAACAATAATATCATCTCACAGACATTAGGATAGCCACTATAAACAACAATAAATAAACAAAAACCCAGAAAATAACAAGTGTTTGTGAAGATGTAGAAAAATTGGAACTCTTGTGTATTGTTGGACCTCTTGTGCAATGTAAAATGGTGTAGCTATTAGGGAAAACAGAATGGAGGTTCCTCAAAAAAAAAAACAAAAAATACAGGGGCACGTGGGTAGCTCATTTGGTTAAGTGTCTGACTCTTGGTTTCTGCTCGGGTCATGATCTCCTGGTTTGTGAGTTTGAGACCCACGTTGGGCTCTGCCCTGACAGAATGGAGCCTGCTGGGGATTTTCTCTCCCTTTCTCTCTCTTTGTCTCTGCCCCTCCCCTGCTTGTGCTTTCTCTCTGTCTCTCAAAAAAATAAACTTTAAAAAATGCAATTACCCAGTGGCTCCAGTAATCCCATTTCTGGATCTGTATCCCAAAGAACTGAAAGCAGCCTCTCAAGGACGTATTTGCACAACCAGGTCCATTACAGCATTATATACAGTAACCTGGAGGTAACGGTAGCCCAGATGTCCATCGGCAGATGAATGTATAAAGAAAATATGGCATAAACATACAATATTCAGCCTTTAAAAAGAAGGAATTCCCATCACATGCTGTAATATGGATGAACCTTGAAGACATTATGCTGAGTGAAATAAACCAGTCACAAAAGGAAAAATACAGTATGATTCCACTACATGAGATATCTATAATGGTCAAATTTGTAGGGGAAGAAAAAGTAGAATGGTGGTTGTAAGAGGCTAGGGACGGGGGAAATGGACAGTTGTTTGATGGGTATAGAGTTTCAGTTTTGCAAATGAAAAATTCTAGAGATCTGTTACACAACAATTTGAATATAGTAAATACTACTGAAAGGTACACTTAAAAATGATTAAGATGGTAAATTTTAGAGTGTATGTTTACCACAATTAAAATTTTTTAAAAATTTAAGTAAACTTTGAGTAATTCTGAAGACAAAGTGGAAAAAACATTTTTTTTAAATGATCAGCTTTCTCCAAAATCCTATTTTTTTCCCCTTCGCTCTGGTTTTGAAGCTTTTATGCCGAATAACATGTTCTGAAATCCCACCATCTCCACTGTTACTCCTTTGCTTTTGCCATTAGGAAAATGTGCCCCTTCTAATAATTTCTCTTACCATCCCAGTTATTCATTCATTTAATATTTATTGAGCATATATGATGTGCTAGGTGTTGTTTCAATAGTAGAGATTTAGCAGTGAAGAAAACAGAATCCTTACAGCCCTAGACTTCTAATGGGGGAGACAGATAATAAACAACAAGTAAATATATAGTATGTCAGATGGTGTTAAGGGCTTTAGGGAAAATAGAGTGAGCTGGAAAGGAATGCCAGGGTATAGGAGGAATGCTATTACATACAATGTAATCAAGGGAAGCCTCACATAGAAGGTGACAATTGAGCAAGTATATCTGAAGTAAATGAAGGAATATGAATGTTACATATCTGAGGGTAAGACTGTTCCATGTAGAGGGACCATTGAAGGCAAAGGCCCAGAGGCAGGAATAGCTTGTTGAGTTTGGGGAAGAGCAAGAAATCCAGTGGAGCTTGAGGAGAGTGAGCAAGGAGGGAGGAATAGAGATTAGATCAGAGAAGTTGGGGACAGGGCATTAACTTTGTGGGCCATTATATAGACTTCATTTTTACTGTGAGATGGGAGCCATTGGAGGATGCTGACCAGAGGAGGGATGCTCTTAGTTAGATGGTCTCTTTGACACCTGGGTAGATAAGACTGTAGGAGGGAGAAGAGGGAAGCAGAGAGGCAAATCAGGAGAAAAACGGTGGTGGCGAGACCAATGAGACCAAACAGTAGTAGCAGTAGTAGCAGAGGTGTGAGAAGTATATGGGGTCTATTGTGAAGGTAGAGCCAGTGGGAATTCTAATGGTTTGCATGTAAAGTGTGAGAGAAAGAACAATCAAGGATGACTCCAAGTTTTTTGGCCCAAGCTGCTATCAGGATGGAGTTACTGTATTCTGAGGGAATACTACAAGAGCAACATGTTTGCTGGGATAATATCAGGATATTAGTTTGGGACATGTGAAGTCTGAGATGCTGAATTAGGTCAAGTAGGTAATTGAATACTTGAGTCTACAGTTCAGTGGAAAGATCAGGGTTGAAAATAAAAGTCTAGAAATAACCAGCAGAGAGTTGATATTTCAAGCCATTAGACTGCATGAGACCAACTAAGGGAGTATGTATTTGAGGAAGAGTTCTGTGGACTGAGCCCTAGGGTGCCCTACTCAGGGTGGGACAAATGAGGAAGAAGCTTCAGAGGATGAAGAGCAGCCAGGGTGGCGGGAGGCTGCTATCTCCAAAAAAAAAAAATCCCTTTGCAAGGGACTCTGATTAATACCTATAAATATATATATATATATATATATATATATATATATATATATACACACACACACACACACACATATATAATACGTATAAATATTATAAAAAATATAAATACCTACAAAGTACTACAGTACTTTATCAGTTACCAGTATGATCTGTACTTCCGGTTACATAGATGGTGTTGATCTTGGATTAGTCTTCAATGGCCCAGTGTTTTCCCCATAGGTCCTTTTTTGTTTCTCTTTCCTTTTGGAATGGAACATTTACTATTATGTAAGCACATGTACGGAAAGTTAAGATAACTTTATCCAGAAGTTAAAAAAAAAAATACAGGACTACATATTACCCATACTATTTAGAGATACAGTATTTGGCGTTTTGTTTTTTCGTAGTAGGATGCAAATCAACTCCCTCCATCATCACACTGAAAATAATGTTTTGAGATCCCAATCCAACTAGATTTGTAACCTAACCTCTGTTCTCATTCACCCCCCACCCTTCAGGGCACCCTGTTAAAATGCAGTGTAAGAACCTATTGATTTCACTTATTATTCTACCTCCCTCCCTTGCCTCTGGCCACAAATTAGTATGAGTCAGAAAAGGTGGTGAGATAAAAAGGCTATATATAGTCTGTCCTTTTCTATTCTTTCCAAAGCCTTTTTTTTTAACTAGAAGGTAACAAAAGCCAAGCTCAAAACCAGCTGCAAGCTGTGTGTCCTACAGTCACTCGAAGTCCTTTATACTTTAAAAGCAAACACTGTGGCCTGCTATACCCAATTAGTTAAACACAGGAAGCAATACTTGCTATGATTTACCTGTTCCTCAAAGTACATTGTAAAAGATACTAAAATTCAGTGTGTCACTTAACAGAAGTAACTGTTTCTAACACTGACTCCAAAACGTAAAATATTCTTGTTGTTTTTATGTCCCTATTGTCTAAATTAGGGAACAAGGAACTGACACTATCAGCTCATAAAGCCAAACAATATCACTTTCTTTTTCCAAGGCAAGAGTTTTAATTGTACGGTAGTAGAAAGTAGCATAAGCAGTAACTTTTTAGATGTCTCCCTCCTTGCCTTCATCTTTCGGTTGAGGATGTTTGGGGGTTACATTATATAACCTCCAAGCCACTGACTTCTACCGCTCATGGAGCAAAATGAGTATGCCTGAGTTTTGTGCTGGCATCTCCACTTCCATATTTAAGGAGCTGGCAAACAAGAGAGCTGCTATCCAGGAAAAGGTCACAGTTGTAAATCAAGGAGCACTGAGTCTAAGTGCGTGTGGGAGGAGGGTAGTTGGTAGGAGAGGTGTAAGGGAGAAATGGAGAAAATTGTTAATAAATTCTCTAACTCTTCCCCCATCCCGACACACACAAGAGCATAGAGCATCATAATATGTGTTTTATTTGGATATATTCTATTTTTTAATTAATCATGCACTATGGGGTGCCTGGGTGGCTCTGTCGGTTGAGCAAATGACTCTTGATTTCAGCTCAGGTCACGATCCTAGGGTCATGGGATTGAGCCCCATGTCAGGCTCTACACTGAGCATGGGGACTGCCTAAGACTCTCTTCTCTCTCTCTCTTTCTCTCCCTCCCTCCCTTTGTTCATCCCTGCTTGCTTGCAGGCTCTCTCTCTAAATTTAAAAGAAAAAAAGAAATCATGCACTCTTTTGGGTTCCATTTTCCAGATTTTGGCATTTTGGCCCTAGAATCCCATTGCAAGCCTGGTCTCATTTGTGAGATAATGCTGGTGATATCCTGCTTTCATGTCAGTGCTTCCAGACTAGCTGGAAAGCTAAGTAGTTATTTACAGGGTACCACAGTGAAATTAACAGTGGACTGAAATATGGCTGTGCCACGGTTATGTGCACGTTCTTCATAAAACATCACTGCCGGAGCCTGGAGATAATGCAGTTGTAGAAAAACAATTTGTCAAGTGTGATCTGAAATCCTAAAGGGGATTTTCCAGCAGATGTGTTCTGTTAATACCGGTGCTGACCGAGTTGATCATAAGATGCGAGCTGCGTCTCAAAACTGGTCATTATTTATATCCTTTAGCTTCTTTCACTAATTAAATCCCTTGAGTTATCTCTGACACCAACCACCTGGGACCAGTCTCCAGACAAAGGCTTTCTTGTGGCACGCAGCTGAGCCAGGTCTGGACCCTTCTGTTCCATGTCAGAATATATATTTTAGCTCTGATTCTTTTTGTCCAACTGGATTCAGGCATTTTCTGGTTGGTCTGCTTTATTTCTTCAGCAAGAATCAGTTTACCAGACTAGCTGCTGTTTAGACTGACTAATTAAAACCTGCTCAGTGTGAGTGCAGGCAGCCTCCAAGCCAAATACTGCCCTGCACAGAATTGGAGTGCCATTTTTATTCATTAGAACAGATGGGCATTGTGAGTTACCCCCAGCCAATCTGACCCCAGTGTTTGCGTTGTAATTGCATGCCCTTATGAAAGTATATCCCCATTTGAAAAGAGTCTTCCAGTCTTTGGGGAATCCTATGGAAAGGAGAGATGTGACCTGCGTGTTCCTGAGAACAGATGAGGAACTGCTTCATGAAGGAAAACTATTACTTTATCACGTCCCTGTCAGAGAAGTAAGGCATAGTACAAATAGGTTGTGATAGGAGAGAGAAATAAAAGGTTGAGTAGAGGACACATGCGACGCCACTAGTAAGCTTGTGAAGAGCAGCTTTACTAATTCTCAATTTTATTTAGAGTGGTCCCTATTTATAATATGTCCATGATTTGGAAACTTTCTGAGAGGTTATCTAGTCAATGAGTCTTTAAGAGAATAGCATATGCTCATGGATTGGGTATTCATTTGGAGGGGAAGATTCTGTTTTCCAATTTCTTAGAAGATGATATTTGGAATGTTATCTGAACCAAACACAATTCACTTTTTTTCTTTTTATTTATGCTGGTCTTGCCAGATCATAAAAGAGCTTGTTTGAGATATTTCAACCAGTATTTCTAGCTAGAAATGAATAGATTTATAGAATGTGTCATTATTTTTAAAGTAGAACTGTGAGTGGAGGTGATTCCAGCCTTCGTTTTTGCATGTGACTCCTTAGAAAGAGGGAGTTGAGGGTGTGAGTCGCGTTATCTTAAGGAACATGGTCAAATTCTTCCCTCAGTGATCCCAAGTTAAAGAACATTTTTTGAATCATTGTCATGGTGAAAACTGAAGAGGAAAGGGAATGTCACAGAATACAATAAACTGCAAGTTGTCAGAACTATAAGTAGTTTTAAGGGAGATTAGATATAGAACAGAGCTGCATTTTTCTTTTTAGCCCAATTATGGAATCTGAGCATCTTGAGTCAACTGATTATGCTGATTGGCTCTTCACTAGCAGTTTCGTTTCTTCCCAATTTTCCTATTCTCCAAAGACCTTCAGGGGTCTAGCACATTGTTTAATGGCCTGCCTGCATTTTGGTGTTCTATTGAAGGTCCATTGGATTCCATCTTCATAAGTAAATGCCAATCTCAGAAGTAAGTGCCCATTATGCTTATTGTATTACAATTTTACTAAGCCCAGAATTGTCATGGGAGGTTGAAAACATTTCAGTGGTCAAAGAGAGAGGGTAATTAGCTCATTTAAATCCTCTTCCATGTTCCATTCTGTCCTTGGAGCAAAGGTGCCAGCCTGTCTTTATAAGAATAAATGGGGCATATAGCCTGGCATTATTTAATTCAGCTATCAATCTTAAAAGAAACTGAGCAGATTATAAACCAAATCAAATTTGCATGCAGACTGTGTGTCAATGTGTTTGTCTCCTCATATACATTAAGTACTGGCAACCCCATTTTCTGTAGCAGTTCGTCAGGAAGGGCCATCTTTATAGAAGAATGCTCCATGGTACATCACAAATACAGGATTTGCAGTGACACACAAAAGACCATGACGAGTCAATTTTAAGAGTGCTCTTTTCATTTTACAAGTAAATTGGCTCTAAACAAGAATTTTTCAAGTAGAAATTTTCAAATATATTTTGTTTATTCAATAGTAATAATATCAAGTGGTTTGCCTTTCTTGTCTTATTTTTCTTTTAACATGAAAGGTAGCATAGATATTTTTATAAATGAAATTCTAATATTATTGCTCTGGGCTTTTTTAAAAATTTGGATTTAAGGTACCATATTATGTAAGATGTGAAGCTACATTTGATGACAACATTTCATTAGTTTAGGAGTAGTTTTAATTAGCATTTTAATGAACTTGAATTGTATCTTTTTAAAAAGGAATTTTGTAGAGTTTTAGGAGTGTGAATATTTTTCTAGTATTGCAAATATTTATTACACACTGTCTATTATAAAACTGGTATAAAATTTAAATCCAAGAATAATATTTCCAAAATATACAACAATAGAAAAAATTAAGAAAACAAAGATTCTTATTATTGTAAGAAGCTGGTGACAAGACAAAGCAAAGCTGCACATTCTCCAATGTATGTTTCTTGGGACTCAGGTATTCCAGGTATTCTAGGCTAAAAAACATTTGGAGTATGTTTCACACCATAGCTCTTCTTGGGATCTACCATTTGACAATACGTTAAAGGATCTATAAAGACCAATAGTTTAACTGGTTTAACTTTGATAACTTGGTATTTCCCATACTTACTAAAGCATGAACCCTTTTACTGAGTAACCCCAGCTAAATTGGTACTCCATGGAAATCACTTTAGGAAACTCTGAAGTAGAAGATACGATTATTTGAGGAACTCAGTCATTGATTATCAGTTTTAGATAATACTATATATGATGCTGAAAATCTCAATCCAAAATCAAACATTTTTGATAATTCTGGTTTGTTTTTTTAACTACTAAGTTCTAGATACTTTTTGGTGAAGTAAATAGCTAGTTTTTAAATATTACAAACATGGAAATTGATTTAGAAGTAAAACAGAATCAAAGCACCATTTAGTGGTAAGGGATTTGTATATAGAACAAATTCATGAGTAAGTAAATTTGAGTAGGTTTGTATTTTCTGCCATTGCTGTATCATCAGTCTGCTCATACTTGCTGAGTGTCTACTGTGTGACATACATCCACTAGGACCACAGTGACACATTAACAAGATGATGTCTCAGAGAGTACATTGACCTTATCCTCTAAAGTGTTAAAAAAAAAAACTAACCATAAGAAACAAACAAACAAACAAAAAACAAGCCATTTCATGACTCAGTTTTTTACTCTAATATATTCTGGCCCTTAAAAATATTTGAACATGTACTTAAGTCCTGAACTCTCATGTAGTCAGATTTGCTCTTTATTTATTGCTTCAGGAGGACATCTAAGATAATACTCCCTTCAATGATTTCAATGATTATGATTTCAATCAATTATGATTTCAATAATCATAATAGAAAAATAAGACATAGGAAATAGTCAAGTAGCAATCAAAATAACAGCTTTATTTTTTCTTTAAAGTTTATTTATGTTGAGAGAGAGAGAGAGAGAGAGAGAGATAGAGAGAGAGAGAGAGAGAATCCCAAGCAGGCTCTGCTGACATCGTGGAGACCAACACAGGGCTTGATCTCCAGAACAGTGAGATCATGACCTGAGCCAAAATTGAGAATCAAACATTTAACCGACTGAGTCGCACGGGCGCGCCAAAATAACAGCTTTATTTTGATAGAGCTGATTGAGGAACCTGACTTTAACATGAGCTGGCATTTCAGAGAAGAGGAAATAGGAATATACCTTAAAAAAATGCTCAACCTCACTACTAGTTAGGCAAATGCAAATTAAAATCACCATGAGACACCATCTTATCCACATCAGATTAGCAAAAATTAAAAAGTCAGCAATAGGGGCGCCTGGGTGGCTCAGTCGGTTGAGCGTCAGACTTCGGCTCAGGTCATGATCTCGCACTCCGTGAGTTCCACCCCGCATCAGGCTCTGTGCTGACAGCTCGGAGCCTGGAGCCTGCTTCGGACTCTGTGTCTCCCTCTCTCTCTGACCCTCCCCCGTTCATGCTCTCTCTCTGTCTCAAAAAATAAATAAACATTAAAAAAAAAAAAATCTTAAAAAAAGCCAGCAATAATAAATATTGCTGAGGATGTGGAGTGACAGAATCACTTTGGAAAACAATTTGGCATAATCTAGTAAAGTTGAAACTGCATATGCCATGACTCAACAGATTCATCCCTAAGTATATTTCTTAGAGAAGTGTATATATTTATTTGTATCAGAAAACATGTGCATCAGTATTCATAATCACTTGCTTATAATTCAAAACAAATTGGAAATAAAAATATTGATCACCAGGAAAATGGGTAAATTAAAAACCATGGTATGTACAAAGAGTGGAATACTATACATCAGTGAAAGGTGAATGAATTACAGCCATATATGTCAACATAGATACATATCAAGAATATACTAGATGAAAAGAGTAAGTTGAAGAATACACACAATTTTGTAAAGTTAAAACATGACAAAATGAAACAGTACACTGCTTAGAGAACCATCCATGTGTGATTAAACAATAAAGAAAAGCAAGGGACTGATAAATGTCTGTTCGGGGTGGAAAGGAGCAGGGTAAGGTCAGAAAAGAGAATACTGAAGGCTTCCTACTCATCCTGACATGCCACCTTAGCCATAATCCACATACTGTACTGGTTTTGCATAGTATTCAGGTTGCCTTTTACTATTTTGGTGCTTAATTGGTGTTTTTATTAGATCTGGGTATCCTTGATAAGATTAAAAGGGGTTTTCTTTTGTTGATGTGGAGAGAGGAGTTTCAAGCCCCACAACTGCCCAGAATCCCATGACTCTAGTTTCCCATTTACCTGGAGTTCTTTCATAAATAACTTTGTGGATTCCTCACCCACAGAAGTCAGAGAAAACCTCTTTTAATGACTAATAAAATTCAGGACCAACCACAAGGGGATAATCTGTACCTTTTCCTATCAAAGTGATGAATGAGTCAGCCCTCCTCTGACACTTGCCTCCTGTGGCAGTCAGAGCTCTAAGATGGCCCCCAAGATTCCAGCCTCTTGGTAAACACACCCTCTTTGCTTCACTCTTCTTTCTCTTTTAAAAAAAAATGTTTATTTATTTATTTTTGAGAGAGAGTGCGTGAACCGGGGGGAGGGACAGGGAGAGAGGGAGACAGAATCCTGAGTGGGCTCTGTGCTGCCAGCACAGAGCCCAATACAGGACTCAAACTCACGAACCATGAGATCATGACCTGAGTTGAAATCAAGAGTCTGATGCTTAACCTGCTTAACTGACTGAGACTCCAGTGCACCCCATGATCCTTTCTTGTTAAGTGTGGAGGGACCAGGGAATATGCTGGGCTTGTGGTTGGATTGGGTTGTTATATGATCACGTTGATGGGGCAGTCATCCCATGATATTGTTATACAAGATTATTGCTCCTGCTGGCTTTAAAGCTGCTGTGTTATAAGGAGAGGGACCTCCTGCCAACAGACAGCAAGAAAATGGCATCAGCCCTACAACTTCAAGGAACTGAATTCTGTCACCAACCTGAATGAGCTTGGTCCAGATGAGAACCGCAGCTCTGCTGACACCTTGATTGCACTCTTGATTGCCCTTTACTGGGCAGAGGACCCAGTAAAGCTGTGCGCAGACCCTCGGGACCCAAAGAAATTATGCAATGATAGATTTGTGTTGTTGTAAGCTGCCGAATTTGCACAAGTTGTGACACAGCAACAGAAAATGACTACACTCCCTATTCTTGTTTCTAACTGCCAAAAAGTCTGAGCTGTCAACCTGGTCTGGCCCTCCTTTCTTTCCTTTCCCTCACGTTTTCATAAAGCTATCAATTTCTGGGGGCAGGCCAATGCCGATATGCTCCTCTTTCATCATGAAGAAGAAAGAAGAGTGCCACAGTTTAAAGCCTGCATTCCAGATAGTCCTCCCTCCAACTTCTTCCCAAGATACACCCTTACCATGTGCCAGCAACAGGCTGCCAAGACTGTGACACTGTCACTAGACAACACAAGTCAAGCTTCCTTCCTCCCTCCCCCTCCCTGCCTCCTTTCTCTTCTTCCTTCCTCCCTTCCTTTCCTTCCTTCCTTCCTTCCTTCCTTCCTTCCTTCCTTCATCCTTCCCTCCTTTCCTTCCTCCTTCCCTTCTTCCTTTCTTCCTCCTTCCCTTCCTTCCTTCCTTCCTTCCTCCTTCCCTTCCTTCCTTCCTTCTTCCTTCCTTCCTTCCTTCCTTCCTTCCTTCCTTCCTTCCTTCCTTCCCTCCCTCCCTCCTTCCATCCTCCCTCCCACCCTTTCTTTCCTTTCTTTCCCTTCCTTCCCTTCACAAACATTTTTTGAGCATCAGCTGTGCTGTTTCCCTCCCGTGCTTGCAGAAATAAAGAAAATATCATCTTTTCCTTTAAGGAGTTCACTATTTAATGGTAGAGACAAATGAGCCCACGGTGATTGCTCTGCTTTCTCTGCTCTTGGACAAGCAGCCAAAGAGTGGGAGGGAGAAGAAGGTAATTATGCTGGAATCTCCTCTTTCCCCTGTTGTCACAACGCCCACTGTCTCCTTCCTCTCATACGCACTTATTAGCAGCCTATATAAATAAAGTCTTTAGTCTCAGTAGAGATTGAGTCTCTGTTTAAATCACTACATTCGTGTCCAGAAATGGTAGGTGCTTTTAAACTGATATGTGAACCATTACATGGAAGGAAGGCAGGAAGCAGAGGAAGCGGATTTGGATTTTGGGCCTCCATTCCCCTAGAAGTTTGAGCCGGGCCATGGAGATCTTCTGTGCTTTGTCAAAGTGAGTTTGTCCTAATAGTCAGTTGAATATGATTTCAGAAATGTCATCCTGAAACATTAAAAGTGGCAAGACTACAAAATAGCCATTTGTCAGCAATGCTTGTAGCAGCTTCTGTGGCGGACACTTTCGGAGTTTTACACCTGCACTACGTCTTCTACCTAGAAATGGCCGTGTTAAACAGGATGTGGATAATCAGCTTTTATAACAGGTTCTCTAGATGTCTTCCCTGTACCTAGGCGGTTTTAACCAGAGACAAAATTAGATGAATATGATGAAAATACGTTACCACCAAAAACATGCTTAGGTTTTTTTAAGTGAAAATAGGGTCCTATCAAAATCCCTGGGTCCCAGTTGAGGAACAGCAAGCCTGGAGCTAAGCAAACTTAAACATTTCTTCTACTCTTCTAAATACCAAACCCATGTTCAATTGCTTATAGGTAGCATTTCTAAAGAGCCTTTTTAAAAATATATAAAAACAGCTATAGAAGAGAGCTTAGTTTGGGCTTTTGGCTCAAGGACTGGTTTTTATTGCTGTCCTTTTACCAATGTTCAGAAATAAATTGCTTGATGTCTCTGTGGGGTGAACATTCAGAAGATGAAGAGGCCCCCAAAGGCATTCTATTATCTGGGAATTAGTTTTCCTGACCGTGCTATGTAAGATCTCATATGAAAGTTCCACTTCTGTGGAGCCTTTCATTTCATTTCACAGTGATCATACTGCTATCCAAGCTTTAATTATAGACACTGTTACTAATGTTGCAATCCTCTGCATTCTTCTTCTCTGTTTGACTTAAATTGGATAAATGGGGTCATGTTCTACCATACACGCAGAAACTAGAATGGAGGGGAGAGAGAGAGGGGTAGCCCCTGCACAAGACATACAGTCCAAGTAGTCAATGTAAACAGCCACAGAAAGATGCAGTAATGAAAGATAACTCATCACAGACTCACAGCAGGGGTGCTTAGATTCTCATGCAATTATTGCTTCTACCGGATTTCGTTTTCTAAAGGAACAAATACAGTGTCTGACTTCTGCTTCATAGCCAGGATTATTCAGGGCCCCAGGAGATGCCTTGAAGTATACCTGCTTGTTTTTCAATATATCTCTGAAACAGCTTTACTGATAAAATAATTCACAGGCCATAAAATTTATGCCTTTGAAGAATGCAGTTCAGTGGTTTGTGTTCTATTCAGAGTTATGTAACCATCGCCACTACTTACGTTTAGAATATTTTCATCGCCCACAGAAGAAACCTCATACCCTTTAACAGTCACTCCCTATTCCTCCACCTCCATACCCTCCAGCCCTAAGTAACCACGAAACTACTTTCTATCAGTATAGGTTTGCTTATTCTGGACATTTCACGTAAATGGAATCATACAATATGTGATCTCTTGTGGCCAGTTTCTTTCATTCAGCATGTTCTCAAGGTTTATCCGTGTCATAGCATCTATCACTACTACATTCCTTCTCATAGCTGAATAATATTCCATTATACAGATATGCCATATTTTGTTTATCCATACATCAATTGATGGACATTTAGATTGTTTCCATTTTTTGGCTATTGTGACAAATATACAGTATGTACAAGTTTTTGTGTAGATATGTTGTTCATTTCTCTTGGGTATATACCTAGGAGTGTAATTGCTGGGCCTTATAACTCTATGTATAGCTTTTTCAGGAACTGCCAAGTTGTTTTCCAAAGTGGCTTCATCATTTCATATTCCACCAGCAATGTATGAGGGTTCCAGTTTCTTCACATCCTTGCCAAAAGGTGTTATTATCTATTTAATTTTAGCCATCATACTAGCTGTGAAGTGGTATCTCACTGTGCATTTGCATTTCCCAAATGACTAATGATGTTGAGCATCATTCTATGTTTATTGACCACTTGTACGTCCTTGGAGAAATGTCTGTACCCTTTGCCTTTTTTGAAGTTGGGTTTATCTTTTTATTGTTGAGTTGTAAGTATGCTTTATGTATTTTAGGTACAAATCCTTATCAGATCTACAATTTGCAAATATTTTTCTCCCATTCTGTGGGTGGTCTTTTCCTTTTTTGATGATGTCCTTTGAAGCACAACAGTTTTTAATTTTAGCGAAGTCTGATTTATTCATTGCTTTTGCTCTCAGTGTTATATCTAAGAACCATTGCATAACACAGGGTCACAAAGCTTTAGCCCTATGTTTTCTTCTAAGAGTTTCATAGCCTTGGTTCTTACGTTTAGGTCTACGATCCATTTTAAATTAATTTTTGTATATTGTGTGAGGTAAGGGTCAATGTGGATTCATCCCTTTTGCCTGTGGTTATCCAGTTGTCCCACCATCATTTGTTGAACAGACTGTTCTTGCCCCATTAAATTATCTTGGAACCCTTGTCAAAAATTAATTGACCATAAATGTAAGGGTTTGATTTTTATTCTAATTTATATTCCATTGGTAGTTCTATATTTATGGCAATATCCCATTGTTTTTATACAAAGCTTTGTAATAAGTTTTGAAATTGGGAAGTCCAAGTTTTCCACCTTGCCTATTTTTTAAGATGGCATTGGCTATTCTGAATACTTTGCATTACCATATGAATTTTAAGAGCAGCTTGTTAATTTCTTCCCCCCCCCCCAAAACAGTTATGATTTTGACAGGGATTGGGTTGAATCTATAGATCAATTTGGGGAATATTGCCATCTTAACAATGTTAAGTTTTCTAATCCATGAACACAGAATTCCTTGCATTTATTTAAGGTGTTTTAAAATTTCTTTTAACAGAGTTTTGTAGCTTTCAGTGCACAAGTCTTACACTTCTTTTGTTCAATATATTGCTTCATATTTTACCTTTTTTGAAAAAAAAAATTTAAGCTCAGTGCCCAATGTGGGGCTTGAACTGATGACCCCAAGATCAAGAGTCACATGCTCGACAGGCACCCCTGTGTTTTACCTGTTTAATGATACTATATGTGGAATTATTTTCTTAATTTAATTTTCAGGTTGTTCATTGCTAGTGTTTAAAAGTAGTATGTTCTTGCAATCTGTGCAGCTCATTTATTCTAATAGTTGTTCTGTTGTATGTGTGTGGTTTCTTTTGGATTTTCTTTATGCAAAATCATTTTATTTATGTTGCCTTTCCTCTCTGGATGCCTTTTATTTTGTTTTCTTGCCTAATTACCCTGGCTAGAAGCTTCAGTACAATGCTGAATAGAAGTAGCAGGAGTGGACATCTTTGTCTGGTTCTTTAATTAGAGAGGAAGCATTCAGTCTCTGAACATTAAATATGATGTTAGCTCTATTTTTGGTAGATGTTCTTTACCTGGTTGAGCAAATTCTCTTGTATTCATAGTTTGTGGGTGTTTTTATATGAATAGGTACTGGATTTTGTCAAGTGCTTTTTGTGAGTCTATTGAGATGATCATGTGGATTTTGTCTTTTATTCTCTTAAGATGGTGTGTTACATTGATTGATTTTCATATGATGAATCAATCTTGCATTCCTGGGATGAATTACTCTTGAGCATGGTGTATAATACTATTTCTATGTTCCTGGATTTTGTTTGCTAGTATTTTTTTTTAACGTTTATTTATTTTTGAGACAGAGAGAGACAGAGCATGAATGGGGGAGGGTCAGAGAGAGAGGGAGACACAGAATCTGAAACAGGCTCCAGGCTCTGAGCAGTCAGCACAGAGCCCGACGCGGGGCTCGAACTCACGGACCGTGAGATCATGACCTGAGCCCAAGTCAGACGCTTAACCAACTGAGCCACCCAGGCGCCCCAGTTTGCTAGTATTTTTTAAGGGTTTCAGTACTATTTTCATAAGAGATACGAGATGCTGGTCTGTGGTTTTCTTGTGATGTCTTTGTCTGGTTTTGTTATCAGGGTAACAATAGTCTCATAGAATGAATTGGAAGTGTTCCCTCTTCTTCTGTTTTTTGGAAGAGTTTGTGAAGGATTGGTATTAATTCTTCTTTTCGTGTTTGGTAGAATTTACCAGTGAATCCATCTGAACTTGGGGTTTCTTTGTGAGAATTTTTTGATTACCAATTCCATCTCTTTATTTGCTCTAGGTCTACTCAAAGTCCTATTTCTTCTCCAGTTAGTTTAGGTAGTTTGTGTTTTTATAGAAGTATATTCATTCCATCCAGGGTATCTGGTACTAGGGTAACTTTTGACATACAGTTGTTCATAGTATTCCCTTAGAATTCTTTTTATTTCTGTAAGGTTGTTATTTATCCCTTTTTTCATTCCTGGTTATAGTAATTTGAGTCTTTTCTTCATTTATCTGGCTAAAGTTCTATCAATTTTGGTGATCTTTTCAAAGAATCAACATTAGTTTTTGTTGATTTTTCTCTACTAGTTTTTTATTCTCTATTTTTGCTCTAATCTTTATTATTTCCTTTCTTTTGGGTTTAGTCTGTACCTCTCTTTACAGTTTCTCAGAGTGGAAACAGGTGTTTCATTTTCATTCATCTCAAAGT
The DNA here is from genome assembly GCF_024362965.1 of Panthera pardus. Classification (NCBI taxonomy): domain Eukaryota; kingdom Metazoa; phylum Chordata; class Mammalia; order Carnivora; family Felidae; genus Panthera; species Panthera pardus. Next base: position 103,093,811 of record NW_026526721.1, on the reverse strand, counting down.
ATTTTCTAATTTCCCTTGAGATTTCTTCTTTGATCCATGGGTTATTTAGCATTATGTTCATTACTTTTTATATATTGTTGAATTTCCCAAATTTATACCTGCTATAGATCTAATTTCATTCCTTTGTGGTCAAAGAACATACTTTGTATGATCCCACTCTTAAATTTATTGACATTCGTTTTATGATCTAACATACAGTCTATCCTGGAGAATGTTCTATATACACTTGATGAGAATGTTCATTGTGCTGTTGTTGGGTGGCCTATTCTATAGATGTCTGTTAGATCTTATGATTTATAGTGTTGTTTAATTCTTTCTGTTTCCCTGTTTGTCTTCTGCCTAGTTGGTCTATTCATCATTGAAAGTGAGGTTTTGAAGTCTCCATCTGTTATTATTGTCTATTTCTCCCTTCAGTTGTGTCAGTTTTGCTTTATGCTTTGAAGAGCTCTGTTGTTACATGCATATATGTTTATAATTGTATCTCCCTGATGGATTCACCCTTTTATTATACTGAAATAATCCTTTATGTCTCTAGTAATAATTTTTGTGTGAAGTCTATTTTGTCTAATATTAGTATTGCTACTTCAGTTCTCTTATGGTTCTCTGTATGGTATACTATTTCCCCCTTTTTACTTTCAACCTATTTGTGTCTTTCAAGTATTTCCTAGACAGCATATAGTTGGATCATTTTTCAAATCCATTCTACCAATCCATGCCTTTTGATTAGAGTCTTTATGTTTAATGTAATTTCTGATAAGGCAGAATTTATGTTTGCCATTTGGTATTTGCCTTCTGTGTGTCATGTCCTTTTGTCCCTCCATATTTTTCATTATTGTGTTCTTTCACATTAATTGGATATTTGCTCTTTTAATTCCATTCTTGTTTCTTTTACTAAATTTTCTGAGTTACTTTGTTAGTGATTCCTTTGGAGATTAGTATTAATATCTTAAAAGTATCTAGTCTATTTTAATTACAACTTAATTTCAACTTTATACAAAAACTTTGCTTTAGTAAAGCTCCATTCCCTCCCCTATTCTCTATGCTATTGTTGTCAAATTACATGTTTATACATTATAACCCCATCAACACAGTTTTATCAATATTGCTTTATGCAGCTTTCTTTTAAATTAAATTAAAGGAGAAAAAAAGTTACAAACAGAAATACATTTATATTGTCCATTATATTTACCTATAAATATAGGTTTCTTGGCCTTTTGGCTAAGATCAAGTGTATTATATTTATCTATTTAGTTATCTTTTTTTAGTGTTTTCCATTTATTTGTGTGGATTCAAATTACTATCTTCTCTCCTTTCATTTCAGCCTAAAGGGTTTCCTTTAGTATTTTTTGTTTGTTAAGGGTTTCAAATGACAGATTTTCTCAGTTTTTGTTTATCTGGGAATATCTTAATTCCTTCTTCATTTTGAAGGATGGTTTTGATATTGTAGCATTCTTGGTGACAGTCTTTTTCTTCCAGCATTTTGAACATGTCATCCCACTGCCTTCTGACCCCCATGGTTTCAGATGAGAAATCAGTTGTTAGTCTCTTTGAAAATCTTTTGTACAGGATGAGTCATTTTTCTCTTACTGCTCTCAAGATTTTCTTTGCTCTTTGGCTTTCCACAATTTGATCATGTGTCGTGATCACTTTTATTTTATCCTATTTATATTTTGTTGGGCTTTTAGGATGTGTACGTTAATGTTTTAAATAAAATTTGGTAAGTTTTTGGCCATTGTTTCTTCAAGTATTCTTTCTGTCTTTTTATCCTTTCTCTGCTTCAGGGACTCATATTATGCATATTTTGTTACACTTAATGTTCCACAGGTCTCTGAGGCTCTATTAACTTTTTCATCAAACTTTTTTCTTTCTGTTTTTTTAGACTGGATAATCCCAATTGACTTATTCTCAAGTTTCATTTCATTCACTGTACTTACCACTCAAGAAATTCTCTCTGCCTCTCTCTCTCTCCATGTATACATATGTACACATATTTCTATCTCTTTATTGATATTCTTTATCAGTGAGATACCATTTTCGTACTTTAATTCTTTTTTAAAATTTCAGTATAGTTACTATACAGTGTTATATTAACTTCAGGGCTGTGGGCATAGAGGGAGGTGTCAATGTTGACTCCCAGGTCTCTGGATTTGGATTAATGTTGATTCCATTCTCTGATTTAGGCCACATGAATGAAGAAGCAAGTTAAAACAAAGAAATGTGTGTGTGTGTGTGTGTGTGTGTGTGTGTGTGTGTGTGTGTGTATTAAACGTTTATTCATTTTTGAGAGAGAAAAAGAGACAGAGCATGAGCAGGGTAGGGACAGAGAGAAAGAGAAACACAGAATCTGAAGCAACCTCCAGGCTCTAAGCTACTAGCACAGAGCCCAATGCAGGTCTCAAACCCACAAACCGTGTGAGATCATGATCTGAGCCAAAGTCGGACGCTTCACCTACTGAGCCACCTAGGCACCCTGAAATGTTTTATATGTTTATTGAGTTTGAGGTCCCTATGGGATAACAGAATGCAAAGTCCTGATAGGCTGGACACTCAGGCTAGCAGTACAGATTTGGCAGACAGAAGTATACGGATGGGGTGGTATGGACAGATTTGGCAGACAGAAGGTGTGGATGTGGGTAAGGGGATCCTAGCAAGTAGAGCAGAAGACAGGGCACCAAGGACAGAACCCTGGGGAGCAAGTGGAGGAAGAGATTTCTGCAAAGTAGTCTGTAAAAAGGCACTGAACAGAGATAAAGGAGAAATGGGAAGAGGAGGGGCTCAGAAATCCAAGAGAAATTCAGCTCCAAGTCAGTTCATAGAGGGGCTGGATTAGCATCATCTGTTGCTGTTTGCAGCCACACTGCAAAGCAGAATGTGATAACCATTCCTTTTCCTACCATCCTTCCCAGATCAGTAAACAGGGCTACATGACATCAAAGACAAAAAGGCCCTCCCAGATGGCAGAGAGGAGAGGGCAGTTAGGAGAGGGTACCCAAGCCCTGAGGCAGTCATTAATAGAAATTTACCAGGATGCTGACAGAATGCCAGTGTGCATGCCCTATAAAATTTTAGTTGGTGAGACTGTACTCCTTAACACACAAGTCCATGTAATGGCAGTAATCTTGATGAACTCTGTTCAGTTTGGGTTCAGGGAGGTCATAGGTACTAATAGGTCTAATTCATCACATTTGGTGGATATGTGGTTTTATATTACACTCTCGGTGCCATTAAACACAGTGATCATAATGCTTATTGGTTTTCTCATCTCAACTCTCTTGTCAGAGCTGGCACATACACAAACAAAAACCCTAACTATGTAGTCCGACGGCAGCTTGTATGTGAAAGGGCAGATGTGGATTTGAAGTCACACACATAGGGAAACAGCACTTACCGAGTCTCATTATGCCCAATATGTCATAGGTTGCCTCATTTTACCCTCTCGAGTCCCCTCTGAGGTACCTGTGGGAAAGAGCCGCACTTAGTGAACAAATGAGGAAGTTGAGTCATACAACTAGTAAGTATGGAACTAAGACTTGAAACCCTTGCCCATCTCACTCCAGAGCTCATAGTATTTCCATTAGTGATGTCAAAATGGAATCCTATTAAATTGACCTACATGCCTTATAAGCATGTCCTAAAGCTTAAATAAGCTATATGTGAAAGCACTTGTAAACTTTGGGAAGAAAGCTATACGCAGGCAGGATATTTTTAATTTTGACCATTGAGGTCCCTATGGGATAACAGAATGCAAAGTCCTGATAGGCTGGACACTCAGGCTAGCAGTACAGATTTGGCAGACAAAGTAGTATGAGGGTATAAAAGATGCCTCTAAATAATCTCTAAAACTACATTCTTATTAGTCCTCCCCCTCCCAAAAGAGAATTTTAATATATTACCATTTTTTCTTAACTTTGCTGTTTCTCTCCCCTCTAGGAACTTTTTTTTTAAATTTTTTTAACATTTATTTATTTTTTGCAAGACAGAGACAGAGCATGAGCAGGGGAGGGGCAGAGAGAGAGGGGTCACAGATTCTGAAGCAGGCTCCAGGCTCTGAGCTGTCAGCACAGAGCCTGACGCAGGGCTCAAACTCACTAACAGCAGGATCATGACCTGAGCTGAAGTTCAATGCTTATCTGACTGAGCTACCCAGGTGCCCCCAGGAGATCACTTTTATACACACCACTTTGTGGTAGCCATCTTCTCCTCTCCCCTCATCCTTAATACACATACCCCATGGAAATGCTTCCTTTCCTTGCGATTCTGCTAGGACATAGAACAGTACTGGCAGGAGGAACTAAAGAGAGCAAGCCATTAATCTCTCTGGTAGGTGGCTGTTTTATAAAAGATATAATTTGATTATATTCCTGATATCAGGATCTTTTCCCTGGCCTCACTTCCACATACCCTATGGCCTCCCTGAGATCCTGAAAAAACCATAGAGAAAAGGCTGGCCCATGGAAGCTGGGGACATTTTCTTTTTTTTCTTTTTTTTCAGGGCTCTGGCTGCTTGTTGTTTATTTTCCACTTGGATCAAGGCACACTGTTACAGGGTATTAGGAAGGCTGGCACGTTGCTTGGATAGTAAAGAACGGTGTTCTCTCAACTTCCTTTTTGGCCTTTTGCTGTTTTGATATATAAGTATCTGCTGTTTGCAGCAGCCTGCTTAGTCTCTGGGAAGGGAGGGGACAGGCCACCCCTGATAGCCTAGCACTTACTGAAGCCTGGTGGTGGCCACTCAGGATTGGGGCCCGGTGTTGGCTTTGCCAGGCTGACCACTGGGCTGCTTCCTTGAAGGTAGCCAGCCAAGTCACAGGTGATGATGCCACTGGAGGCCTGGGGAGAGCCTAAGTGTTCTGGGGACTCCAGTCCAACTCCAACTCCAGCCATGAATGGGAGAGTGGACTTGCCAGAAAGGAAGTTTGCCCACCAGTGACCGGGGTCAGCCTTGGGGAGACCAGGGTGGTGAGGGATGGCTTCCCCAGGTTACTGTGCACTTCCTCAGGAGCTATGACTGGAAGTGGAACCCAGGCGCACCGGTCATAGTCAATGGGTGGCCACGAATGAGCCGCTGGAGGGGATGGCTTCCAGGCTGTCCCTTGTGGGCTGGTGGAAACCTGGGTGCACGATCACAGGTGGTGGGGACGGGGATGCTAGGCTATGGGGCTCATTTGCAGAGGAGACCACGGAAGGCCGCTCCTTAACATGCCACACTCCACAGCCAGGTGCATGCAGGGAATTTTTCTTGACCCCATGCTTGCCCATACCATGGGAGCACACCGTGAGCTCAGACAAAATCCTACAGGTTCTCTTCTGTTTTCCGTTTTATAGTAACCTGTCTATCATTTCCCAGGCAGCAGTCTCCTGTCATCACAACAGTCACATCTATTATCAAGGGAGGCAGAAGGGGGAATTTGAGTATTTAGCGAACCACTTCTAGGCTTCTAGATGTGGGGTTAAACTTCCAATACTTTTGCTTCCAAAAGTGATTTTCAAAGTTTTCCCTGTGTACAGTATCCATAATTCAAAATCCTGAGTTACATGAAATAAGAGAGAGGTGGTCCCTAGTGTACCTACTATATTCTAATCACAACACAGATTATAGAAACAACCGCCCTGAGCCAAAAAGGACAATTTACAGAGGTCCTTCCTTTGGTATAATCCACCAGACCTTAGAAGAGGCATTGCGTGTCAGACAAGACTTCGAAGTAAGAGAACACAAGGAGAAATAAATCTTAGTCAAGTAAGCTTCACCCTAAAGACTACTCCCCATCCTCCTTCCTGAAATAGGGACTTGAAATGATTCACCCTCCTTCTGTTTCATTACTTTTGCAAGCTGCCACCAAGACCAGATGATGGCTAATGTCCAGCAGAAATCCAGACAGGTCAGAAGTTTGTATTTCTGAGAAGAACAAAGGAGAATCAAATGTCCTTTATCTGTCTGAGCAGGCAAGAAGTCAGGTGCAGTTAAGGCAGAAAGTTCAGGAAGACACCACAGAAGCAAGCTGGTAGTAGGGATTATGGCAGCCTTATAGTGACCTGGAAAGAAAACCACAGAGAACAAACAATCATTGAGCAACAACTATGTACCAGAAAATTTCATGGGTCTTGTTATACATTGCAGAAACCAAGAGACACTAGGTCATTTTTCTGAGGTCATCTAGCTAGACCGTGAAGCCAGGTTGTATGACCTAAAGCTCACATTCTTTCATTTCCTGTTGAATCCCAAACAGCTTTTCTGTAGAGGCCACAGGAGCGTGAAATAGGGCAACAAATGTACATTATTGCCATCTTCCTCTGCCTGGGAGAAAAAAGCAGAAGAGAAATCACAGTCTAATAGAGCTGACTTTTCTACATTTTTGTCTCCCCCTCACCTCCCATTTTTCCCCAACTCATTTTATTTCAGGGCTTGAACACAAGAGGCCAAATGTAATAGTATATCCTTTTAGGGGCACCTGGGTGGCTCAGTCGGTTGAACATTCACAGTCAAGCATTGTCTGATTTTGGTTCAGGTCACATTCTCACAGTTCATGGGATCAAGTCCCAAGTCAGGCTCTGTGCTGTCAGCACAGAGCCTGCTTGGGATTCTCTGTCTCTCCCTATCTGTCTGCCCCTCCCCTACACATACATTCTCTCTCTCTCTTTCTCTCTCTCTCTCTCTCTCAAAATAAACTTTAAAAAAAAGTACTTTCTTTTAATAATATCAATAGATTTAATTCAATGGCTAAAGTGGAGTGAGTTCCTTTTCCTATAAGTAATGAAATTGCCTCCATTCTATCCTGTTAGGATTGTGCATTCATTTCAGTGTTTCAAAGAGAGATCCTACCCTCACCTTGGTTCATTTTTCCATCACCTAATAGGTCACCCCTGAGTAACTTATGGACATCCAAAGTGACTTAAAAATTTATTACAAGGGCTATCCTTACACATATATAGAGTGTATCAGAGCATCACCTACCTGATATACTTTGAAAAGCACAAGAAGGGGCGCCTGGGTGGCTTGGTCGGTTAAGCATCCGACTTCGGCTCAGGTCATGATCTCATGGTCCATGAGTTTGAGCCCTGTGTCGGGCTCTGTGCTGACAGCTCAGAGCCTGGAGCCTGTTTCAGATTCTGTGTCTCCCTTTCTCTCTGCCCCTCCCCTGTTCATGCTCTGTCTCTCTCTGTCTCAAAAATAAATAAACGTTAAAAAAAAAAAAATTAAAAAAAAAAAAAAGAAAAGCACAAGAAAAACTTCCTTACCCAAATATATATCTCCTTGTAGCATATGACATTCCCTGAAATCTTGTCATTACCGATTCCTGACCTCATGTTACTAGATCAAGTTGCTGTTATTTGGTCTTCACCTAACACCTAGGATTCTCAAACCAAAGTCATAAGAATCCTAATGGAAGGAATAGAGGTAGAGAGGGAATGGATAGAAGTAGGAGATTTTGGAGGCTTGAAGCATTACCTGTGAAGACCAGACAAAGTAGAGTGCCTCAATAGACCCTAGGTGCCAGGGCATGGGCTTGGGGCCCACCACCACCCTCAGAGAGCAGATAAAGTATGAGATCTTTTGAGACAAAATTAGACCATCTCACAGTTTTGCTTGAGTTTGGTTCTGCTTACTGAATAGGTAAGTAACCTAAGCAAAAGGAAGTGGAAGGCAATGCAGGAAGCTCTCAAACCTGATGTGAAACATGTAGTTTTCATGGTTTATGTGGTACAGGCCCCTTGGTTAAAAGAGGAAAGAGCTAATTTTGAGAGAAGTAGCCATTGTTCTTGAGTGTCTAGAAAGTGATTTTGACTTGTCTTCAGAAATGCTGAGGGCTTTGTCTCATTGTTTGCAGGGAAGATACTTACAGTTCCTTTTTTTTGTTGATATTAGAAATACTTGCTAATGAATAAATGAATAAATAGATGAATAAAAATATAAATAAATGAATAAAAATAGGAGATACAAGATTAAAATGATATGAATGGGAGAAATACAGAGTTAAAACCCTACGTCAGAATGATTGGCTTATTTCCCAACTAAAGATAATCATGACACTTGTGAGTATAAGTGGTGGTTCCTGCTGCAAACACCAGGGCTAAAGTGACTCTACAGATTGTTCCAGTCTTCCAAGTTCCAGGAAATTCCTAACCGATGATTTTGCTGTCTTTAGGACCTTCTTCAGGTTTGAACATATTATGTCTTTTTTGCAATATTTTTCAATTTATAGCCTAACATACTCAGAAAGGATCACGGTATCCCAGCCAGGTGATTTGAACATTTCTTTGTTGTCTCTAGTTAATAGGCTGTTCATGTGATATCCTCTTTTATTTTTATCACCAGAAACCACAGAAATAAAGGGGAAACACTATACCAGGAAGTCTGAATCAAGCTATGACTCAGATTTCCTAAGAAAGAGGAGATCAGAATCTACTTTGACCTCTTCAGTCTTAAATTCAGAACCATTTTGGGGGCAACATTAATTAATATCTGAGTTTGTGTGTGAGTATAGCACATCTTCCCTAATCATATTGTTCATACAATATACTTTTTTGACATATCATCATTGACAATTTGTTCACTCCTGGGAAATGGCTGATCATAAGTGTATATATGGAAGACAGTGGTTCCAGGGTATGTGGGTTCAAGTCCCATCTTCTCCCTTAACACCTTTGTGTCTTAGTTCCTCCGTCTGCAAAAAGGGAATTCTGAAAGTATCATTAGTAGAATTGCTGTGAGAATTATGTGAATCAATATGTGTAAATCACTTAGAGCAATGCTTGGTACAGAATAGGTGCTCAATAAACATAAGCTGTTGTTATTCTCTTTCAGCAAATGGTGAATTTGACATAGATAGTTGTAGAGTTTGGTCAAGCCAAGCCAAGTGCTATTCGAAACATTGCAGAGCTGCGGGGGAGTTCTTGTTGCTCAGTATACATTCCTTCATGTTAATTTGGTTGTTGTTGTTGTTGTTGTTGTTGTTGTTGTTGTTGTTGTTTTTCCTCGGTATTAATGTTACCATCAGTCTCTTTGCTCATCACCGTTAACCTGTGGTCACTAGTCAGGGTCAACCTGTGGTCACCACTCAGGGCATTCCTTGTGTTTAATGCTGCAAATTCCAGGGTGCTTTCAGAGCAGAGATGTGACAAGTCCATTTTTCCTGCCAAGAATGTAAGTAGCTTGCCTGAAATCCCATCTGACTATATTTCTTGATCTGAGGAGGATTAGTTCTCTAGGAAGCCCTTCATTTTTTTTAATCCTAAAAGAAGGCAGTATTCAAAGTAAAAATCCTTTTAAAAAATTCTTCATATTCTGAATTATGCTTTGGAAGTTCAGATTTTTTTTTTTTCTGATTATGGTAACCATTAGCAAACATTTACTATGATGGTTTTAAAGATATGCCCACAGGGGCCCCTGGGTGGCTTGGTCAGTTAAGCGTCTGACTTCGGCTCAGGTCATGATCTCACGGTCCGTGAGTTCGAGCCCCGCGTCGGGCTCTGTGCTGACCGCTCAGAACCTGCAGCCTGTTTCAGATTCTGTGTCTCCCTGTCTCTCTGCCCCTCCCCTGTTCACGCTCTGTCTCTCTCTGTCTCAAAAATAAATAAACGTTAAAAAAAAAAAAGTAAAAAAAAAAAAAAAGATATGCCCACATATTCTTTGCTGCTACTTCCCGCAAGAGATGGAGCTTGATTTGTCTCCTCTTGAGTGTGGTCTGGACTTAGTAAGTCCCTTCTAGTGACTGAAGATGGTGGAACGACCTGACATCATGTCTGATAGTAGGTTATAAAAAGACTGCAGCTTCTCTATTGGTTGTCGCTCTTGCTCTCCCTTTGTTTCTTAAATCACTTGCTCTGATGGAAGTCAGCTGTCATCCTGAGGCAGCCCTGGGGAGTAGGAAGGCAGCTGCCATATCATGAGGATACTTCGGTAGTCAGTGGAGAGACCCACAGGGTGAGGAACAGGCCTGCCAAAAGCCATGTGAATGAGCTTAAGCATACCCTTCCCTAGTTGAGCCTGAGACTGCAACTTCATGAGAGACCCTGAGTCACAAGCACCCAGCTAAACCATTCCAGGATTCCTTCCAAAGCTATGTGAAATAATAAAAGTTTTAATCTGCAATTATGATGAGTCTTATATCTATTTCTTCAGCAATAAGCTAACTCACATTGCCTCACATAATTTATAGCAGAGGGCTGGTTGCATTTAACAATAAGTGTGGTTAAGAGGTTTTTTTTTTTTAATGTTTTATTTATTTTTGAGAGAGACAGAGTGACAGTGGGAGAGGGGCAGAGAGAGAGGGAGACACAGAATCTGAAGCAGGCTCCAGGCTCTGAGCTGTCAGCACAGAGCCCAATGCGGGGCTTGAATCCACAAACCGTGAGATCCTGACCTGAGCTGAAGTCGGACATTTAACCAACTGAGCCACCCAGGCACCCCAAGAGTTTTATTTAAAAAAAAAAAAAAAAGCAAAATTGTCCTGACACCTTTTCATTTTTTATTATAAGCACATCTTTTTGGTGTGTGTTATAATTCAGTCTCTCCTCTTTATGAATTATTACTTTGACAATCATGTGAAAATTCTTCCATTCTCTTCAATGGTTCTGCCTCTTCCCAGGCAAGGAAGAGGCAGCCCCAAGGACTCTCTCTCCCTCTGGAAAAACGATCCAGGTTCTTGCTGCTCTGCCCTGTTAGAAAGCAGGGCAACTGAATGGGGAAGCAGTAAGGAGGAAGCATGTATTTTTTTCATCTGAAGCTATCTTAGTATTGGAACTTCCTAGGTTCAGTTTCTCTTGAAATTTTGTGAAACTCATATCTCATGATATTTCAGCTTTATTTTTTTTTAAGTTTATTTATTTATTTTGAGAGAGAGAGAGAGGGAATTCCTAGCAGGCTTCACATTGTCAATGCAGAGCCTGACTTGGGGCTCGAACCTATGAACCGTGAAACCATGACCCAAGCTGAAACCAAGAGCTGGACCCTTAACCGACTAAGCCACCCAGGCTCCCCTTATCTCATCATATTTTAAACTATAATACATAACTTCTGTCATTTGGCAAATTTAGGTAGAAGGCATTGAATAAAACTGCTTTCCATCTGCTGATCAAATGGAGTCTGAATTAAATAAACTTCTTCAATATAAATGCTAAAATCTGGTTTCTGTAAGCCTTTGGATCTTTAAAAATTGACTTCTAGAAAGGTGGTCCTGGATCTCAGGCAACATATACTCCCTTTGGAAACTAGGTATAAATCTACCAGGTTTGGGTCTAAGATGGATTATTCCATTTGTGTACCCTCTCTAAGGCCACAAGAATTTGCTAGAGTTCATGATTATATTTTGAAAGTTATTGGCTGGCCAATTGCTTGATGCTTCATGAAATACATTCTTTTATCACTAGATAATCCTTTACTTTCTTCTTTCCATTAAGATATTTCTTTTGTGGAGTGACAGTTCAGTGTTTTGTAATCAGAAACTTTCAGTACAATACATAGTTTTATAATTATTTCTAAATTATAGCCTTAGAGATTTAATTCTTAAATAGTGCTGAGACACTCCTCCTCTCCTTTGTTAAAACTCCCCAGCTGGATGTCAGTCAGCCATCATAACAAAGGACTGATGTAACATGTGTTCTTAATTTAAGATCCTGAAAGCTGGGAATTTTCCACTGTACATTAATTCAAATTTGCAAGCAAGCAAGAACATGTTCCCTCTCTATAAGGTTAAACATGTAATCTGAAAATAGAGCATGAGAAAATCAAGTGTGGTATTTACTGTCTCCAGTGCTGAAATTGGGCACTACAGCATATGGTCAAAGCCTTTACTATTAATTAAGTAATCACAGAAAATTCCATATGGATGATTTGTGAACATTCCGAAGTTGGGCTGGGAATTTGCTTCTTTATCATGTTTCCTTTCTAAACACAACTTTCCTAAACAGCATGTAGGTCTGTATTCATATTTGCAACTAGGTGATGTTTAAGAGCTTTGACACGTCTTAATATGACTAATTTCCATATTAAGATTTGACATATATTTGGACTCATGTTAAATCAGATGTCCTACTCATCATCATGTTAAAAGACTATTTGAAAAATCTTTCTCAAGTATGGAAGAGGAAGAAAGATCCCCTTTCATTCATTTCCTTAACCACCGCCCCCACGTACACACACATACATGTACATATACGCATACATTTGTTCAGCTACATCCTATTCATGAGTCAAAACTCAGCTCAAATATCTTCTTCTCGTACCACTGCAAGCAGGTTTTTGTGCTTGCCTTTCTTGACTGAAACAGAATTGTTTTTCTATTCTCTCTCCTCTGGCACCCCACTTAACTGTAACTTCTTTACCTAGAGACTGCATCTTTTATTTCTGAGTCCCCAGTTCCAATCAGAATGCCTGGAATGGAGTGACAGTTCATCTGAAGCTATTTATAACCAGAAAGTCTGGTTAAAAGCTTGCTAAATGAATGAATAACTCTAGCCTCCAGGCTAGCTAGCAGATGAGTTCAGAGGCTATATATGCATCATTTATAAGCTCAGCTAGAATCTTATTGCAGCCAGAGTGGCAGAAACTCAGCAAGTCAGAGACAATGCCACCCTGGGGTTTATAGCTCCTTCAGGGGCTGTATGAGGCCAGACTAACATGACAAACCACATGCTGGGGTGCCCTCATACCCCACATCCCTGCAGCCTGGCAGTTTTGCACTGTCTGTGGGCCAGGCCCAGGTCTGTGTGAGCGAGGCTCCTGCAAACATTTTGCATATTCAGGAACTGCAAGAAATGAAATAGGTGGGGAGAAACATTCCCTGGCTAGGGATGGGAGGTGGGGGGGGTAGAAAAATTCAATTATGTGACTCATACTTAATGTTTTAAAAACCTTGTTTTCGGTTTGAGTCAGAGGTTGACTTAATTACATTTGCCTGGAAAGTAGACTGGTGACAAGTAAAGAAACTACCATCCACTTAGGGTGGATCCAAGGGAGCAATGACAATGTGAGAAGTTTCACTTCTGGCTGTCGAGCAGAGGGAGGACTTCCCAGGGACCCTGAGAGTCGTGTTTAGATAAACGGATGTTGTGCACCTTGAAGCGTTCTTGTGGTCAGTTCAAAAACATGTCTCCTGCAGTTCACATAGTAAGAAGCTGGGGGGGTCAAAGGGGGATTTAGACCTAAGTGTTTAAGATTTAGAGCACAGTGTTCCCTATTTAATTAAAGAATTTCCTCCTTCTTACCTGACCTGACCAGCTCCTTTATCAGTTATGCTCTTGTGACTCGTGCCTTGTCAGTTTTAACTCTTGGGCCCATAATTGCTGAGGCTTTCTTTTCATACTTGGAAAAGATGAGATCGTAGGGTCTACTCAGCAGAGGCTCATGCCAGCAGCCTGGAATATGCCCCAGGTCTGGGGAGGTGCCCAAAGTGCTAGACGGAGCAGCTGAAATGCAGCCTAAGTTCTGGAGCCCTTGCAAAGCAGTCACCAATTTTAGTTCCTGAGCCTGATGCCTCATTTAATGAATGGAAATTAATAGTATATCACTCAGGATCATTGGAAGAAGTATTTCTTATCACCTCACAAACCCTGAATACTATCCAACCCTCCATCTGAGGCAGTGGAAAAAACATGACATTCTAAATACCTCAGAGCCCCTTCCGGAATGACAGTCTCAGGGATCTGGGAGACAGTGTGTGTCCGACGGCATTTCCAAACTGATCAGCCCCTCACCCTCACTTACTCCTTGGGCTTTTCACTTTATAATTGTTTCCGCCCCCCAAGAAAACTACATCCTTATTTTCCAGCTCAGCCGTGTTTTGAAGAACAATTTTTAAAACTTTTTTATACAACATTAGTATACTTGACCAAAAAGTTTTCTTTAAATATCTAGTTTGTGTATTGTCCCGTATCGCTCTTTAGTAGAAACACATACAAACTTTAAAGAATTCTTGTACCATATCTGTACAAGGAGGGGATGATGATGATGATATATACCTTGCAGGGTTTTTGTGAAACTGAGTGAGGTCAGGTATGTGTGAGCAGCAAGCAGAGTGCCTGGCCCATTGTAGCCTGTTTAGTGAATGACAGTTCATTTTCTTTTGTGACTTGAAATTCTGGCATCCTGGAACTCCTCTTTTGTCTCCTGCTCTCTCCCCTCACCCTCCTTGAGCTTCACCTCCTGTAACATGACACCCAGTCAACAAGGGCCTGTAGCAGGAACCACCTGGCTGCCTTGGGGAACTAGCTGTCCCTGGTCAAGGCTTCCTGTACAAGTGTGTCACAATTGGCTTCTTCCTGCTGCCCTCCGCCCTCTGTGGTCATCCCTTGTCCCTTTCAGGGCAGCAGCATCTAATCGTGTCACGTGGTGGTGTCAGAGTGGTGTCAGCAAACCCAGAGCTTTTGAAATACTACCCGTGATAAGTCTTGGGCCTGGCATTCCTCCAGATGCTATTTCTTCTCTCCCTGGAACTACATTGACCAAAACGGATAGAGGGAAGGCAGGAAGACTAATCAGTATTTCAGTTGGATAGGCTCAGTCTTGTTGACTGAAATGGCAGGTTAGTTCACCAAGGAAAATTGAACAACTAAACAAAAAATCCAGTCATATCATTGTAGACCGTGGCAGAAGACCCTCGGTAGTAGGAAGGGAGGGAAGTGCCCAACATTGTGAGCACAAAAGTAAAAAGCACTGAATTTGGTAAAAGTGAGATAATTCCTGTAAATGAGTTACATTAAATGTAGAGATTTCAGAAAATTTTTCAAAACAACTTTTAAACCAACTTTAATAACCAATATTTTCTTTTTGTTTCCATCCAATATTCTTCTGTGTATATTTATATATGTATTTATTGAGGTAAATGAAAATTGGAATAATTTATGTACAGTTTTTTTTCAAGTAAAAATGCTAACGTAGTATATTTTTAAAGAAATTTTAGGGGTGGGGCACCTAGGTGGCTCAGTTGGTTGAGTGTCCGACTTTGGCTCAGGTCATGATCTCACTGTTCATAGGTTCAAGCCCTGCATCAGGCTCTGTGCTGACAGCTCAGAGCCCGGAGCCTGCTTAGGATTCTGTGTGTGTCTCTCTCTCTGCTCCTCCCCAGCTCTCTGTCTCTCTCTGTCTCAAAACTAAAATAAACATTAAAAAAAAAAAAAAAAAAGAAATTTTAGGGGCACCTGGGTGGCTCAGTTGGTTAAGTGTCCAACTTCAGCTCAGGTCATGATCTCACAGCTTGTGGGTTCGAGCCCCACGTCAGGCTCTGTGCTGACAGCTCAGACTGGAGCCTGCTTCAGATTCTGTGTATTCCTCTCTCTCTCTGCCCCTCCCCTGCTTGTGCTTGCACACGTTCTCTCTCTCTCTCTTTCAAAAATAAATAAACATTAAAAAAAAGAAATTTTATTTACAGTTTTATTTCATTTTTCACTTATGAGTACTTTCCCATGACAGTACATGTTCTTTAGAAACACTAGATTTAATGTTTATACTATGCCTTATTATTTGGATATTTCATAATAAATATATGTCTACTTATTTTCATTATTTCTATTGCCTTGTTGTTTTAAATAATTCTATGAGGTCAGTCCTTGTACTTGAGGCTCTGTTCACATCTCTGGTTATTTTCTTAGAATAAAATTCAAGAATTGACCTTATTAAATCAAAGAGTATAAATAAGTGTTTATTCTGTTCTTTGTTTTGAAAGTGAAATGTGAAGAAATCCCCATTAGAAAGCTGTTCCTTTCATTCATTTTTATTCTACAAATTCTTTTTTTTTTTTTAACCTCTTTCTTTATGCTAAGAACCATATTGGGCTGTGTATGTGAATTCATTACCCTGCTACATCTTCAAGAGGGGGCTAAGGTCTCACTTCATCCCCATCATCTTCCATTTCTCCCCACCACCTACCATCTAACCAGACTGAACCAAGCTCCCTCTCTGCCATCACTCCTGTCCACACACCCAGGCCCTCGTGGCACTGTCATAGCATTTTCCACTCTGGAGTCTAGGGTCTGCTTCCATCTTGTCATTAGGCAGTAAATGCCTTGGAATTGAGGACTGTATCTTGTTCATCTTTATTGTTCCAACATCAAGCCTAGTAATTTGCATGCAGTAGGCACTGAATGAGGGAACAAAGAACATAAAACGATTTAATATGCATGCACGCACACACACAATCTTATATTATTAGATGCAGGAGATAGAGGTATGAGAAAGAGAAAAAAGAGAGTCATTTTCATGGACTAATATGGTTGTATTTTCCCAGTTGTTGATGCATAGGGGGAATATCACTTTTTGGTATGTGCCCAGATGAGCCAGATGGGATTAACATAAGGATTTTACCGGATCTTTGGGACAGCAGCTTGCCTGGAGACACAGCTTTAGGGTCAGTTTCATAGTCCACTGAACCCAAAGCAAGCTAGAGAGTTAATAATCATCAGATCAAATTGGCCCCAAATATGATTTGGCTTTATTTATTTGTCCTAAATGAACATAATTGTACAGCCTTTATTTTGTCCCTTTAAATGGGGATATCACTGACTGTGCTCGTTTGGATGCAAAATGTCATCTAGAAATAATTTATGTAACTGCAGAACCTGCCAATGGCATGCTTCACAAAGGCAAACTTGGCTTTGGAGACTGTTTCTCCTACGAGCTAGAATTTCTCAGTAATAGATGTGTGCTAACTGACTCAGCAGCCAGGGAAGTCACGTTTGGTTATCGAACATTGTTGGTACTGGCTATTTAAAAAAAATTTTTTTTAAGTTTATTTATTTTGAGAGAGAGACAGAGACAGAGACAGAGAGAGAGAGAGAACAAGCAAGGGAGGGGCAAAGAGAAGGAGAGGCAGAATCCCAACTGTGAGAACTGTGATATCATGACCTGAGCTAAGATCAAGAGCCACTTAACCAACTGAGCCACCCAGGCACCCCTTAAATTTAATTTACTAATTTCTAGGCCACGATAAATTTAAGATGTGTAATGTGCAACAGACATGAGATATCTTATCACCTGTCTATCCATCCATCCGTCCACATGCATTATGCAGTTACAAAATAAACATGTAAAAATGTAGCCTATTTATCTCCCTAGAACTGACTGGAACTTAGATTTTGAGTCCATATTGGATCTGATACTAAAATCCTACTCTATTCATTTCCAGGTATATCCCATTATTTCTTGATTTTTCTCAAGTTCCTATGTTAAGTTCGTGTTTGCATCCCCCTCTTCCCCAGAAGTGATCTGAGTGATCTGAGTATCTGGCTGTTGTTAATGTCCTGGTACCTGCTAGGATGACCCAGGGCCTCCCTCATCCCAGCTCTGAAGCATCTGAGAGTTGCCATTCCTCTTGCAGGGACAGCCTGGCAGTTCTCAGTTATTCTGTCTGCTGTGCACTGGGCTGTGTAAGTGAGCTCGTTCAACCTTTACCTCTCCGCACTGGGACAAAGGTTTGTGATTTATTGGGCTCTGCCCTGGAAAGCTAGGTCTGAGTCTTTTCTGCTTCAAGCTTCACGTGATTCTTGGAGACCCACACATCAAAGACTCCCTCCTGTTTTCCTTTGTGTCTCCCCTTCATCCTCACCTCTCCCACCTGGGCAGCCGTAGTGGTCAGGAAGAGAGGACTCGTGGGCAGGAAAACTCGCTATTTGCTCCATCTTCATATGCCTGGGGTTCAGTCCAGAACCTGGGCTGATGGATGCTCAAAAAGATTTTTCTCCTGAGAATACTGTTTTTTTGTGAGTTTCCATAGCCTATCTGAAGCTCAAAAACTAAGCATGCTTGTTTCTTTTCTCTTTACACTTCAGCCACGGCAATCCTAATCTTCCCTGGGACGATGAGTGCCTCACATTGAAGGAAGGAGACTCATGTACATGTGAAAGGGCAGGAACTTCAGTTGATATCTCCAAATGTCATTCTTCCAGCACATGAATATGTAAATAGATTTATAGCTATACAGTAATTTAAATAACTGAATAAACTCAAAGGCCAGATTTGTTTGTTTTTAGAGAGAGAATGAGCAGGGGAGGGGCAGAGGGAGAGAGAGAGAGAGGGAGAGACAGGGAGAGAGAGAGAGAGAGAGAAAATCTTAAACCAGCTGCATGCCCAGTGCAGAGCCTGACTCGGGGCTGGATCTCATGACCCTGAGGTCATGACCTGAGCCAAAGTCAAGGATCAGACATTTACCTGACTGAGCCACCCAGGCGCCCCAAGACCAGGTTTGTTTTGAACTGAAACCAAAGGGAAGAGGGTTGATTCTATGCTAACAGAAAAAAAAAGCCAAAGAAAATGTAATTCTTTGTTAAGCACCAGATGAATCAGGCTTCACCTCTCAGTTTCCAGCCTTCCTCTTCCCTCTTCTCTTTCTGCCATTCTCCTCTCTGCCTTTTATTAAAAAGCAAATGACCCTTTTATAAAGTTTAATTTCCAAAGTTCCTATTATGCCCACTCTTCCAACATTCATAAAGAAGCAGAGACTACTTGTAATTTGCTGGGAACCCTAGAGAAAAGTGAGATATCTCACTGAAGAATCCTCAAATAACATGAAGACATGAAAAAATGTAGCCAGTGCTTCTCTGGCTTATGTAAGAAGAATCAAAGAACCATGAAATTAATTTTATTTATTATTAAAAGATACTGGACTTAGGATCCAGTATGTGATAATGTAATTAAATTAATTTCAGTAACATACTATCATCTGAACTAAATGTCAGCAGTAGTTATGAGAAGTATATCAGTGAGCATCACAAAAGCTTGCCTGCTTACTTATACCTTAAAATAGTCATGCTCAGAGAGTATAGATGAAAACTCCCATAGCAAGAGGACCTTCTAGGTTTTTCTAAGACTCTCCAGTGCACGTGATCCATTTAATGGGAACCAACTCACTTTATCATGTTCATACTTAACTGAAAAGGAAGGATGAGAAGGGTGTCCAGTCCACACTCAAGGGTGAAATAAACTTTACTATTATAGCAGTTGAAAGTAAAGTTGAAGAAGATTTCAATTTCAAAACAGGGTTCAAGAGCATCAGACAACATATCTATATTTTAACTCTGGGGAGGTGTGAAAATTAAATGAATACTCCATCGGACTCTAAAAGCTTGAATTATGACTTCCTCTGCCCCATTAAATAGATTATTTTTCCTATTTAGGGTGGCACACCTCATTTGTGGAAAAAACCTTTCTGGCACTCATACACTGTTTCTTATTTCTACTGGTCATCTTATTAATTACTATGTGTTTGCCAAGGAAAAGCCCAAGTATACCTACATCTAGAATTAGCACTAGGGTTTGGGGTGACTGAGTGGCTCAGTCCGTTGAGAGTCTGACTTCAGCTCAGGTCATGATCTCACGGTGTGTGAGTTTGAGCACTGCATTGGGCTCTGTGCTGACAGCTCAGAGCCTGGAGCCTGCTTCGGATTCTGTGTCTCCCTCTCTCTTTGCCCCTCCACCATTCACACTCTGTCTCTCTCTGTCTCTCTCTCTCTGTCTCTCTCTCTCTCTCTCTCAAAAATAAATAAACATTAAAAGAAATTTTTTAGAATTAGCACTAGGGTTTAAAATAATAGAATTTGTCATCAAGTTGACTGGCTCACGTTCAGCCAGTGTCACAGTCCATGGATGAAATTTTTGCTTATGCAAAAATCTCACCTAGGAAATGAAAATTCGTGATTTGTAATAGACCTTTTTCTCACAAAATGTTATTTCTGCCACTCTGTCCTCTGGAATGTGATGAGGGGGAGTTGAGGCAGCTTTGGGTTGCAAGGGAGCACCCAAAATATGCCATCTGGGAGAGCTTCCTATCTGTGCCCAGCCCAGGGACTCACAGAAGCTGTGGGAGGTGTGTATGGGCATGTCCCATCACTGCTTTCTCTCTTTGGAAGCCCACAGAGATACTCTGCCTTCTTGAGTAAAGAAGGCCTTAATGTGTTCTCAGTAACACTCAGATGTGGCCTTAGAGATGTTGCTACCAATATTTCACTCTTCAGGTTGCTTTGGGGCTGCTGCCAGACTCTGTGTGAAGTAGAAACCCTCTGATATGCTCTTCTGCTGGAATTTCTCAAGTGACCTTCTTCCATGGTAGGTTTCTTCCTGGGTGGGCAGGGCAGGATACAGCCTAGAAGCAGGGTCCCTGTATCATTGTGCAGGTTTGACTACATGAGTGCTACAAGGCACCGTTCACACTGTGGTTATTATCAGTTTGAATATGTACTTCTAGCTATTTTATGGAGTTGGTGGTAAACTGTCTTAAGGAAGAAATACCTTTCTTTGGTTTGCACAAAAACATTAAATATGAGCTAGTAACGGCCTGCCTCAAGGTTGGAACACTCTGGCAAACAGTAGGTGAGTTCCGCCTCTCGCTTGGCTGTGTGGCCTTGGGCTAATCCCTGAATCTCAGTCTTATCATCTGCAAAATGGGGATAATAGACTTTATAGGCTGTTAAAATGAAAGAAATTGTATATGCCAAGGACTGGGCTTAGGGCCTGACACATAGTAGGTGGTCAGTATGTGATAGTTCTCATCACTTGGTCAGCACAAGCCTCTCTACACACACAGATCTCTTTCCAGTCACTTTCCACTCAAGGCTCTCAGAGCATAAAATAACTGTCAGACGCATTACTACAAGACTCATTATAGTAGAATTATTGATTTTTAGTATGAATCATTAATTAGTATTAATTCAGTAATTCTCTGCACTGAGGTAGACTAATGAGTGGTGATTCTCCCAGGACAGTGACACATATTAGTATAATGCTGACGAGGGCCTGCCTCTGAGAGAATTTAGAGCAGGGGGTGCAAGGACTCAGGCAGTCCTTAGTCAGAATCTTAGTCTCTTGTCTAAGAGAAAAGGAATGAAGAAGGAAAGATTAGAGCTCGCTCTTTAGTTTTCCAGACAACAGGTTGTCCCTGACAGGTCTGTCTCTGCCATGGCATTAATTATTACAAGAAAGACTGGTGAACAAGCTCTGAGCAGGTCAAACTTTGGCGGACTTAAAGATTATGCAGACAGGGGCTGGAGACCGGGGAGTCTTATCTACAAACTACCTGGCACTTTATCTGTGTTTCAAGGCTCCTCACAGCTTTGGCTGTGGGAGGTGGAGACTGGAAGTCCCTGCTGACAGTGATCTTATCATTCCCCATGATACTTTCATTAATGACTGGCTTCGCCTGCTCTTTTTCCAATATGTTGCTGCTCACCAATATAATTTCTGTCAGTCACCGGGCCCTGATGTCGTCTAGGCCCTGAAATTGTGTTCTTGAGCTAACATTCATTGTCAAAACTTTACAAGATAAACCCTGTTTCTCCTCATCCTAGAAATGTGTTGATTTTCCCATGCTGCATATATTGAATGGCCTTGAGACTGTTAACACCTTCAATGAAATCCTCTCTCTCACCCACAAATGTATGCGTGTGTATGTCCCCTTCTCCCCATCCGCTTCCCCTACCTCTTCTCCACCCCACCCCCAATTTTTTGCTCCCTTTTGGCACTTTTCCTTATTCTCTTACAAAAGACTTGATGCCACAGAGGGGAGTCACTATGTGGCTCCTAAACCAAGTTAATTCCACCCAGTTCTCCCATCTCTGCCCAGCCTCCCTCTCCCACTGCCAGAAAAAAATCAAACTGCAGTGTCACTTGCATAAGAAAAATGATGTGGTAAGGTGAACTTTCAGAAAAAAGGATTCTCATGACTCCGATTTTTAAATCATAGCTGTGTGCATATAGAAAGCAGGGGTGGGGAGCGCCAGGGATTGAGGGTAGTGTGCTTTGATTGGCACCAGGGCAGGGAGTTCTGCTCTGAGCAGAAGTTGAAGGTGGCCCTGCTCAGAGATGAGGTGAGGCTATTCAGCAGTGGGTGGGGGAGGGGGAGGCCTAAAGGCAGCTGAGGCTAGTTTGTGTGTCACTGATGGTAGAATCTGAATCTGAATTTGAACTATCTGCGGGCAGGAGTGCTGTCACTGTTGTCACTGCTGTTCTCCTGGGCTTTGTTTCCCCCTGTACGAGATTGTCAGTTCTGCTTTTCCTCCTTCATGTCTTGTGTACTTGGCTTTATGCAGTGGATATGCTCCTGAAGTGTTTTGAATACATTTGGGTTTTAAATGACATTACATTCATCTTAATACAGAAAGGTATAAAGAAAATGAAGTGGTCTAAAATCTCAACACCTAGATACTCTGTTAATATATTTTTTAAATAAGAGTATGAATATTTACATGGTTAGAATATATATATTTACAAAGCACAAAGTGTGAATTGTACAAATGCTACCATTAGTACATGTTATAAAAGCACCTCATGTTACCTAAATACTTAACACCGCTGCTAGTGCTAGGAGTCTGTGCAGTGTACAAAGCACTATTATGGAATAGAGCGATAAGTATTGCAAGAAGCATTTTGTTTTAAAAGACTTTATAATCGGGGCATCTGGGTGGCTCATTCGGTTAAGTGTCTGATTTCGGCTCAGGTCATGATCTCTCAGTTCATGAGTTTGAGCCCTGCGTCGGGCTCTGTGCTGACAGCTCAGAGCCTGGAGCCTGCTTCAGGTTCTGTCTCCCTCTCTATCTGCCCCTCCCCCGCTCACACTCACTCTTTTTCTCTGTCTCTGTCTCTCTCTCACACAAAAATAAATAAACATTTAAAAAATTTTTGATAAAGGACTTTATAATTAAAATACGTACACACAGAGCAGTGAATAAGAAAGGGTCACCCTGGCCCAAAAAGAGGCTATTAGTCTAATGGGTCAAAGAATCATTTGACCCACAGTGTCTTTTGTTTCTTTGCACGGTTTGGTTTTGTTTTGTTTTTTTTTAAAGTTGCCAACATTTAAAAATCAGGAGAGTTCAGGGGCACCTGGGTAGCTCAGTCGCTTAAGCATCTGACTCTTGATTTTAGCTCAGGTCATCATCTCATGGTTTGTGGGATCGAACCCCAAGTCAGGCTCTGCGCTGCCAGCCACAGAGCCTGCTTGGGATTCTCTCTCTGTGTCTCTCTCATCCTCTCTCACTCTGCCCCTACCCTGCTTGCACCCCCTCTCTCAAAATAAATAAATAAACATTAATTTTTTTTTTTTTTAATTTGTAGAACTATTCACAAGGGGCCTACATTCCAACATGGCAATGGCCTTAATTGCTAAGGATCTGCTGCCCCTTAGCGTGTGTTCTCCAGTTTGCCAAAAGCCCCACCCACATTCCCTGTTGTGGGCCTGACACTTAAATCTGATTTCAGTTGTTACTTATCCTCACACCTGCCCTTAGAGCAGAAGGTATTTCAGAACCCATGGCCCTGTCAAAAGTAGGGGGATAAAGCTGCTCCAAGAGGGCCACGGGCTTTTTCTTCTACCTGTCCTACTTTTCTAAAGGCATTGGAATTTGCAGTTCCAAATCAAGATCAGCAGAACATGAAAATTGAAAAGAGCCTATAGGTCAACTAATCCCAGCCGCTGGTTTTTTATTTCAGAGAGGTGAGGCTGCCTTCTGATTGCTCATTATTGAGCATTTTCAGTGTACCAGCTTTGTTTAAGTTTATACAGTCACAGTTATATTAAATGAAGCTCGTGTCACATGATTAAATTTTTTCCTGATCTACAAACTTTTTTGTGACTTGTACCAACATATACTGCGAAAGGGGGCAAGTTGATGGGGACTCTTCAAAACACAGAAGTGTAGAAACAGGTCACAGAAATCTTTACTTCTGGGAGTAGGAAGAGACCAGCTTAGAACAGGAAGAAGTGCTGATTGTTCAAAGGTGTGGCCTGGTGAAGTCAGTCCAGGTATGTGACCATGTGACCAGGACAGGGGGTTATCCTGAGACCTAGTTTCCCCATCTGTTAAATGGGGATAATTATGCCTTATCTCAGGCAGATTAAGTTATACAATGGAAGTAAATGTTTAGCATTATAATGAAAAGTTATCATTGGGGTCTATTATTGTTATCATTACTAGAGTAGTAATTCTGGACTCTCTGGTTTTTTAGGCACTTAGTCCCACAGTGCATATGCATCGAGCAGTGTAACCATGGGTAAGACACTTGAAGCCTCTGTGTCTCATTTTCCTATCTGCTCAAAGGGAGGAATAAAGTCTGTCTCACCCCCACTGAAGAGTTAGGAAATCAACTACACGTGTGTTTGTGAGCCACTTAATGGCATTTAGAGTGCTAAATAAATTGTCATTACTACTTTGCTATTAACTAAATTGAGTTTAAAAACATTGATGACCAGGGTCTTCAAAGGTACCTGAACTAACCCGTTACTTAACCTTCATTAGGATTTACATTTTTCTCAAGCTCAACTCACCAAGTGAATTAAGTCCCTAATATTATCCAACCGTAGTATTTAGATAAGTCCAGAAGAGGTTTTCTCGTATACCTTTACTTTGCCTACCAGGAATTAAATCAGAGGAGAGAATGCTGGTTTAGAAGAATAGACTAATGAATAATTAGCATTTGTGGGTTTTCCCTAAAGAAAATGAAAATTCACAGGACAACATGAAAACATGTCTGTTCTGCTCAACTACAAACTGAAGTCAGGAGCAGACACAGATTGGTCACGTAATGACCACCGTGAGGCACTTTTATCACTTCCCAAGGCTCTGGAAGGCATGGTGAGGATAGAAACCCTACTCATGTTTCATTTGCATTGGACCAGGAGCCTGGACTGGAGGGAAGAGCTCGGGACGCTCCTGGGCTGGAAGCTCTCTCTAGTTATTGGCAGTGTGCCTGTGTGCATGGTTGGTTATACATGTATAGGAGGGTCCACATGTTTTGATCAATGTGTAATATATATTTTGCTACCGCTAAGTCTCCCTGCTGTGGTGGTATCCAGAAGATGGTGTAAATTGTATTATTGAATGAGGTGGACATGCTCAGAGCAAGTCTGCAGAAGCTTAGCATACGTCAGCTCAGGATCAAAGAGATAGCGTGTGATTATTTATCCATTCATCTACTAATTCGTTTATTCAGCAAATATTGAGTGGCTGCTGTGCTAGACATCAGCATTATAGTAGGGAAAACAAGCGGACAGTGTCTTTACCCTTGTGAAGTTTACATCGTACAGGGGAAGATTGGTATTAATTAGTTTAAATAAATATACAAGATATTTACATAAGTGTGTGTTGTGACGGCAATAAGGGAAATAAAGGGGAGATCACCCCATCAGAGAAGGCTTCTCGGATGATGTCACACTTGAACTAAGACATCACTGTATGCATTAGTCAGCCAGTGTCAAAGATGGGGAAATATACGAGGCAGAGGGAACAGTGAGTACAAAGGTCTAAGGACAACAAAAGGGTTGGCATGTTTGGGCAACAGAAGGGAGGGAAAGCAAGGGCAAGAGTAGTATGACATGACATTGGATAGTTTAGGTGGGGGCCAGACCATGCAGGATGTGGCCATCATTGTTTTTCACCTGACTGCTGAAATAGCAGTACTTAGAAATGACTGTGGCCTGGACTAGAGTGAACACAATGAGAACAGGAGAGCTGGAAGGGTTTAAGATGTATCTTAGAGGTAAGAGTGACAGAACTTAATGATGGATTGAATGTCAGGAATGAGGACTAGAAAAACAAGGATTACGCCTAGCTTAAAGTAACTACATTAGATGCCATTTTCTGAGGCTTAAAAGTTAAATAGCTTGCCAGACCTCATTCAATTAGGACATTGAAGTCTAGTCTGTGTGAATTCACTTTTTTCATTGTTTTAATCTGTGAAGTGAGGCTACTAGGTTAAATTTCCAAGATATCTTCCAGATTTGCAATTAAGTTCTCATCTAGATGAGAAACATCAGAGGTAGAAACATCCTGAGGTATTAAGTAATATTGCCAGAATCTGGTATCTGATATAGTGCTATGGTGAAATAAATCTTTTATATCAAAACTTGTAGCCAAAATTTGAGAGGTGTTATTTTCTCACATGAACAAAAGAAACAATGATTTGTCCATTTTCTCTTAGACACAGTGTTTTTTGGGAGTCTTTCAGCAACGAGGTAGTTTGTACTGTAAAGGAATATTACATTATAAATTGTCTGTTGTAATCCCAAACTAAGACTGCAAAGCCCAATCGATAAATTGCTTACAGGGAAGCAGTTTTTTTAATATTATTCATCGACGTTTATTTATTTTTGAGAGAGAGAGAGACAGAGACAGAGCACAAGCAGGGGAGGGGCAGGGAGAGGGGGAGACACAGAATCTGAAGCAGGCTCCAGGCTCTGCACTGTCAGCACAGAGCCCAATGCAGGGCTCAAACTCACGAATCATTAGGTCCTGACCTGAGCCAAAATCGGACCGATTGAGCCACCCAGGTGGCCCAGGGAAGCAGAGTTTTTAGATTATGCTTGGGCATCCACCCAGATACAGGCAGGTTTCTACAGAGAGGGGAGGGGTGTCATTTCAGTGATCTGAAAAACAGCCTGCAGCTCTAATTCCACCATCTGGGGCCCGCCCATTTTGGCCAGGTCTGAGATTCCATTGCTCACATTAGCAGCCCCCACTGTCTCAAAGCAGTAAATTGCTGAACTCCAGCTCATGAGGTACATCTTTTTTTACCCATAGAAACAGTGGAATTGTGTTCTTGACAAAGGAATTGGCAGGCCATGAATCTTAAGTATATCCAACAGCAAGTGAATAAAGAAAAGCAACCACTCTAAATCTATCCCTAGACCCCCTTTTTTGGACTATAAACCCCTGAATCAGTTAGGATGCTACCAGGAACAGAAAAATCCAACTTAAAAAGCCATGAGCAGTAAAGATATTTAATGTCTCACAGGACAAGTCAATTTCAGGCTGGTTCAGCAGTTCTGTGATGTCTTAGGGACTCAGGCTCTTTATCTCTCTGCTCTATCCTCCTCAGCAGAGTGCCTTGACCCTGAGGCTCAAGATGGCTGCCACAGTTCTGGGAAACACATGAGCCAACACGGGACCAAAGAAGTGGGTCATTTTCTTTGTTGTGTCTCCATTAGTGACAGAGAAAGCCTTTCCCAGAAGCCCTAAGCAGACCTCCCCTTAAATCCTTATCCATGGAGCACCCAGTTCCCCCCATGCAGATAGTAGGACATTATCCTAGACGTTTCCCCCTCTCCTTTATTTCCCTCACTCTCTATGACCTCTCTAGGTTTTATATAATCTGTCTCCTACCCTCTATCTACATTAATTCAGATGCTCATTATCTCTTTCTCTCTCCCTGGATCCAGTTTATCTTCCATATTGCCACTGAAATGATCTTTTAGAACACATATGTCATCATGACACTATCCTGATTAAAATCCTTCTGTGATTCTTAATCACATATACGATTAAATATCAATTTTTTTTTCTAGCTGTAGGATTGACCTCTCCCTTCCTCTTTTATTAAAAAAAAAAAAAAGACTTACCTGGCAGCTCAGGACAGCTAACAGGTGGGTGTAGAGCTGCTGTGCTGAAATGGGGTGGGAAAAGGGCCCATAGACAGGTGGATCCACCTGCTTCCCTCACAGGAAGGCCCAAAGCCCTTCCCTGGACCCCCTGCAGTACAGGCAAGTGGAAACACCTACAGACCAATTGGTATGGACCTCGGGAGTGTCAGCCATGCCAGTGGCACAGGCTTAGATGGTAGTGGAGGCCGAGGTCAAAAACATGGTCTCTCAGAGTGTGCAGAGTGAGAAGGGAAGAGGGCCAAAGAGAATGCACTGCCTTCAAGCCATGCAATATCCAATGAAGTAATATTTCTTTTTTTTTAAGTTTATTTATTTATTTTGAGAGAGTGGGGAGGGGCAGAGAGAGAGAGAGTGAGAGAGAGACTCCCAAGCAGTCTCTGCACTGTCAGCACAGAGCCTGATGCAGGGCTCAATCTCATGAACTATGGGATCAAGACCTAAACCGAAGTCAAGAGTCACATGCTTAACTGACTGAGCCACCGGGCGCCTTTAAAGTAATGTTTCTATTTTACCTTTCATACTTTAAGAATGTGCCTTATATTCTCTGATTGTGTTAGACATGTTAACCCAATCAGATTCTTGAGGAGAAAGTGAGGATTGTTCAAGACCAAAAGGCAACTGATATCAAAAACTGAGAATAACAATTTCTAATTGATGAATTATTTTTGTGTTTACATTTTCATTTTTATAGTGTTTTTTAAAGGTAAAAGATTTGCAATTTGCCTGGATAATCCCTAAGATTAATCTTTTTTCTCTTTTACAAAGCTTTTCATATCAGAAATCCTGAGTTAACCAATATTTCATGTATTTCCATTTTTGATCAAGGCAGTTTTGAGTTAAATAGCCTTGAGAATGGAATTTCAAACTGAACTATAATACCCGAATATGCTAAATATGCTAATTATTCTCCCTGCTCTTGATATTGAGCTGCATTTATTCTTTACGTCCATTTAAGAATTCAATCTTGTTTCTTCTTCTGTAAAGACGAAAGAGCCGTTTAGATGCAGTTTACATTCTGTTATAGAATATAACCTTCTAAACGAGGAGGGAAATATTAATGAAGACACTGATGGATAATTTTAACAAGGAAAGGCGTTAACAGTTTGAAGCTACAGCTTAATGGGTTGTGCATTTCAGTGGGTATTTGCATACTCAGTGACATTGTCAGAAGGGAGGAGGGAGAATGGAAAGAGCTGGGCAGAGGACACCAGGTGGGAAATAAGGGCAATCTCCAAGTAGACTAGGACTGTCCAACTCTTATTTGCTCTTACCCGTTCTCATTTCAAGAATGGTTTGAGAAGAGCTTGTCCTTTTGTGTCTTGTATAAGCAAGCAGGTCATCAGTCTTGCTTCCCTTCTGACTCTGACCACCCCAACCCCCCACCTCCCATCTATCTCGATCTCATCTCTATCATCACTGTAGGGTTTTTTTGCTTCTCCCTTTATAGTCTGTCCCCATCACACCCTGGAGCTGATCTGTTTTTGGGTACCAGTCTTTGCCATCAGACTTTGTGTAGGCAAGTTTGTATAGGCAGCTCCTTCATGGCTCCCCATGACGCCATAAGATCAGGCTGTTGGCATCTGTCATTTATTGCCTCTTCCAGCCCCTCTAGCTGAGGAGCCCACACAACCCCTATCCTCTCCACCTTCTGGGACTTCACAGAGATTAGGCACCAATGAGAAGCAAAAAATATGTATCAATTGTCTGAAGCTTCAAATTGATTTGGACTCTCTCCTAATCCTTTTAAATGTGATACGTGTTTAAATTAAGAGGAGCAGAAACAAAAATGATTTGGGAAAATGATAATGTTATCCTAGCTTATTTCAGTAACATTCTAACATGGTTAAGAAAATGGACTGTCAGATTTGATCAGTGTTGTTGAAGTGAACAGCCATCATTCTCAGAGTGTCTGGAGTTAAATTCTCACCCAGCAGGAGCAGTTTTAATGACTGAAGAATCCAGTAACACGGAGAAATAGCTGAATCTCAATGCACTGCTGACCTCTCACGTTGCCCCTCTCTCTTCTGTTTTTCAGGTACAACGTGTTTGATTGCTCTGCTATCAGATAAGGACCTCACTGTGGCCAACGTGGGTGACTCAAGAGGGGTCCTGTGTGACAAGGATGGGAACGCCATTCCTTTGTCTCATGATCATAAGCCTTACCAACTGAAAGAAAGAAAGAGGATAAAGAGAGCTGGTGAGCTTGTGAATACCTCCAAGGACTGTCTGCCATCCTGTTCGGTGAACAAGGTGGCTTGCTTGGATTGCCTGTGGGGGATGAGATGTTCAGTTACCCAGTGATTAGTAGATGAACACAGAGGCTGGTGCTGAGGTAGCTGAGACTTAACTTTGGGACATATCTTGTCAAATGACCACGGAACTTGCCCTTCTTCAAGGCCAAAGATTCCAAAAGGGCCCCCCCAAAGCCCTTTGCCTGTTTAAAGGCTAACGAGATCTTTGGGCACCTGCTTGCCATACTCTGTTTCCTCCAGCCACCCCAAACTACTAACCATTCCCCAAATGAACCATGTCTCTGGTAGCTCTGTGCCTTTGCACGTGCCATCCCCACCATCCATTGGATAACGATTACTTGTCCTTTAAGATTCAGTTTAAAGGCATCCTTTTGGAAGTCTGCCCTGTCACTGCGCCAAAGGCTCCCCCAGTCTAGATTAGGTGCCCCTTCATCTTTCCCAGCATCCTATGTGGGTAACCTATCGGGTTACCTTTCACAATGTATGGACATACTTGGCTCTCCTATCTGTCCTGTCTTCCTGATTGTGAACTCTCTGAGGGCAGGAATTTGGTCTTGTTCCTCTCTCTGCTCCCAGCACCTAACTCAGTGAGTGCTTGGCACAAGTAAATATTCTGGGGTGGGGCTGGGGGTGTCCCTTTTTTATTAATTTCTTTCTATATCTAGAGGCTGGGGATACAAACTTATATTCTGGAATTGGGATGGGGTGGGGAATGGAGTAGACAGACATTAACAATAAATAAGTAAAAATAGGTAAATTATCTAGTATATTACAAAGTGATAAACATTATGAAGAGACACAAAGCAGGCAAAGGAATGGGGAGTGTCAGGGGTGGTCACTATAGTCCTCACCAAGGTGACATTAGGACAGAGACTTGAAGGAAGAAGATCAGTTGATGATTATATTTTCATAATTCACTTTGGAGGGATTCTTTTCTAGCTGTGGAAAGGAGGAGTCCCTCCCTCTGCAGACTGACAAGTGAGGCATGTAGGCTCTGTGCAGTATGCCAGGCGGCAGACCCAGCTGTCCAAGGGGAGCTCACGTACCCTGGGTCTCTAACCAGAATGGGCCCCTGCTGCCCAGGGTAATTGCAGTTGACTCTCAGTCTCTACAGGTCAGCTTCTGCCCAGAACCTAATCAACATTTGAGTTTTCACAGTAGGAAGCTGTACTGTTGAGTCAAAAAGTGTTGAATTTTATTACAACCTTCTGCTTCAGTGACTGCTTGAGATGCAGAATAATTTTTAATGAAAGCTTTGGTCAGGTTTTTTGTTGGTGGGATGGAACAGACGATGTTTTAGGAGCATCTGTCCAGCTGCAAGTAATATGAGCAAAATTGCTGGCTTCCTTACTTACAAAGACACCATTTCCCTGTGAGTCCACTGCAACCCTGGACTTACGACACAGTTATTCTGTGCTCGTGTAAACACAGGCAAGGGTGTGTGTGCAATGCATGATACCTTGAAATGTCATCATAGCATCCAGCGTGCCCTTCTGAAATGGCATTCCCGTTTTATCCTTCCTCCTCATCCCTGCCAGACCCAACACCTGCACCCCCACCCTGCAGGGATGCTTTATAGAAGCCAATTTGGACACAGTCTCCAAGGAAGTTAATCGAACCGGCTGTGTCAAGGGTGTATTTTATACCAAGGCTTAAGGGACAGTGATTGGTTTTATTACCTTTATGTGTGTTTTCTCTGACCTCAGCCTTCCTTTCAGGACATCTTTCCCTGTCCTACTTAGCATAACAATACACTGCGACCAGTCTGGGCCAAATACATGTTGGTCCATCTGTCTTCATTCCTTTTGTTGTTTCCAACAACAGCAATGGTATCAGCTGCCATTTATTGTTGTTTGCTCACTGTGCTGGGAGCCAAAACTGGTTCTTTACATATGCTTTCTTTTTACTTACCTTATGAGATTGGTGATGTTATCCTCATTTTACAACCAAGGAAGTGGGACCTCATAGAGACATGTGTGCCCAAGGACACACAACTAGTGAATGGTGAGACGAGAATTGAGACCCAGGACGTGGACTCTGGAGCCCATGCTCTTGCCCACTAGACCACACTTCCTGGAATGTTCTCATATATTCCTGCCCATAGAAGTCCTACCTGTCATTCAAAGCCCAGCTTTACTGCTCACTCCTCCCTGACTATCACAAAGATATCATTGCTCCTTCTCCATCTGATTATAGCATTTAGCAGGTGCTAGTTTCTCCCTGAAAGAATACTTCTTTTTTTAAAAAATTTATTTAAATCCAAGTTCGTTGACATATAGTGTAATAATGATTTCAGGAATAGAATTTAGTGATTCATCACTTATATATAACACTCCGTGCTCATCCCAACAAGTGCCCTCCTTAATGTCCATCACCCATTTAGCCCATCCCCCCCCACACCCCCAACCAACACCCTGCCAGGAACCCTCAGTTTGTTCTCTGTATTTAAGAATCTCTTATGGTTTGTCTCCCTCTCTGTTTTTATCTTATTTTTGCTTCTCTTCACCTATGTTCATCTGTCTTGTTTCTTAAATTCCATGTATGAGTGAAATTATGTGATATTTATCTTTCTCTGACTGACTTATTTCACTTAGCATAATACACTTTAGTTCCATCCACGTTGTGCAAATGGCAAGATTTCAAGGAAATCTTTGCTTTGTGCTTACAGTTGTCAATACATGTGGCTTTTCCTTTCTGCTAGACTGTCTACTTCTTTTGAGAAAGGTCTGGATCTTATATAACTTTATAGCCTGTAAATTGCCTTGCATGGAGTATACATTTAATAAATATCCGACAAATAATATGTGAATGAATAATGTTCTAGCTCCCTTCAAGAAAAAATAATAATAGATAATATTGAGTGCATGTTATATTCAGGCACTGTGCTAAATGATTTATATGGAATAACTCCTTTATTTCTCACAAGTCAATAGAATAGGTAGTATTATTGCCTGCTCTTTGTAGTCAGGGAAACCTAGAATCAGAGAGATAGAGCTTCTTGTCTGAAGTGACACATAGCTACAAGTGACAGAGCCAAGAATCAAATCTAAGCAGTCAACCCGAGAGCCTGAGCTTTTAACCACTGTGCTAAAATACACCTTTCTTTAATCCTGATCCTATCTGGGGAGTTGTTTTGAGATCTAGATGCACCCAAGGGTGGCCTTGAGCTAAATGAAGTAGCCCAGTGGGGGTCTCTGGTTCCCGTTCTTATGCCTTTCAGCACTCTTTTGCCATTGTCATTGATCCCTACCCTGGTGCTCCCTACTGTCCATCAAGGTGTTGTTGAGTTAAAACCAATGCCCTCACCTATATGTATCTTCCTACCCTCAATATTTATGTTGATATAGTCCTCAGAGCCTTTCAGATGCTAAAGCTGAGGACGTGAGGATCTACTGGTAGAGTGTGAAACCTCAAGTCATGTGGTGGAATACTCTCCTGGCAGTGCCAGGGGAGCTGAGGGGGGCACATGCAATAGATGAGCCTTTTGTACATGCACCCAGACTCTGCCGTGTGTGTGAGATAATGGCTGGTCAATCTAATGGGCTCCTTCTGTCTTTACAGGTGGTTTTATCAGTTTCAATGGCTCCTGGAGGGTCCAGGGAATCCTGGCCATGTCTCGATCCCTGGGGGATTATCCGCTGAAAAATCTCAATGTGGTCATCCCAGACCCAGATATCCTGACCTTTGACCTGGACAAGCTCCAGCCCGAGTTCATGATCTTGGCATCAGATGGCCTCTGGGATGCTTTCAGCAATGAAGAAGCTGTTCGATTCATCAAGGAGCGCTTGGATGAACCTCATTTTGGGGCTAAGAGCATAGTTTTACAGTCATTTTACAGAGGCTGCCCTGACAATATAACAGTCATGGTGGTGAAGTTCAGGAATAGCAGCAAAACAGAAGAGCAGTGAACCCCTCAGGGTTTCGTCTGCCTTAGACTAAAGGACTTTCAACACACTGGTCTCTTTTAATGTAGTGAAAGGCGTGGGAGTTACAATTAGGATCATCTACCTAGACATGGGATTCCCCCTCCCTGGTGGCCATAGGTCTATATGCAGTAATGAACAGAGGGTGCTCTCAGCCAATGTAGCCAAGAGGCTGGAAAATGGTTTCTTCATGTTTTTCCAAGTCTTTCATCCGATGTTGAAAATATATAAATATATAGCTGTAGATTCACACGTATGAAGTGAATGGCATATGTGCCATATATTCTCCCATTTGAGATTCTTTTCAAGATCTCTTACAGGGTTCTCCAGGCATCAGACTTTGTCCTCTCTTCAGAGCCGTGAACAGAGCAGGCCTCCAGAGCTGCAGGAGACAGGCTGCAGTGTCCCCTGTGAGTCAGGGCTAATGTGTCAATGCCCGTTGCTGAGAGGCAGAGCTATCCTGAGAGTGCTTTGTCCTCCTGAGCCCAGGTTTTTCTGCCCAGCAGCAGCCCAGACACAGATTTGGGATGGTTTATTATTCCGTGGCCGCTCTTAGAGACTGAGGGAAGTGGGGAGGATGAGAGCCGCCTGCACAGCAGACATAACCTTTTCCCCTGGTTTCCTTTATTAGTTAAATAGACTCTGTGTACCACCTGACCAGTCTTTGTGCGTTTATCCTAATTGTGCATGACCTTAACCTTTTGCTTCTACCTTACGTTATGTAATAGGCAGCTGTGAAACTTCACCACCAGACACCACGATTTTTTGTCTTACCAAGAAACCTGTTCGGGGAGATGAGTAACGCAAATCACAATACCATAATTCCTTCAGTCTTTAAGGGTAGAGGAAAATAGTGGCCAAATAAGTCACAGTGCCTCTTGGGAAATCTACTGTTTGCATTAGGAGAGAAAGCTGGTGAGGTCACCACCCTGAACTGAGCTCCAGCGGCCAGTTTTTGTGCGGGTTTTTTTTCCTCGGCTATCCTATTAGCTTTCATGTATCTTTCAAGCAGTGTTCAGAGAAGCAGCAGCCTCGAACTGCGTGTGTGTTCCTTTAAGCCCAGTACACAGTTCCCAGTGTGGTTTGGCATTTGGTGATAAAATGCTGGCATGGTGCTTCTCCTTGACAGTGGAAAGGCAGCAGCCAGTAACATTTGGTTGCAGATCACCGTCCACACTAGGTAGCTTTCCCCAAAGAAATACAATCCGTCCCACACCGCCCCGCCCTGTGTTTCGAGGCAACCCAGCTGGCTGGGAATTCAAGCTCAAACCTGTATTGTTAAGTGGCTCAGAGTTATTTCTGTGCAAAGCTTGCTGCTCTTCATTTCCTATCTCCAAAGTCATGTTTCCAATATCAGTATTGTATAAATTAATGGACAGAAAATGCTGGGTCATCCTGTTTGCCTGGCTGATGTGGCTCAAGCAACCAAACAAGATTTTTGTTGTGTCTCCATCCCTCTGTGTCTGAAATGTCAAGGTGTCCACCTGGTTTTGTCCTTCTCAAGTGGGCACTTGTCGTTAGAGCTTCTCAAAGGCCCTATTGCTTGGCCACCTCTGGTCCATGGTGCTCCTCCCCTCCCCGCCCCACCCTTATTCAACTATGCAGCTTTCCGGAAGCAGGTTCCAAGGGAGGACCTGGGAGGATGAAAAGATTCCCTTGCGGCTGCCAAGGACTGCACACCCTGTCTTGATTCCTCCAAGCACTTACCTTTCTTTGACTGCAGTGAGAATTAATAATGGTTTCCCAAGAGATTTGGCTCACTTTGGTAAACTGTAACATTAGAATTTCCAACATTAGAATCAGAACCCTGATTTTTTTTTCAGCTGTAGAATGTTCTAGTACAAAATATCTGCCACCATTTTAGATTGAAGTGTTTGCATATTGAGAGACAGTGAGCATTTGGATGTGTGTATCTGGGTGGGGGTCAGGAGAGGAATGTAGGAGTCATGCTGGTTGTGTTCAGTGATGGGACAGTCAAGCCAGGTAGCCCATGTTTGCTTGGAGATCTAGGACATTGTGACTCTGGAGAGTTAGCAAAGCCCACCAGGAACAGGCAGTTTCAGCATGTTGTGCTACACAGTCCGTTTTCCTTTTTTATTTTTAACTTAACCCTAAAATTCATCATAACAAGACAAAGAAATTATGAAATTCCATGATCATTGTTATTGTCTAAAATGAAAATAGTAATGTTTTGGTGAAGACAAAAAAGCAAAGCCACAGTGGAGTCCTGTTTGTTCACCCTGCGCGATGTCTTCCTAGGCAGCACCAAGTGCAGGACTGCATGCCTGGGGAAGCCCCCAGCTGAGGTTCACAAGGTGGCTTCCAAATTTTGCTTTGTAGAATTAACTCCTTTCTGAATTTAACCACATAGTGTGTGTGTATTTCCTACTCCCTTTCTTTCTGCCTCTTTTCCTCCCACTTTGGCTTGTAGATTTTTCAAAGATAGACATTTTAGGCAAAATAGTAGCAGTTTTATTAATAGCTGTGTCTAAACTTAGAGAATTTTGCTTCCTTCCCCTGTCCTGGAGCTCTCTCTGACCCTCCGTCCAGCTGTTTAGGGTCTACAGACATCACCCCTGGGGTGCCCTGTGGCTCATTTTCTAGGGACAAGGGAAGTTGAATCTAGCCTTTAGGGAAATTGATTTGAGGAGTTTGCATGTGAAACTTCCCTAAACAGCACTGCCAAAGCTTTGGAATTACCACACGAGGCCGCCCAGACTCCCTAGCCCGAGTTCGCATTGCCAATAGCCCCATGGTGCCAAATTTTGGGATGATTTTGCGGTCTTTTAAAAATGAAGTTGGGAATGAATGACCACATGCTTATGAGCCCCCAGCAAGGTGCCAAGCCCAGATCCTCATCAATGCACTGCTCTGCTTCTGCTCCACTGGCAATTTATACTCTTAACATGGGTTGGGATTAGGGGCAGGGGTAGGACAAGATAGGAAAACTTTTTAAAAAATTCATTGTATTTGCAATTCTTTAATCAAAGGAATAAACAATACTTACATTAAAAACTCCAAAGCTAGTTCCTAAGATCTGCATTCATTTTATGTGACCAACTTGTCCAAGGCACTTAACGCTGAAGTCACTATTGTAATACAACATGACTGTGCACAGATGTACACATTACTGGTAACCAATGGCTACATTCTATTCCTTGCGGTAGATAAAAGGTATTGGCCTCTTGAATCTTGTCTATGTGATAAGGGTATTACGAAGAGTATTTTTTTTGTAGAGTAAAGGAGCACAGGCAATCTGGATAATTTAACACAGGGCTTATTTCAGGCAACTGTAATGATTTCAACCCACATACATTTTGTGCATACGGGATTGCGTTAGAGTGACAGGTCATCATTTCAATCCAACTGAAGTAATTCTAGGAAATTGATTACATTATTGAATTGGATCACTGGCAGTACATGCAAGATACACAAGGGAGTGATCACTTTTTTCCTTTGCCCGGTATACCTTGATTTTCTGGATTTTTTTTCTCCCCGAGTTATTGCCAGATCGAATGCTCTTACAGCTGTGTCAATGAAGAAGGTTTAGAAAGGGCAACATTTTGTAGTGCATTTGAAAGTCTAAGAATACATGCTGTGGATAAAGCTTTATTCTTTAATGGTTTCAGAAAAGTTGTTTTTCCTTTGACTCATCATCATTAGACTGATCCTCCCATAATATTCTCCCCAGATTGCCTTAGCTTGTCACACCAGCATTCCTGAACCAGCTCTGCAGAAATGACATGACTGTTAGATACCACACTGGGGCCTATTTAATTGCCTCTAGATTAAATTGTTGGTATCTAGACTTTTGAGCTACTTAGCTGAACATGGCAGGAGTAATAGAATCCAGTGTTCCCCAGAGTGTGTTCTATAGAACCTAAGTTCCAAATGGAGGTGCTCTTCCAAATATAAGGTTCCATGGTCAAATGAGTTTGGGAAACATACTATCTTATCATACTGTGTGCTTATAAGCACATAGAAGGTTTTAATTTAAATGTCCTATGGCGGGGCGGGGAGGGGGGTGCGGAATATACCACAAATGTAATTTAAGTTAGCTCAGTGTTTTTCAGATTAATTTGGACAGAGAAACTTTTTTGACTAACACCTAGTAACATTCCAAGGAGCTTGTGTTCCATAGGACCCACATTGGAAATTCTGGTATATGGTAACATTACTGTTTTCTCATTCACTGTGACTCTTAGTAGTAGCAGTACAGTTCGCAATTTTGAAACAAGTCCTTTCACATAGGAGACTGATTTGTCAGTGAAAGCAGTGTTAAGAAGCAGTCTGACTTAATAAGCCCATCAGCAGCCTCCTG
The DNA here is from genome assembly GCF_024362965.1 of Panthera pardus. Classification (NCBI taxonomy): domain Eukaryota; kingdom Metazoa; phylum Chordata; class Mammalia; order Carnivora; family Felidae; genus Panthera; species Panthera pardus. The sequence continues at coordinate 103,055,959 of NW_026526721.1, read as the reverse complement.
TTGATAACAGAAGCCCAGCAGTCCTACCTGAAGCTCTAAACTTCTCTCTTCTTCCATGTGAATAATAAGTAGGAGCCTTGCTGTAGCTAGGGATTTCTTAGATTCATTCCAAGAGCTTTCCGTTCTGTTTCGAAGTTACCTCTTGGCTTTCCAGATTGAATCAAAATAAATAGATTTATATTTCATCACAACGTGAGAGTTTAAATATACATATTTAAAATAATAGAAAAGGGGGAAAAGACTTGGTTTTAATTCATTTTAAATTTTTAACTCAATTTTTAAAATTATGTATCCATTGTGTAATAATGGAAATGTAAACTAATACTTCTTTACTCTCCTTCCTCTGTCATTCTTTCTAGATTCAATGATATAATCCGAATCAGTCAAAGCTCATTCATTCTAAAATCCCTTTCCCATATTTTCCCACCTTTCACATTTTATGTAAAGGATAGTTTGGTAAGTCAACTCTTGCATCAGATGTAGGGCTTGACTATATAGCTCCATACTCCTCACTCAGCCTGGGCAGTGCTGGGAAGCTCTGAGAGGCAATCCCAAAATAACAGATGAAATAAATCTAGTCCAAAATGTGGCGCACGGGGAATTTAGGGTAACTTCATTAACTCAGAATTACCTCCACTGTTCAGGAATTATACCCACCCTGTGGACATTATCCAAACTAGTAAAAAACTGAAAGTGAAATTATTCAGGCCAAGTGGCAGATGGTGGAGGGCAAGTGATGGTTGACACTACATGGCTTCCGTCAGATATGTGCGTCTAGACACGTTTTCTAATATGTAAATTTTTTGCTAATTCATGATGTTTATGCTTTGTCCATTACTTTTTTGTTACCACTGTTAAGCTGCAGACTGTTTAACTAAGAGATGCTTATACTAATTTTGATGTGCTTAGTAATGACCACACCAGCACCTGTATAATCACTTTATTAATCCAAACTAAGGACTTTGTAGAGAGCATGTAGTAGCTGTGCATTTTAACAAATCATCATAGGCATTTTCACAACTCAAAACTCTGCCAGCCAGCAAGCAAGCAGCAACGGTGTAGATTATATTTAGAGATGTGGTTCCATTTATTCTAGAAGTCCTATAATCTGGTATTATTTAACTACAAAATCCCCCCTGACATTTGCCAAATTTGAATTAAGCTCAAAGCCTCCAAGTACCTGAGTCCTTGGCTCTGAGCACCAGCAGATTGCCGCGAAGGATCTGGCAGCAGATTGTGATGGGTGAGCATTGAGGGCAGGACCACGTGCCTGAGTCACTCATTACCTCTGTAGGAGAGGGAGTATCAGCCACACTCTCCCATCACCTTCTGTCATGAGGAAATTCCAGAGGTTAAATATGATATCATGCATTATCTCTACTTGCTTCTGTATATATCTGACAATGCATAATTTAACCTATGTTCGCACAGAAACAATGGTAGAAGTAGTAATCAAGGAACTGGGGAAGAATATCTTAAGGGTACCCAGACACTAAAACTGTAAAAAGCAGGTTTTCCAAAATTTGTGTTATCAGTCTTCTGCCATACATGGGTCGTATTTAATAGCAATTGCTGACACGTGCACACAGATCAGTAGAAGGCAATTGTTCCTACATCTTACCTACTCAGACGAGTGGCTTCCTACTTAGAGTATTGGCTAATGCTTTTTTTATGGGTTAAGAAAGACAGAATTCTAGAGCTCCTTTTATAGGACTGCTAGAACAGGCAGAATGACATCTAAGAAAAATAATTTGAACATTTTTTTAATTTAAAAAAAGGCAAAATTAATTTCCAGTATGGTCAAAGTCAGAATGAAAAGAAAAACATTTCTAAGAACACATAAAAGACAAAATTAAAAGAGAATAATATAAAAGGAAATATTTTAAGAAAAGGCATATTTTATTACATTATGAATCATGCTTTCTGATACTTGTGGTTTTTCTGAAGTTAAGGAGATAACATTGAAATAAGAAAATGAAAATTGAGTTATTTGTAAAGTTAGTAAAATTACAGTCCCTGTTCCATTCTTTCCCAATGAAAATGAATACATGTGGTCTTATTTATTGCTGTTCTAAACACCTTCACTGTTCTAGGTTCTGTTTACTTTCCAAATCTTAGCTACAACAGAGAGCGAATTTTAGAAGACATAATTTTTCAAATGCCAACATGAATACCAGTGAGTATTCAATTCAAAACAGACAATTATGAATCACTCAACTGGGTTTTACTCCTGAAACCAAGACTACACTGTATATTTACTAACTTGAATTTAAATAAACCAATTTTAAAAATAAATAAATAAAACACAATTACAAAAACAAACAACAGGGTAATTCCGTGTTCTCACCTGTGGGAGGTTTTCTAATCCATAGAATGCAAAGGGCCATATTTGCTCATATAATTTAAAAAAAACACCGATCGTGTAGAAATGATGTTTCAGACATCTTTAGCCCAAGAGAATGAGGTCTTTTGTGCAAATTTTAAATTTCTGTCTGTCTTAGTATATGTAAGAATAAACAATGACTGCTTAATGTACTAATGAAAAGGTACAAATCCTGCTATTTGGGAAAAAACTAGAAACATGGGACATTAAGCAAGACTACTCTCCACATTTAGGCTCTAAGACTATAACCAAACAGGCTTCATGTATTGGTTATTTTGATTGCCCTTTTATCTCAGGCATATATTCAGAAAATAGAGTAATAAATACAAAAATGGAGAAAATCCAATAACTTTTGCTTCTATTTTAGAATGCAGGGATGCCTAGCTGGCTCAGTCGGTAGAGCATGCAACTCCTAATCTCGGGGTCGTGAGTTCAAGCTTCACACTGGGCACAGAGATTACTTTAAAGAAATTAGAAAGCAGTGTTTGCCCTTGTTAGTTTGTCTGAAATACTTGTTCATATTGAAACATTAACACCTACAACATTGTCTTCAGTTTACCCTTCAATTACTAAAGCAAATGGCTTTGAGGTATAGCACGTACACAATTTCAGGGCAGGTTGTCCAGCTGAAATTTACTTTGCAATGCCTCAGTGTTCCCATGGTGAGCCAGGAAAAGGAAAATAAAAGGAAGAAGAAGAAATTTTAATAAAGTCAGAGAATGGTTATTCTGACAAGCCTGGAAAATAGTAATGAAGTTAAACGCTCCAGTGTGAACGTACGTAATTTCTATATGCCAAATGTACAAGGTATATTTTTAAATATAAGCATTATTGCATTTATAACAGATTGATCTACCTTATGAACAGATTTAATTAGAAAAGACACTATTTTTGCTGTAAGTACATCTGCTTGTATGTTTTATTCTTTCCTTTACTAATTTTTCTTTTTTTTCAGATTACCTGACATGTGCCAAGCAGAGATAGTCTGAATGTCTCTAATGGTGAGCACTCAGGCACCATCCCTGCCTTCTTGGCATTTACAGCCCATGGGAGGTTTCGTAGATATTCTAATGCTCACTTTTGGCTGAATGGGTTGAAAATTGGCATCTATCATGATTTCCTCCAATAGGCTTAGATTTGTGAAGACAGGACAGAAAATTCTTTCCTACACATAAGAGAGTGCATGATAAAAGATTAGGGATATCTTGCTCACATCCAAGCAAATTGCATCAGATAATTATTCCATGTTAGATCACCTAAGTTTTTCTTAGGAAGTGAGGAAGTGAGACAGAGAGCCCCTGTAGACCAGGGCAGGGGTAAGGCTGTCCCAGAGGAGGCCATCATTGAGGCCTCCACCCAAGTCAGACAACAGCCATACAAGGGCTCAGCAGTAGTATGGTCAAAGCCAAGGTGTCTCTCCCTCCAGGATCCTCTCCTGGAGGAAAGAATTACAGAAAAGGAGAATAAGGAATAATGACAACATCTCTCCATGGAATATTTTAATTTTTGTTCCCAAGAAGCTATATAGTGTAACAATCTTATGCCCCAAAAGAGAACCCAGAACTGAGGGTGTTTATCAACAGTGTTCCTAAATATATAAATAAGTGAACTCGTTATATAGAAAATTGACATGTCTCAGGAATATAATTTCTTTGTTTTAAAAATGAAGAGAAGACTAAATGCCAGATTGTTTTTTAATCATAAATTTGGTATCCATAGTAACTTTTGGCACAGAATTTAAGTTTTATATTTTGAACAAAAATAGCAACATCTATTTTCTGTGTGGCAAAACAAAACTAAATACCAGACTTTTATTTTTAACCACAGAAGCCACCACTTCTAAGTTCTTTGCCTGGTCATCTTACCGAGATCTCTTTTTCTGTTTGTGGCAATTGCTTCTTTATCCAAGGAACGTTAGCTACTGCCAAATGACATTAGAATCCTACTGAATTAGAATAATAGAAGGTGAATGATAAGAGATTGGGAATATCTCATAGTGATAAGAAGTGGGGAGTTTTGTTGCTGTTTTGTTTTTAAGCATGAGAACATATAAAAGAAAATTCAAATTAAGGCAAAACAACTTATGATTTGGTAAGATTAAAACCAGAGGTGGAGCCCCATTATTAAGGAAGTAAAGGAGAGTTGGAGAGAGGAAGAGAAAAAAAAAAAAAAAAACGCATAATTGAGTATGTTTTTTATGAATGGTATAGCTCCAAAGCTCTGATCTCATTCCTTGCTGGATTTTAAAACAGTGACTTTGTATAAGGTTTGACTGAACCAATTTCAACATCACGAAATTTTTCCATTAGTACTTTCTTGCTATTTTAAAAATTATAAGAAGTTGTTTATAAAACGATAACCAGGATCCATAAATTATTAGACAATGCTTTTTTTTTTAGGAATCTTCAGATTATATTTAATCATTAGATCACAGGCCAAAACGATTGCTCAAATCAAACAGGCTTTCTGATAAGTTAGTCCCTGAAAATTATCCATGATAAATATAACAAAATCTTCACAAAACCTCATTACTCTTGGTACTCTTTAGAGGTTTGTATACCTACTGTTCTATATTTGTCTCTAAGAGACATTTGAAACAATGTTAGATGTTAGTTTGGTGTAGAGCTCAGAGTAGATGGCGGTTCACGGTCACTCAAGATGCATGGTATGTCGTTCAGGTCCCTTTGATGTGTGCTAGGGGTAGATTTAGCCTTGTAGAGACTAATGTGTTCATGCAATCACTGATTCTGTGTTGTTGTATACAAAATGAACAGCTAAAAGTTCACCCTTGATGACAAGATTAAAGCAAAAATAAACACATTAAAGTTATTGGACTTTATACATGGGATCGCTGCTGTTCTGTTCTTTTGGTTAAACTTGTTTTCCATTCTAATCTCTGCTCTGGGGTTTTACAGTTTCTCAGTGCTTTTCAGTTAAAGTAGCTGTTGAGTGGAGAGGCCATGTAGGAAACAGCAAAACAATTCATGGGCCAAGACCAAAGCACAACAGAAGGAAGAGATAGGAGATACTGAACCTTCGAGTGCTATCATTTGGAACAGGAATAAGCCTGGCTATGGTTCAAAACAAGGTAAATTTTAAAAAATGGTTGCAACAAAAATTTTTTATTGTTAACACAACTTTTATCCAGCTTGATACCTCATCAACCAAGTTTATATAATATAACTAGTATTAGGTGATGACAGATAGAGTAGCTATACATACATGCAAACTCTAGCAACATGGTATGGCACACCTCTCAGAAAAGTGTTCAGAAGAAAATAGCCACGTACAAAGGTTCTCACAGATGCAGGAGAAAACACTGTGGAATCTGGAGACAGTGAAATACACACACACACACACACACACACACACACACACGCACATGTAGTACTACTTTTAGGTATTCTAAAGGTGAAATGCTCAAGCGTGACCAGTACCTAAAACCTAGATGAAGAATGATAAAAGTTAATCAGCAGATTGCCAAATTTGAAATTGGGTGTGACAAAGCAAAAAAATATGGTCTTGGATTAGTTTTCTCCTTTTCATTACAAATAATATTTGATAGCCAGTAGAAAAAGCAGCCCCCAAATTCTAGTCTTCTACCCCTTTTTCTAGGTAGAAAATTTCTAACATAGAATGAGAGATGTGATTCAAGATTTCAGGATGGATGTTTGCCATCTGAGTTAGAGTAAGAACTATGGACTTTTCCAATACTAGCCACAGAGCCAAAGAAATAGGAATGAAGATCCACAAATACCCCATCTTCACTTACAGCAATGGGTTATATATCCGCTCTCTCTTTCCTTCCTTCTATTTTGTTTTAGAAATATAGTAGTGGCAATTTATCAGTTTGTTTTTTGTTTTTTGGTTTTTGTTTTTTTTGAGGTAACAACAGCAGATCCTGGTAGCATAAGCAGAATGGGAATTTAAGGATTTTAATGTAAGTGGTGCCTCATGGAATTCAAGGTCAGTAAGTATTTAAATACAGTCTTGGGAACAGTGCACACCTAAGACTCAAAAGCTATCAAGGATGCTACAGGGCTTCCTCTTCTAGCTCTCACAGACTGACTGGTATTGAACTAGGCCATCTACCATAAACAACTATAAAACTGGACGTAACTATATTACTAAACTAATATAATATACTAATATTATATTAGTATAAACTAATATACTAAATGCTAAATAAACTAAATATACTAAATAAACTAATGCTGTTTTCAAGCATTAGACAATAGCCAGTGTAAGATAGCAATCTCTGAGAGAAGGGATCACAAATTATCCCATGATCAACTCTGTCTGTAAAGGGACAGTTTTCTGATTGTGGCACAGCATGCTGGAGTCCAAGCAGAGCTGGACCAAACCAAATCTACAGAAATCAGAGTTTGGGGCAAGTGATGTGACTAGAATCTGTGGAGGGCTGTACAGGGGGAGTTTCAAGAAGTCTATGTGTGGGCCCTCCATGAGTTCTTAGCCACGGGCTTTACTGAGTGTGTGCAGGGTGAAACACTGAGGCTTAACAGAAAGTGGCTGCTACTGTGTTGAGAGTGAAATAGAAACACTACATCTTGAGCATTGCTGGGGAATATCAAGTTCTGACCCAAGCAGAGTGGGGAGACCTCCTTAACACTGTTAACAACCCAGACATCCAACCTGTGCCTTAAGGGTAAAGACCATTATCTAAATTAAGGCCTACTTCAGACCTAGCCTAATTGAGCCTAAAACCAAGTGCTAATAAGATCCACAAGAGAGCCTAAGGTGGGAAGTTGAATTCTAACAAGTTGGAGGGGCTTGAGGACACTTCAGGCTTTTATAGACAGGCTGAAACAAACCATAATATGTACCCCTTCCTCCATCCATCCCTCCCCAAGTCCCACCAAAATACAAGGTCAAGATGATCAGCTAATGACTGAACCACTTACTAGAACAAAAATAAAAACCCAAAACTCTTCAGAAGAAGATAATGGAATCCAGAATATTTACATATTTATAACATTGCTCCCATTGTCTGGTACAATATAAAATCAAGAAGTCACCAGACACCCAAAGCAACAGGAAGATGTGACCACTAGTCAAGAAGAAACAGCAGTCAATAGCAACCAATTCTGAGAGGCCTAGATAATTGATCTTAGCATATTTTACAGCAGCTATAATAAATATATTCAAGGAATTAAAGGCAACTATGGTCTTAAAGAGAAAATAGATATGGCATCTCAATAGAGAAATGGAAACTAAAAATTCTAGAACAGAAAAGTAAATAAATGGAATGAAAAATTCACTGGATTCGCTTAACAGAACTTAGAGATGACAAAAGGAATCAGTGAACTTGATTATACACATTGCCCAGTTTGAGGAAAAGGTGAGAAAAAATTGAAGGAAAATTAATGGAACTTCAGGGATATGTAGGACACTATAAAACAGTATAAGATACAAGTTAGTCAAATGCCGGAAAGAGACAAGAGTGGGGCAGAAGAATATTTGAAGAAATAATGGCCACAGATTTCTCAAATATTATGGAAAATATCAATATATAGGACCAGGAAGATCAACCACAGGGAAGCTAAATATGAAGAAAGCACACTCCATAAAGAATTATCTGATGCAAAGTATCAATAGCAACACAGTTAAGAAGTCTTCCTCTAAGGGGTGCCTGGGTGGCTCAGTCAGTTAAGCATCTGACTTTGGCTCAGGTCATGATCTCACAGTCCATGAGTTTGAGCCCTCATCAGGTACAGCTCTGAGCCTGGAGCCTGCTTCGGATTCTGTGTCTCCCTCTCTCTCTGCCCCTCCCCTGCTCATGCTCTGTCTCTCTGTCTCAGAAATAAATCAAAACATTTAAAAAAAATTTTTTTTTAAGAAGTTCTCCTCTAAAACAATCGATTTGAAAAATAATTTTTTTTTATTTTTTTTTAACGTTTATTTATTTTTGAGACAGAGACAGAGCATGAATAGGGGAGGGTCAGAGAGAGAGGGAGACACAGAATCTGAAACAGGTTCCAGGCTCTGAACTGTCAGCACATAGCCTGACGCGGGGCTCGAACTCAGGGACCGCGAGATCATGACCTGAGTCAAAGTCAGACGCTGAACCGAATGAGCCACCCAGGCGCCCCCGAAAAATAATTTTAAAAAGCAAAGAGAAGTAGCTAAGAAGGCATTTGAGGAAATTATGTGGAATATTAGTGCTTAGTTAACTCAAAAGGGTAAGGAAGGGGCCATAAAGGTGCAAAACAGAAAGTAAATAACAGAATGGTACACTTAAACCCAATCATTTCAATAATTATGTTAAACATAAATAGACTAAGCACTTCCTAATAGGGCAAGTCTTTTTTTTTTTTTTTTTTTTTTAACGTTGCTGAGACAACTGGGTATTTGTATGGGAAAAAATGAACTTCAAACCCGTTCTCACTCTGATTAAAAACTTAAATTGGAGATGGATCATAGACCTAAATCTAAAGCTTAAAACTCATAAAACTTCTAGGAGAAAATATAAGAAAAAAATTCTCCCTGACCTTGGTCTAGGTAAAGATTTCTTGGTTGGGGCACCAAAAGCATGAGCCATAAAAGAAAAAAATGTGTGGGAATGTACAATGACAGACTTTTGAGAACTATTTGGCATTTTATAATAAAGTTATATATACATCTACCCAAAGCCCCAGCAATTCCATTCGTATGCATTTACGCAAGAGAAAAGAAAACAACACACAAAAAAGGCATTACAAGGATCTTCATGGCAGTCTTATTCATAATAGCCCCAAACTGGAAACAACCCAAATGGATAAACAAATTGTTGTTTACTCATATGACAGAAAAATTCTCAACAATAAGAATATACTGACACATTTCTGGTCTGGAACCATAAACCTCCTGAAGGTGCTGGGTCCCCCATCAAGACCTTTTGACTCCAGATGTCAACCCTTTACCCTCTTGGCCTCTGTTCAGCCTGCCTGGTAAGGAGGCCAGTCTGGGGTTGGCTTCCATGGGAATCGTTGCTGTCTCCTGCAAGTTCTGAATGGAGAAGCCTACAGAGTCTCAGGCCTACCAGTCTGGCCCTAGACCAGCCATGGAAAAAGGGCACTTGGCCCCAGCTAAGGGTCTATTTGAATGTGGGCATTTTCTCTGTTTCTGTAAGCTACTGCCCTTCGATAAGCCTTAGACCCCAGCTCTGAAGCTCTGGCCAGAGATCACAATCTCAGTCTCACTGAGAGTCCACCAAGAATCCAATGTGAACTATGGACTTTGGGTGATAATGATATGTCAGCCACTGTAATACATGCACCACTCTGGTGAGCAGTGTTTTAGTAGTACAGGCTGTGCATGTTGGGGGGCAAGGGAGCACATATTGTCCCTTCCTCTCAATTTTGCTGTAAATTTAAAACTGCTCTAAAAAATGAAATCTAATTTTGAAAGAAAAAAAAAAAACCAGCTCATACCAAAATTTCCCAGATTTCCTTAGTTGGAGGTAACCTTCAGATTTTAGCTTAAGTTGCTTTGCCCTCATTCTAAAATTTTTGAGAGGGACTGTTGTTGCCCTGATAGTGTCAAGTAGACCAATGGACTGTCTCCAGGGTGCTGGGATCTTAAGATGGGGGAGTCCTCGTGGCTTGGGTCACATTGCACTAAATATGATTTTCAGTAACATGAGTTTCAATAACAAAAGTGAGGTTTCCTACTAGTCATTGAGCTAAGAGATAGGGTTAATTATCACTTGACCTTTGAATCTCAAATGAATCATTATTTATAGATATTAGACTGTCCTGAAACCTTGAGACACTTCATTTGGAATAAAGTAATGACAGCGGCCTTGAGGCAGGAAGAACGGTTAAGACCTGTGTCCCGGGCACTGGTCATTTCATTGTGGACTTACCAAAAGGCAGAGATTTTCCAGTTTCTGAAGAGGACATAGTGAGTGTTGTTACCAGCAGGCCCTGAAACTACTTTGGTGCCAAGTTCATAAAACAAATTTCTGATATGATGATAGTCAGGGAGTAGACCTTAAAAGGCAAACAAATGTGGCCGTGGCCTTTCTTCTCATCCAAATAAGAAGCCGTGGTCCCCCTGGTGAGAGATGTACAGACTGTTCGGGGCTACAACCCTTGGCCTCTTGCTCTTCTGTCTCTCCTTCCGACAGAGGAATCACAGACAACCGCTGCCTTAAATGGAAGGCAGGCACTGCCAGGCAGAGAGAAGGCATTTCCTATCTGCTCCACTCTCCACTGAGCAATGTGGGCTGCTCACAGGCAGGGCACCATTCTCCAGCAAGATCTGTCCCACACCCTCAGAGCTCCAGGCCATAAACCAGAGGAGAGTGTGACTGATTTCCTCACATCTCCCCACTCACCCTGGGCACAACCTGTCCTGGGCAGGGACACTGTTCTTGTGGCCCCACAGTCAGGATGCCCTCAGCTGTGAGGAGCAGATTACTGGCCTCACCACTACAAAAGTTCTAAAAGTAAATGGTCTCAGGGTGGACCCGGCTTATCACCTCAGCCCACTGCCCTGATCTTTAGGCTTGTCACTTCTTGGGATCAACACGGAAGCTGTGGATCCCGGCAGTGTAGACAGAACATCTGATCAAAGAAAAAGAGCCTTTCTCCTTTGTCTGCTTTGCTTTTTTTTTTTTTTTTTTTTTAAATTAGGGAGGAAGCCTCCCAGAAGCCCACCAGCAGACGTCCCCTTGGGTCCCACTGACTGGGACTGGTTTGCACACTGTGGCCTCTGTGGTGGGGATAGCCTTTGCCTGCACAGGAGAAGGCCAGAAGGCGGGAAGGTGGGCTGGTAGCCCAGCAGCAGGCACAGCATTTGATCTCCCCCCACCCCACCCTGGCCCAGTAGCCTTTCCCCATGACAGTTTCTGACCCTGCTTTTTACCTTGGCCCAAATTTCTTGATATATTGGTTAAAACATTTATAAAAGTAATTTGTCCTCATTGTTGAAAATAACAACGAGTAATAAAAGGTACTTTAAACAAGAAAAAGTCACTGAGAGGCACTTCCTGTTAACATTTTGGTATGAGCTCATCCCGCCTGTTTCTCAAGAGTTTCTACATCTGCAGCAAGGGGGAAACGTGGCATTTAAAATCGTCACTGCAGCTGCTGCAGACTTCAAGAGAATGCCCTAATTTATCTTGAGGGAAGTTGATCTCTTTTTATCTGGGAAATCTCTCGAATGGGCTTCCTTAATGGGGAATTGGTAAGTGGCACTCACCTCCACCCTGTCTCCCACACAGTCTGAAAGGCAACAGTAAAACATAACGAGGACTGAATTAAAAGACATTTTGTAAATTATTTGTTGGTGACCTCAAACAGGCATGAGGGCTTGCAACTGTGGGAAAAGGGCCAGAGGTGGGGGGAGAAGGCTAGGCCTGGGGCCTGGGGCCTGGGGCCTGTGGCAGGTCTGTTAGGGATGCTATAACAAAGTACCACAGACTGGGTGGCTTATAAGCAACGGAAAGGTATTTGTCACAGTTGTGGAGGCTGCTAAGTCCCAGATTAGGGGGTCGGGTTCTGGTGAGGCCACCTTAGGGTTACAGACTACAAATTTGTTGCATCCTCATATGGTGGAAAAAGGGAGACCAACTCTCTGACTTCTTCTTCTAAGGGCACTAACTGCATTCATGAAGACTGCTCTCCTGATCTCCCAAAGGCCCCACTTCCTAATACAATCACAACGGGGATTAGAGTTCAACATATGAATTTTGGAGGGACACAAACATTCAGTCCACGACAGAGTCCAAGTTGAGGGGGAATTTTCCTTGAGGAGAGATGTTTTAATTATCTATGCAAGACAGACGACTGCAATAGCTGAAAGCAAAATTTAGGATTTCTCATGGTTCTGTGGGTTCATGGGGACTGGTTGGGAGGTCCTCGTTTGGGGTCTTATACAGCTGGGGTTGGAGTTGTCTGAAGGCTCAACTCCAAAACGATTTCTTTACTCACGTGTCTGGTACTTCGGCTGGCTTGGCGGGAGCACGGGATCTGGCCAGGTATCGCTTCTCTCTCCACATGGCTTTGCACATGGCTATCTTGGCTTTTCTCTGTGTGCTGGGCTCAGAGTGGTTGGACTTCTAATGGAAGCGTCCATTCCAAAAGACCATGGCAAACGTTGTAAGGCTTTTTTTGGCCTAGTCTCGGAGGACATGCATCTCTTCTGTCAGGTTCAGTTGGTCTAAAATTACTTCTCTAACCAGCACAAAGTGTAGGTACTCCATGACAAATCTGAAGTACTATTTCAGAAGTCCAAATGCAGTGTCTCCTCAACAACACAAAAAATACCTAATAATCATATAGCATTTACTGTGTGCCAAAAGCCCTGTGAGGTAGGTCATTTCCTCTCTTTTTGTAGGTAAAGAAACTGAGGCACAAAAAAGGCAAAGTGACTTGCCAGTGGCCACAGAGCCAGTAATCAGAGAAGCCTTAATTCAAACCCAAGCAACCTGGCTCAGGGTTCCTCAAGAACAGGAGAATCCAGGGCACCTGGGTGGTTCAGTCAGTTAAGTATCTGACTTCAGCTCAGGTCTTGATCTCGTGGTTTGTAGGTTCGAGCCCCGTGTCGGGCTCCGTGCTGACAGCTCTGAGCCTGTAACCTGCTTCCAATTCTATGTCTCCCTCTCTCTCTGCCCCTCCCCTGCTCACACCCTCTCTCTCTCAAAAGTAAATAAACATTAAAAGAAAAAAGAAGAAGAACAGGAGAACCCATTTTAGTGTTTCTGGCCCTGGGGTCTGAAACTTCAAATAAATATATTCCCTACTGGAGGTGACTTGAGGATTGCAACAGTCATTTTGCTGTATTGTCTTCTCCTGGGTAACGGACACCTTTTCACTGAAATTGTAAAAAAACCTACAATCCTGTAACAAAGACCCAGATCCTATTTGGAACTGTCTCACTGGTCTTGACCCTCATCCCCTTCTGGAAACCTGAAATTGACATTCTCGCCTCCTACATAGCCCAAGGCATTTCCACACACAAACACCCTGACCATATGCATGGAGGACACATTTATTTTGAAATGCATGTGCAGCAAACTTTGTATGATGTCATCAGGACCCTAGTCTTCTCTTCTTGCTGGCTATAGGATCTTGTCATACTGCTGGGGACAGCACTTGTCTGCTAGGGAGTTGCTACTCTGTGCTCCATTTGCCACTGCCCACTGGCATCTTACTCTACATTCTGTCCACCTAACTTCCCCAAGATGCCTGGTGGCTGCACATTTCCTTAAATCCATTGGAGACTATACACTGGCACCTCCAAGTTCCTCCCACCCGAGTCAAGGCTAATCCTTTCTGGAGATTTCTGCATTTCATTGAGGAATGTGCTCTAACCAAACTCGAGGTTACCAAGGGAAGTGCAGTGTAGCTGGGCCTGGAATATTCTAGTCCTGGCTTGAAAACGAGCTTGGACAAGTTACATGCCCTCATATCAAAGAACAAGAGTTCCCAAGTCTTTTCTTGGCAAAGATCACTTTGCCCTCGGTGAACCATCATCAGTGACTCTGCACATACTAAATTAGAACAGTTTCTCCATGTTATTAATCAAATAAAAATTAACCCCCAATTAAGCTTCTGTTTATAAGCTAATCATGGCTGTTGTCTTAGCTTATTAAATTCTAGCCATGGAAACCTTTTCCTTAACTTAGGCAACCCTATCTTGGGTAAATGTATGGAATCCTCTCAGTTTTGGGGATTCTGAAAATTGTGCAGGCTCCATTAACTAAAACCCCTGGCTGTGTTGACAATACCCAGGACTCAAAGACTAAATCCAAGTTTTGTGCCTCCATCACCCACTTTAAATACAGAGTGATGATATCTATCCTTCTTGGGCCCTCCTTTGTCCTTACAAGCCCCATGAGATAGCCCTTCCTTTGGGCAAAAATTCTGTCAAGGGACTGCCCACTCAAATCTCCTCCCCTTGGCTTTCAGATCAACATGTGCCATCTATTTTGATGGGATCCTTGAAGGTTTGCTCCCATAGTAACTACATTGCGACAAAGAGCTGATGGAGAGTGTGGGGGATCCCAATTAGAGTTAGTCTTCAGATCACACAAATCCAGAGAAGTTGGCTTAACATAAAGATTAATTCCCAGTGGATTAAAGGATAGAACACCACCAAAGATGGCAGGATGGACCTGCTACATAGTCACCCTCCCCATGAAGTCTGGCCGTTTTCCAACTCCTCTCTCTCCCCTCCAGCCTGCAATAAGTGCCTACCAGACTCCAAGAGAAGGTTGTCCCCAACCTAGTGATCAGAAATTGTTATATTGTTATAAATAGCTCAGCTCTGGCTGCCCTGCATGGGTTGAGTTGCTAGGAACACGATAATGCCCAGCACATTTAGGGTGGAGCTAGGGAAAGATTAACAGGGGTGAAAGGGTAGCCCTCTCAGGAGAGGGATCAAAGCACCAGCAGCCAGTGAGCCAGAAAACTTCTGATCCACTCGGGCCAGCCTAAGAACTGCAGATCCTGAGCCTCCCCTCCCCTTCACACACTAGGCATGGCGGATTATATTACTGTACCCAACTATTCACTCCCTATCCTCTAGAACAACACATCCCTGCCTGCCACCACGTGACTTGCACAACTTCCTGTGAGAATACACTATACCGCCTGCCGCTGACACTGGGCTTGGCATGGGATTTGCTTTGGTCAGTGGATGTCAATGTGTTTTGCCAGCTCTTTTTTCCTTCCCTCTATAAGAATGGCATGTTCCAGACAGGGTGTGACCTGCAGTAGATGTTGTGAGATGAGAACGTACAGGCAGCAGGTTGTGGCCACCGCGTGCAACCAGTGACACGCAATGTGGATGGGGGAAGAAAATGTCTATTGTTAACCTGAGATTTGAGAGTTGCTCTTGCAGCCTAATTGGGCAAAAGCTAATGCACTAGGGGTCACAAACTCAATGCTGTGGGCAAGCAGAGTAAATGAGTGAGGCAGAGCGTGTAATGCCATGGGGATGGCGGGGCTATGGCAGATGGGAGAGAATCAGCCCAAGGTTAGTCTCCAGCACTAAACTTTGCTATGAGTCAAAATAAAAAATGCTGTCTCTTTGGTTAAACATCAAAGGACAAAGTTTTAATAACACAGCTGATATTTACTACTTGAAAGTTTAGACTATTAAGAAACATACAGTTAAAAATAATGACCCAACTTATTTTTTGTAACCATTTAACTCTTTAGAGATCTTTTAGGCTCCAATCTCTAGTTGAAAAGAAACAATCTTCTGAAATTTGGCCACTATTCACAGTTTACTTGTGATTTTTTTTTATTTTGTTTTAAAAGTTCTCTCTTAAGAAATTTTTTGATTTAGCTTACAACATCAATATAGACTTCTGCAAAACCAATCTAATCACACTACAAAAATACCCACCACCTGTCTTAAAGAAAGTGACTCCTTATGAATGGGGATTAGCAAGGACATAGATTGATTCCATAGAATAGTTCATTTAATGGATTTTATTGTGACTGGTATCAGGTCTGAGATCAGGGAATTGGAAGTAACTGTTTTATAGAGAATCGCATATTATAACAGTTCTAATTGAAATTAAGCCTCTCTTTCTGGAGAATCGTAAATATTTCAGTATTACTAAGCTGACTACATATTTTCAAGTTTATATTTTCTGCCAAGGGATTTTATCTTTTGCCAACATGTCATCTGGAAAAAAGCAATCACTTGTCCCATATCAGCCTCCATGGGAAATTGCACAATCCCCAAAATCTGGGGCCAAGGAGTCTTCCTCTTTGACTTACCGGTAGGTCAGAGGTGACCAACATCAACACTCCTATGAAGAAATGTGCTTCTACACAACATGGAATTCAGATAGGATCTCAGACCATATTTTGGGGCTTTCCTTTTGATGTGAAACTAGTAACAAAAGCAGCAGCACTTTTTTTTCTTTTTTCCCTCTTTATTTTCAAATTGATTGTTAATGAGAACGCATGTGGAGCAGATAAGAATAATATTCATAGTATTCTGGCCATCAGGGTCCTTCTTTTCTTTTTTGCCTTCAGAATCCTTTCCAAAAGGAAACATGCTCCCTGGCATTCTATATTATTCCCAATTTCCAGGTGGAAAAATGAGACAGATGGAGTGACATAAAAACACTGGGGATTGTAGTTTTAAAAACAAGACAAAAATTCAGATCTTCTTGCTTTTATTCTTCTCTGTATTACCACAGTAAAATATTTATCAAAGTCCAAGAGATTACTGATATGTGATAATTACCAATGTCTTTACATTAATGGAGCTATGAAATAATAAGCTCATCAGTGAGGTAACTGGGAAAAACTTCAAATGGATAAGGGTGAATCACTATTTGCTTTATACAGTACTGAAACAACCATAACATTCAAACACCAGGAAGTCCTAAGTAATATTAAATAGTAATTCATAACTGTGAAATGCTGTAACATCTTGAAGTACCTTCTGAATGACCAAAACGGATGAAATTTTGTTCAGTGTAACTTCAGTTTTTTACAAAGAACTATGTATTTTTAAAAACTGGTAATCCATGTCAGATATACACAAAACCCTTAACAGACTAGACTGCTCAATGAGTAGAGCTCCCCATTGCTTCGATGTTATGGACTAATGAGCTTATAATTCAATGAAACCCTTTTAACAAGTTCTAGCCTACAGAATGGCACGTTCAAACAGTTTGGCCCTATTCGTTTTATTAACAAAAATCCCCGATTCCTTTATAAGGTGTTTAATTCCTCTTACAATCACCTTTAAAGGGCCTGACTTGGTTTTGGTCTAGGTAAATCAAAGTGTGACCCTCCAGTCCCCAGTCTGTGCGTTCTTCATGAGTCTCAGTTCAGTGTAACTCAACACAGTGACCTTCCCATGAGTTTTCCATTGGACATTTTACAGTAATATTAATACTTTCCACAGAGTATCCTGTCTTTCTCTAGGCTTTTGTCAAATTAATAATGGCATGTGGTATTCCTTAGCATAACCTGCCAAAATGTGATAATCTCCTTGGAAGAAAAGCCATGAGCTGCAATCACACGTCTGAGTTGACAGACATCCAAATGGATCCTATATAAAAAGAAAAGGTTTGTGTCTTCTGGAATATGGATGTCCACGTTTAATAAATTCAAACAGATCCCAACATAAACATCTTCAAACTTGATGGGTTTTACGTGACTCATCATTTCATAGATTCTTGGCACCAAATCGCTGGACATTATATAACCCAACCCACTGCAGTAGGGAGGAAACACCTTGAAGGGATACTCTTGGTACGAAATATGGGCTTTTTGGTAAAATCCTCTATAGGAATAATTATCGATTAGAGGATAACCTGTGAAAAACTTCTCTGAATGGTTTACACTTAAAAGATACTTCACTAAGTTGCCAGTATTGATGAAAACATCAGTGTCTGTCTTCATGATGTACTTGGCATTGGGGCAAAACTCAGTTACCCACCTGAATGCCATAATTGTTTTCAAGGTCAGATTATTATACGTGTCTAAAAAATCTTGTCGTATTATGTCACCATAAAGAATGTGCTCATCCTCTAAGGACAATGCTAACACTTTGTCTTCCTTTTCGGCCGGCTGGCCTAGTAAGAAAAATGTAAGAACCTCATATCCCCACCAAGATTTTTTTTCACCCCAAGTAACTCTAATGGCCTGTCTGGCTTTCACATCTGAAGGGTGTGAGGTCACCAGGATGACAAGAAAAGGGTTTTGATGAGAGCAGTTTGAATGCTCTCGAAGTGTGAAGCGAAAGTCTTGTCTGTAAATTGGCTCATACTCATAGAAGTACATCCAGTTTACACGTTCTATCACATTGTAGTGGGGCAGGCTGAGGTACCACATCACAAGAAAACTCAGGAGGGATAGCAGCAGGAGGCTCCATTTGAGGGATCTCAGTGACATCCTACTCGGAAGAGTGGTCAAGAGAGCCAGGGCCATCCACAGCAGCTCAGAAGCACACGAGCCTGAGGTTCTGGAAGATTTATCAAAGACCTGGTTAGTACTCCACCACCCAAGACACAGTATTAAATGATATCTGATTATCTACTTAAAGAGTTGGAACAACAAAAGCTCCCAAGCAAAACCAAGAATCCTGACCCCAACCTAGTTCATTTCATTTAACTATAAGCAAATGGACACCAAAAACCAAGAGGGCATTTTAGCTTTTTACATCCAGACCAAGATTAAAAACATATCCTTCATTACTTCGGGAAAATTAATACTTCCTGTTTGATTTAAATAACTGTTGAAATATGATTTTGTCCCGGATGTCCAGAGGGACAGAAAAAGATGAGTAATGGGGGGGTTAAAAAATAAATCTGCAATTAAAAAAAAAAGCCGCATTTCTTCTTCACCACTATGGAAAGAGAAGTGAAGGATTTAATGCAAGGAGATATTACCAGCAACATGTCCAAATAAACCAAGGGTCTTTCTCAGCTGTGTGATCAGATGTGGATTCTAGCAAATCTGGAATAAGGAAAACCCAGTGGCTACAATTATTCATGTGAAATGAGATGGGAGCAGAGACTCTTCACCTGAAAGGCAAGTCCTCTAGACACAAACAGGGTAAGCATCTCCAGAGTTTTTAAATGGTCAAGACTGTGAAATAGCTTTTTCCTTGCCCCAAACAGATCCCAGCTCCCCTTTTACCTCACTGGCTGAACTCCATGCTCAGTCTGCACATCAAGTGCTTAAATTAAAGGCCTGTCCATAGAATTGAGTTTTCATGTGTTTCCCATTCTAATCTATTCAGAAATCCTGTGCCAGATCAGAATCATGGGAGGGACCCTCCAGCTGAGATGAGAAGAGCGGTAATGTTACAGCATTCAGACTGGAGTGACAGTGTCACCTCAGTTCTGTGCTAGGTCCCAAGGATGAGGTTGGTTCACAATTCAGGATCCCACAGGGCTTTCTGGGCACCATGATATCAAGACAAACATGTGCTAAGTGTTTCCTAGACATTCCACACCCACAGACAACACCAGGCACTAAGACCAAAGGAAGGAGATGGGAGAAGGGGACCCCTAGGCAACAGGTAAACATGGAAGGACAGGGTGGCACTGACTGTTTATATCAATGCTAAGGGACTTCAGAGTAAGGGATGGATGAACAACATGAGGGGCAGGCTGAGGAGGTTCCAATGGTGCCCTTTCACCCCCCATCCTTTGGGAAGAGGGGTCCTGGGAACCCAGAATCTGTTATGAAGGGCATATGTTAATGTCATTATATGGGAAGGCTGGCCCCCCAAGGGTTCTACCTTGGGTCAGTCTTAGGTCTTTGGATGCACAGCTCTTCTGCCTCTTAATACTATGAAAATGACAGGACCTCAAGACTCCTTGTCCTATTTGGCCATATCCTACCTGCCCTGATTAGTTCTGGTCACAGTCAGTAATCTCTCCTTTCTCTAGAGCTTTCTATATTTTAAGTCACACAATACAAACTCTCCAGTTCAGTTTCATGTATATGTGTCTTGCCCCTCCATTTGTAGTCTATGACCTTGTTGGCGAAGTGTTTTTCACAATAGTCAAAGTGCAAGACAGACACAGACCTACAGCAGGAGAGCAATGCACACGGACTTGTTATGCTATTTCCATTTGTGTAAAGGATAAAAGGTAGGTCTGTCCATCCCACCCCAGTCTTCCTCTCTCCCCCTTACTAGCCTTGCACAGCCAGCTCCTGGAAAAACCGGAAACAGAAGAGACCTAGAATAAGAATTATAGAAGTAATAAACTTCTTCCTACACTGTCTCCTCATCTGCGACTAGACACTGCATGTACAACCCTAGGGGTCTTGATTTACACCTCAGCCAATGACAACTTTTATGTTTATTACAACACTTGTCAGATGGCAGTTTTACATCTCATTCTAACAAATCAGCACACTGGAATAAATTTCAGACTAACAAAAGGAAAGTATACTGCGTAAGGATCAGCATTTACAATCATATATAGGCAATGAAGGCCCCATTACTCTTCAATAATGGGAAGAACTCAAAGCAGCAAATCTTATTACAAAAGTTATCTCACATGCATTCAGTAGGCCATGTTTCTTTCTTTTCTTTTTTTTTTTGTATTAAAAAAAATTTTTTTTTAACGTTTATTTATTTTTAAGACAGAGAGAGACAGAGCATGAACGGGGGAGGGTCACAGAGAGAGGAAGACACAGAATCTGAAACAGGCTCCAGGCTCTGAGCCATCAGCACAGAGCCTGATGCGGGGCTTGAACTCACGAACCGCAATATCATGACCTGAGCCGAAGTCGGACGCTTAGACTGAGCCACCCAGGCGCCCCTGTATTTTAAAAAAAATATGTTTATTATTCTGAGAGAGAGAGGGAGAGAGACAGAACAAGAAGCAGAGGTGCAGAAAGACGGAGAGAGACAGAATCCTAAGCAGGCTCCACACTGTCAGCACAGAGCCTGACATGGGGCTCAAACTGATGAACTGTGAGCCAAAACCAAGAGTCGGACGCCTAACTGATAGAGCCATGCAGGCGCTCCTATAAGCCATGGTTTTTAAAAAAAATTTTTTTTTAACATTTATTTATTTTTGAGACAGAGAGACAGAGCATGAACGGGGGAGGGTCAGAGAGAGGGAGACACAGAATCTGAAACAGGTTCCAGGCTCTGAGCTGTCAGCACAGAGCCCGACGCGGAGCTCAAACTCACAGACCGCGAGATCATGACCTGAGCTGAAGTCGGCCGCTTAACTGACTGAGCCACCCAGGCGCCCCAAGCCATGGTTTTTAAATGTGACAATGTGACTGTGGCTGTGATGTCTACTGCTATGGGCCCACAAAGAAAATAAAACAGCAGCAAGGAGAAGAGAAATTCTCTAGTCCAAAAAGAGGGAAAAGTCTTTCAAGGACCCACAACACAGGTGGTTCTAAGGGCAGAGAGACCAGAGTCTACAACCCAGCTCTGTCCTTTAACAAACAGGGCAAGCAGGTATGTTCTTCCTTTTGGAGCCTCAGTTTCCACATCTCTACACTAAAGATGTCAAATACAGTGGAGGGTGACAACATGTGCAAAGCATTTCACTGGCCATTAAGTGTTCAATAAATAGAGTCTGGTCCCCAGCTGTGTTCCACCCTTGGCAGCCTTTGTGTCCTGTCTGTGTTCTCTAAATTGATTTTTATTGTCAAACGGGTTATCCTGGAAAAATAATCTCTATGAGTTCTTACTATTTAAAGAAAAATATGTTTTGAAGCCATAAATATATTTCTATTTCTTACCTCCTTCTTGATTTATTTCTTCTGAGTGAAAGATCTTCAATTTCACCAACCGAACAGTCAGTAGTATGTAGTAGTCAAAAATAATGCTTGAAATTTCTGTAAGACATATAAAAAATGTAACCACATTTACTTATGGGTCAGGGAATTAGAAATCAAAGATGGTAAATGAAGCACGCCCACCTCCTCCGATTTCTTTCTGAACTAGGAACATGTATTGAAACAAAAAGTTAAAAAAGTTACCATTAGTCCACAGAACTCAAGAGTTCATGGCTTTATCATGGAAAACAGCACTTGGTATTCAAGGCTTAAAACATAAGCTAAATTCTCAGGTCAGCTCGTGTCTTAGATCACCATACCAGTTTTACTTCCCTGGATAAAGAACTCAGGGGTCACTAAAATAGGGTGAAACATAAAACTTCTAAGAGACACTCTGCTGGTATCCTGTCTTTAATTCTGTGTTCCATGTATGCATTCACAGGAGGCAACCCTTCCCAAATTCATCTTTCCCCTCTGAACCTCCATCTCTAGTGACAAATAACCCAAGGCACATTAATAAACAGTGAGAAGAGAAACAGTGCGACACATCTCACTTCCTGCCATGATTCAGTGGCTCATATCCTGGCTTTTACTAGTCAAGTTTGAAAATGAGAGCAGGATATAAAAGACAGGGAGTCACTGACATATACAATTATATATACAAATTTTATACAATTGTGTATATATATATATATATATATATATACACACACACACACACAATTATACAATTTTTATATACAATTATATACAATTGTATACAATTTTTTGTATACATACAAATTTTTTCCTTATATACAATTTTTTCCAATGAATTAAAGATCAAATGGAAGAAAAATGAGCCTTTAAAAGCACTAAAAGAAAATATGGATGAACATTTTAGTAATTTTGAAATGGGGAAGACTTTTCAATTACTCAACTATAGGGAAACAATCTAGAACCCATAAAGGAAATTTTGATCAAATAAAGATTTCAAAAATTTCTTGAACAAGGTTAAAAAGCAAAACAAAAACAAAAACAAAATAAAAATAAAAAACAAACAAAAAACTAAAAAAACAAACAACAATAAAAAACACAAACAAGGATGAAAGATTAAAAAACAAACTGGAGAGAAAAAAAAAAACAACCTGAGATTTATGACAAAGATTTGTAAACCCAAAGAAAAAAAAGAGTTCATACAAATTAAGTACAAGATGAACACTACAAGAGAATAAATGGCGGAAAGAGAAATTCTCAAGAGAACTACAAATGATCAATAAGAACAGATGTTCAAACTTACAAGGAAGCAGAAATATTGACAAAAATCTCAAATCAGCAAATTAAAGGAAAAAAAAAAACCCACATGACAATAGTCAGTATGTGTGGGGGAAAAGGTATTCTCATGCACTCTGGAGGGAAATTTGAAAACACGTATCAAAATTTTAAATGTGTATACTCTTTAACCAAGCAATTACCACCTAGCAATTTATCCTAAAGAAGTAAGCAGGCAACTGTGTGTAATTTATAATATGGAAAAATGTGATTTTAAATGCCTCACAATTGGGAACTGGTTAAACAAAATTATGATCTATCCATACAACAGCATATATTTATTTATTATATGCGATGAAGCTTACCTATATCTTCCCTTGATATATAGCAAATGAAAATCGCAAAACTGCTTATGTGGTATAAGTCCTTAAACCCATATAGTCACATATGCTAAGCAAGATTTTCTAGAAGGATATGTCTCAGTATGTCAATGGCTTCTATTCTGCGGGATTTCTGGAAGACTTCTTCTTTCTTTCGTTTTTCTTTTTGTATCATTTAGATTTTCCATGCCATTTGTGTATTGTCTTTGTACATAGATAAAAACAAAGTCAAAAAATTTTTTTAGTTTTATGCTTGCATACCTCAAAGTTCAACTGAATGGTAGTAACCCTAAATGAGCAGGCAGGATTCTGAGTTTCATCTTACCCCAGGTTCTTCTCCCAAAGTGTAGCCACGTACAATTCATGATATGTCTATTAGGTATTATCCTCTCTAATTTCAGTAAATATTATCTCAACATAGTGAGGAATTATTTTAAAAGGTTAAGTATATAGTAATTCTAAATATAAATCTACCAGGACTTACATTAGCTTACAATAATAGCACTTTACATATAATCATGTTATGTATACACACACATATTTAAACAGTTGATGAAGTGTTTGCAAGTATTATTAGTATTCCCCCAGTAACTCTATACAGTGGGCCAGCTGGTTTTACTGTACCTATTTTATAGATGAATTTTAGAGATTTCAAGTGAACTGAAAGTGAAATAAAGACACTTTCAAACAGACTAGGACTTACAAAGTCCACAAACTCTAGCTGGGAGAAGTATCAACAGAATATGTTTTAGTATGGAGAAAAGTGAACTCAGGAGGAAGGAATGGCATGAAAGGAACAGATGTAAGCCAGGAGGCCATTAAAAGACCGTGAAAACTAGTAAGTACAGGTACTGTAAAACAAAATGAGAGAAGAACAAGAATACAATTTTTTTTAATGTGGTCAGAAAAAGTGAAACTGAAATACTATACAAAAATGACATGGTTGCTGTAAAAAGACTTAAAATATGTGAAAAATTAAAATATGTTAATATTCTTACCTAATTCAAGAGGAACAAGGAGTGATAAACTTTAACATTTTACAAAAAAAATCATTTAAGAATGTACATTATTAACCTTGAGAGTGACTATTGAAAGAACAGATATGGAATACGTATCTTCCACACTGAGAAATAAAAGAAACAAAGCAAGCTACCAATAGAGAAGAAGAAAAAAGCAGAGAAAATGCAAGGCAAATAGAAAACACAAAAGATATCAGAAGTAAATATAAATGTACTGTCAGAGTAAATATAAACCTACCTCCTGAAAGAGATTCTCAACGTGGCTTAAAATTCTGCCATTATACTGCTTATAAGATGCATGCCTAAAACAAAACAACATAAAAGTTTTAAAATTAGTAAATAAAAACCGTATCATGACAATGTCAATCAGAAGGCTGCTGTAGTTAATTATTAATGTCACATATTATATTTATTCATTTTTAAATGTTCATTTTGGAGAGGGGGGAGGGGCAAAGCAAGGGGGGCAGAAGACCTGAAGCAGGCTCTGCACTGACAGCAGAGAGCCTGATGTGGGGCTCGAACTTATGAATCATGAGATCATAACCTGAGCCGAAGTCGGACGATTAACCAATTGAGCTTCCAGGCCCCCTCATGTCACATATTTTAAATGAACAGCATTTAAAAGGGATAAGATTTTGTTACTGATAAAAGGAGCCATGCAACAAGATAATTTAACAGTTATGAAACTATATCAACATAAAACATAGCCTCAAAAATATATAAAGCAAACTCGGAAAAGCCTAAGTACAAATGGAAAAAATCTATAATCCTAATGGGAGATTTAAAAAAAAATTTTTTTTTAATGTTTGTTTTTGAGAGACAGAGACAGACCATGAGTGGGGGAGGGGCAGAGAGAGAGGGAGACAAAATCTGAAGCAGGCTCCAGGCTCTGAGCTGTCAGCACAGAGCCTGACATGGGCTCAAACCTACAAACCGTGAGATCATGACCTGGGCCAAAGTTGGACGCTTAACCGGCTGAGCCACCCAGGCACCCATATATAATCCTAATGGGAGATTTTGAACAAATCTGTCTAAATCAAGCAGGCAAAAAATAAGGATATAAGTGTTTCAAATAATATTAATAATCTTGATCTAAGAGAATGGAATATTTGTTTCAAGAACACATGAAATATTCATTAAAAAACTGTTCATGTTAGGTTATATAAGTCATCTCAAGAACTTTCAAAACTCAATTCAACAGGGGCGCCTGGCTGCCTCAGTTGTTGAGCATGAGACTCTTGATCTCAGGGTCATGAGTTCAGGCCCCACACTGGGTGTAGAGATTACTTACAGAGAAAAAAAAAAACAACACAAAACAAACCTCAACTTCACAGAGGCCACATTATCTAACCACAATATAATTATGACAAAAACACAACTTGAAAAACACATAAACAAAAAAAACCTGTTTGGAAACTCAACACCCTTACACATAGTTTCTGTTTAATCCATAAATTTAAAGAGAATATCATATTGGAAATTGTAAAGGCACTATTACATCAACCACTTAACTGAAATCTATTGGTTTGCAGGGGTACGGGGGAAGAAGCCAAGCATTTTTTTTCTGCTTTAAACAATGATCTATAGTTCAGGGGGACAAATGTTACGACTGAAGAGGAAAAAGTCCTCTTTATAGAAAAATGCCAGTTATAACTGCAGGTAGAATGACAGAAGAAAGCTATCATTTTGCAACCTCTCATGAAACTATTGATTCGGGCAATGATGATCAATCAGCGTTTTAATCATCAAAGGAAAGATTAATAAGGTACCCAAGTAACCCCCCAAAGACTGCCTTTTACTTACAAGGACTAAAACAATGTAAAATTTACATTGGAGGAATCAGAGTGCTAATCATCAATCTTAGCAGAATGATGGCACAATTTCATGCTATTTATCTCCTAGTGAGCTACGCTGTAAAGTCACAACATTGTCTCTGATGAATCCTAACCAAAAATGTTTAACTGGAATCTAATCAAAATTTACATGAATACAGGATAGAAGAACAAGCTAAGGAACACCACAGGAAACACTCAAAGAAATCAAGGAACTGGGACTGTCAACCAGCATGGTGTCTTCAGCCGGTCAGAACCATGAAAAAGGGGATGGCTGTAGGTTAAAAGAGGTTTAAGGACACACCAATTGCAAATGTATGGTCCTGGACCGGATCCTGGAGAAATCTGAATACAACATAGATATCAGGTGATGCCAGGAGGATTACTAATCTATTTAGGTGTGATAATGTTAGCTGGCTACAAAAGAAAATGTTCCTGGATAAACAAATGTGGTATTTCTACATAATGATGCTACTCAGCTACAAAAAGAAACAAAGCACTGATACAGGCTGTAACAAATACCAGTTTTAAGAATTCAGGATGTGGATGAACCTGAAAAACATGAGTCTTAAGTAAAAGAAGATCAACACAAAAGACCATATATATATATATGACTCCATTAATATGAAACATGAAAGGCACATCTATAGACAGGTTAGTGGTTGCCCAGCGGTGGCACCAGCAACTGGTTGCAAATGGAGATAAAGAATCTTTTTGGGGTAAAGGAAATACTTTAAAATTTGATTGGGTCATGGTTGCAGAACTGTGAATTTAGTAAAAATCACTGAATTGTACAGTTAAATAATTTATGGGTATGTAAGTCATATCCCAATAAAGCTGTTAAAAATAATGTAAAATTAAAAAACCTTTTCCTATTTTTAAGAGTATATATTTAGGAGTAGAAAGCCAAGATAGCCGTATTCACTTTAAAATATTTCAATAATGGGGTTCCTGGGTGGCTGAGTCGGTTGAGCATCCAAGTCTTGATTTCAGCTTGGGTTGTGATCTCATGGTTTGTGGGTTTGAGCCCTTCATTGGGCTCTGCACTGATGGCACAGAGCCTGCCTCTCTGATTCTCTCTCTTCGTCTCTCTGCCTCTTTCTTTTTCTCTTAAAATAAATAAACTTGAAAAAGAATTAAAAATAATATTAAAAAAATAAAGAAATAAAATATTTTAGTAATAAAAACTAAAGAGAGGAAAACATATTCTCTCTCTCATTCATGTATAGTGGAGTAGAAAACCATAACATCTCAATGGAGTGCAATTTGGACATACGTATACAAATGACAAATACATTTACTCTTTTCTCAGTAAATTTGTTCCTGGAATTTATTTTAGACACAGCTGTCTATGTCTAAAATGTTAAGACATTTTATTGTTATTAGGTACAACATTATAATAGCAAATATTTGGAAATAACCCAAGGGATCATTAATGAGGGATTACTTACGTAAACAATGAAACATCCACACAATGGAATACTATACAGATGTTACTGACATTAAAGATTTGTACAATATATTAAGTGGAGAAGATATAGAACAATGTCTACAGTGTGCCAACTTTTGTGTCAAAAGGAAGAGGAAATAAAAAATATGTATTTGTATGTGTATGAGAAAAACAATGAAAAGACACAGTGGGCAGGGAGAAATGGGGTGGATGAGAGAAGGAGTGAGAGCATCCCTTTTTTATATTACTTTGGTGTATTACTTAAAAAATATTACTCAGTAATATTACTTTGTAAGTTACATAGCTTTTGTATTATTTTGATTTTTAAAACACATGAATACATTAAAATTCAAAACAATGAAAATAAAAAAAATTTCCTCCCCATTTTGAAGTGCCACAGATAAGGGGCACCTGGGTGGCTCAGTTGGTTGAGCGTCCGACTTCAGCTCAGGTCATGATTCCACATCCGTGGGTTCGGGCCTCACGTCAGGCTCTGTGTTGACAGCTCAGAGCCTGGAGCCTGCTTTGGATTCTGTGTCTCCCTCTCTCTCTGCCCCTCCCCTGCTCACAATCTGTCTCTCTCTGTCTCTCAAAAAGTAGAATAAAACATTAAGAAAAAATTTTAGGGGCGCCTGGGTGGCTCAGTCAGTTGAGCATCTGACTTCGGCACAGGTCATGATCTCACGGTTCAGGAGCTCAAACCCTGTGTCGGGTTCTGTGCTGACAGCTCGGGGCCTAGAGCCTGCTTTGGATTCTGCTCCTACCCTGCTCACACTCTGTCTCTCTCTCAAAAATAAATAAAGATTAAAAAAAAATTAAAAAAAAATTTTTTAAACACAGTGCTACGTATAAAAACACACTGGATGTAACTAAAGTAGTCCTTACAGAAAACTAACAACCTTTTAAAATAATATACATTTTTAAAAGTAGAATTACTTTATACACATTGTTTTGTATCCACTTGATTTTTTAACTGATATATAACTCACATACAGTAAAATTCACCCTTTTTATTTTACTCTTCTGTACCTGTAACCACCAGCACGATCAAGATATGAAACAATTCCATCATAACAAAAATTCTACTAGTGTCCCTTAATCAAGCTTTCCCTGAACTCCCAGGCAACCACTGATCTGTTTTTCATCCCAATACCTTTGCCTTACCAGAATATGTCACATAACTAGAATTGATACAGTATGAAGACTTTCAAGCATAGTAGGTAATATGTTTTTTTAAAAAGATTGAAAATAAATAAGCTGAGTACTTAGCTCAAGAAGTTAAAAAAAATAATTCCAATGTTATTACATAAACAAGAAAACAGAAGGGATAATAAAGATAAAGCAGAAAACAATGAAAAACAAAAACCCAAAAAAGACAATTATTAAAAAAACAAACATTAGGAACAGAAGGGAAGAGTCTAACCTGTTAGAGAAACTGTAGCAAACTTAAGGATAAACTTTAGAAATATTTCTACCAAAGTCAGGAAAACAGTGTTTTTTTAGTGCGTGTCAGTGTCCACTAAAACAAGAGGAAGTAAGATGTAAAAACTGTTAAAGAAGAGAAAAAGAAACCTGCCATTATTTTCATTATTATGTAATCATCTACAAAGAAAACTCAAGAGGAAAAAGACAACTTGTAAGAACTGACAGGTGTACCAAGATGTTGGATATGAGCTCACATATATACCAAAAACACTGAAAAACAACAAAAATCTAGGGGCGCTTGGGTGGCTCAGTTGGTTAAGCACCCGACTCTTGATTTCAGCTCAGGTCATGATCCTGGGTTTGTGGGATCCAGCCCGTATCCCGCTTAGTGTGGAGCCTGCTTGAGATTCTCATTCTCTCTCTCTCTCTCTCTCTCTCCCCCCCCCCCCACCCCTCTTCCCTGCTGGTGCTATCTCTATAAGATAAAAAAAAGTTTAAAAAAGATTTCTATCATTTAAAAAAAAGTCTAAGGAAAACCACAACAGCAACAAAAACTACAGTGTCAAACAAAGCTAACAAAAAATGTGCAGGACCCTAATGTAGAAAAGTAAAATACTTTTCTGAAGAATACAAAAAAACCCCAAAAAGATGTGAGTAAACGAGAGAGATAATGTGTTCAAGGATAAGAAGATTCAAAAGACTCAAAAGAGTCCACGTCTCCAAATTAATCAATAAATACATAACATTATGATGAAAATTTCTTGATTTGGAACAACCAATACAATTTTGAAAACAAAGAATGAAGGTGGGATGGTGGTGGGCTGGCTGTTATTAAATCCTATCGCAGAGCTATAGTTATGAAAACAGAATGGCAGACCAACAGATGAAATAGCTGAGCAGCACTAAGACCAAAGCTGATGTATCCATACGCAGGGACTTAGCAGACGTACCCATACACAGGGACTTGAAAAATGGCAGAGGCTGCCTCACAAACCAGTGGGGGAAAGATTCAACAAATGGTTTCAGAATAAATGTGGAAAAAAAAAACTATATTCATATTTATTTTCAAAATAAAGTTCCAGGTGGGTAAAAGAATTTTAAAAAGCAAAACTAAAATGATTACAGAAAAATACAGAATATATTTGTGAACCTCTGTGTGGCAGAGGCCTTTGTGAACAAATTACAAAAAGCATATCCCATAAAAGACAGGAGAAATACACTGGGTAACCTTAGAATATAAAGTTTATAGGACAAGACAAGTTAAAATGTGAGCCACAGACTCAGAGAAGATATTTACAACAAATAAAACAAAGGGCTGGTATCCAGAATCCTTGCACTATATTTGTTAGATAGTATATAGTTGTAATAATCTGTTATTAATTTTCATTTGTATAAAGTTTATATAAAGCTTACAAATCAAAAGGAAAATGGGTAACGTGTGAATAAGTTCACAGAAGAGGAATTCAGAACTTCCAATTACATGCCGATAAACATGAAAAGAGGGTCAGTCTCACTAGTGACCAGGGAAAGGCAAATTAAAGTCAGATACCAAGTTTTTAACCCATCTGAAAACATTAAAAAGTTTACTATTAATCACGTATTGGAGTGAATGATATTTGTCATACACTGAGGGTTGAAGTACAAGCCCACTGTGGCAGATAAGCAACATGGTTGCATCTAGAGAACTGAAAACCAGACTTTCCTTTCCTGGGACTACATCCTTGAAAAACTCTCATATGTGTACATGCATGGAGACCTGTACAAGCATGCTTACTATGGGGTTATGAAAACAGATAATCTGAAGCAACTTAAATCTCTATCCATAAGATAATAAGTAAATAAAACCTGCTACTGTCTTCCAATGGAATCCTAGAAGACAGTTAAAAAGAAGTGAATCGGATTTATACACAGAATATCAATTTCGAGAGTATTAAAAAATAAAATGCTGAGTAAAATATACAAGTTGAAAAATTAAATGCATATATAATACAATTTATATAGTTTTAAACCGCACAAAAGCAAGAGAGCTTTAAAAAGCAGCTATGCGCACAAAACTATTTTTTTAAGTTTATTTATTTTAAGAGTGAGAAAACGAGCAGGGGCGGGGCAAAGAGAAAGGAAAAGAGAGAGAATCCCAAGCAGGCTCTGCACTGTTAGCATGGGGCCCGATGCAGGGGCTCGATCCCACAAACCGTGAGCCCAGGTGCCCCTAAAACTATTTTTTAAAGAAACTGCAGGAAAAGCTTCCACACTCACCAGTGTGGGTGTCACTGTGGAAGAATAAAAGGGTTGTGTAGTGAAAAGGGGAAAGAGAAGACTCGCCACAAATACTATAAAGTATTAATTAGCATTTGTTAATTCAGGATGATTGAAATACAAGTATTCTCTTCTATTTTTAGTTTTCTTTGTATTTTAAACCTATCAAAACAGGAAAAAAGCATAACAAAAATGCCTGGACTTAAATGGCTTACCCTAAATCTTGGCTGTAATACTTAATGGTTGTGTGTGACTTTGAGGAAGTTACTTAACTTTTCAAAAAAGTCTTTTTTTTTTTTTTTTCAGCTAAAACCAAGCACCATAATACCGATGCAGTTACTGTGAGGTTTACGTGGACAATATGGACTATTCAGTCAGCAAAGTCAGTGGTTTCTGAAGTTAAAGTGACACTCGGGTATGTGGATAAATGTGGACACACTATGATGTCACAGAAATCAAGCTGGCCTGGTCTGAGACTTAGGACTGGCTCATACCCAGACAGCGGGAGCACAGGGCAGACGCTCTCCTAGCACAAGAATGAGTT
The DNA here is from genome assembly GCF_024362965.1 of Panthera pardus. Classification (NCBI taxonomy): domain Eukaryota; kingdom Metazoa; phylum Chordata; class Mammalia; order Carnivora; family Felidae; genus Panthera; species Panthera pardus. The sequence goes on along the minus strand of NW_026526721.1, from coordinate 103,024,178 downwards.
CTGTGAGCTCTGACACTGTTCTAAATCCCATGTCCCAGGAGAGGGGCAGAAAGAACCTAAAACACAGATGAGCAGAAAAATATAAAAAGGCCCAACAAGGAAATACACTATTATTTTATTACTGACTTCTTAAATAATATCATATATCACTGTAAAGAACTTACATTTATAATTTTAAAACAATTTCCATTTGATAAAAGGTAAACTTATGATCATATTAAGTAAACATGCATTCACCAACTAGATTTTAAATAATTTACCCCAAGCAAACCATCTTCTCTATCCCACAAGCCCAGCACGATGCTGCTGCACCAGTGACCACAAATAATTACGGGTCGATTTGGTGGTTGATACATAAAAAGCTGAAGAAACATTGCAAGTAATAGAAAAGCCCAGAAAACTTCCAGAAATAAATAAGAGGTTGGTTGCATCCAATGTTTTAGAAGAGAGCAGAAGAACTGAGATGCAGATTTCTTCTCCTCAGTTATTAATACCAGAACTTTCTGGCACCAAAGATGGATGCATCTATGTCTTATCCCCAAGTGTTACAGAGCCCTCAAAAGAGCTCTGTGGAAATCCACCCCTCCCCGCCCTGCCAAAATAATTCAAATGAATGTAAACTGGTATTTTTTAATGGAGGGCTTCTCAGCTTTCAATATGCTAATATACATTCTCTGAGAAGAGGATATATCATGCAATGTTTCTCAAATCTATCTGAAGAACCTATTTTAATTTTCAGTCTCTGGCAGGATTGAACTCTACCTTTTGGAAAAATCTTGTCCTAGCCCATCTTTGTATTCACTGAATTAATAAACTAATTTTGGTGAATTGAGCAGTAGTTTGGAGTTAAAAAAATTCTACAAAATGGTTCAGTGTTTTTGGAAAACTTTTTAGTGTTATTCACTAAAGCTGAATATACATGTATCCTATGATGTAGCAACTCCAGTCCTAGGAAGAACACTCAACAAGTACATTGGGACACCAAAATATGTTCCAGAAGATTCATAACAGCACACCATCCATGATAACTCCAACCTGGAAACAACCATGGTGGAAGAAACAAATTTATGTAACAGCACCTTCCACAAAACAGAAATGAACAAACTATAACCTCATGTGACATTTTAGAGTCTCTCAAATATAATGTAGAGTTAAAGAAGCCAGACACATAAAGAATAGATACTATGATTCCATTTACACAAAACCGAAAAGCAGGCAAGAGCAATCTAAGGTGTCAGAATTAGGGCACTGATAACCTCTGGAGACAGGAAGGAAGTATAATTGGTAGGGCCCTGGGGGGACTTTATGGGGTTCCGGCCATGTTCTATTTCTTGACCTAGATGGTGCTTACAGGTGTGTTCACTGTGATAATTCATCTCCTAATTAGTATACTTTCTTCTTGCATGTTATACTTAAAAAAAAAAAAGTTAAAACAGCTTGGCAATCCAATCATTTTGTCAATCAGTGACTGTGTGCAATCATGTCTACAAGACATGCTGGCCCTAGGTGCCCAGCCGTGGCGAGAGCACCAGGAACTGTTCTCAGGCACTAACTCACGGGACCTTCAAGACAGTCCACAAATAAAGGTGCTCTGAAACCTTTACTGTTTGCATTGAATAGGTGAGGAAACTGAGGCTCAGGGAGAGTCAATAACTTGCCCAAAGTCACGGGCTCGTAGGTGGTAGGGACAAAATCAAGCAGGACTCCAAATCTCACATTCTTTTATTTTTAATTTTTAGTGTAGATTTATTTTTGAGAGAGAGAGAGCGCAAGCAAGGGAGGGGCAGAGAGACAGGGAGACACAGAATCCGAAGCAGGCTCCAGGCTCTGAGCTGTCAGCACAAAGCCCAACGTGGGGCTCGAACTCATGAACCGTGAGGCCATAACCTGAGCCGAAGTCGGACGCTCAACCGACTGAGCCACCCAGGCGCCCCCAGATATCACGTTCTTGGCACCACCCTTCCTATGCCAGGGAGTCTGCCACATCTCTATTGACCAGAATCACTCTGAATGGTTTTAATTTCTCACTACCACCAAACCTTGATTAAACACAGTAAAGCAGCATCACAACCTTACCATCTTTACACAGAAAGACTCAGGATGCTCACCCTCAAAACCTGAAATATGAGTTATTAACAATAGTAACAAATGGCAACTAATAATTCATGCAGATACGGACCTTCTTATTTGGCATCACAAATATGCTGGGCACTAGAAAATAAACTGGGGGGCTGACAGGGTGGGTGGAGGGATCAGTCCAAATGCAAGGACTCCAGAGAAACACAACAAAGAATTACTGCAATGGTACCATTATTTAAGCCAAAATAACCTGAAATTCTTTCCTGGGGTACAAAAATGTTGGTTATATTCTACAAAGGGAAAGCAAATTCAATTTTTTAAAAAAACATATAAAACTTTTCTAATCACAAGTATATGTTCATTAGAGAGCTGTCCATACAAAAACAAAGCACAAAGACAGTGAGAGCTTAAGGACAGCAAGGTTCATATTTTTTGAAGAAGATCTATCTATCCAGTCTGTCTCTCAGGAATACATCTCGTCTGTGGCCACGCCTCCTCCTATCCCTATTTCAGTCACAGTGGCTTCAGTTCTGAGCCCTGACACTTTCAAATTTTCCCTCCCTCAGAGAGTCTTCACTTGCTGTTTCTCTAACGCAAAAACTGGTTCTTGAAAAGTCTGGCTCCTTCTCCTGCTTTGGATCCCAGCAAAATGTCACTTAGGAGAGTCCCTCCCTGACCCCTTATCTCAAGTGGTTCCCCTGCCCCTACTTTCTATCACACCCCTCTTTATTCTCCTGTAGGCAATCAAACCACCTGAGATTTTCTGTCTATTATTTGTTTATTGTCTTCCCTTCAAGAATCTGAGGTTTGTGAGGGGAAAGGCCTTGTACATCTTGTTCACTGCCACATCCCTAGAGCCTAGCACACAGTAGGTACTAGGTGGGTATCTGAATGCTGTGCAAATGGTCTGGTAATGTGCTTTTACCCCTTTCATTTATTAACAAAATATCCCCAAGAATAAATTGAATCCAAAAGTAAACTCCTGAATCTGTTAGAGTATGCTTACTTTTCTTCGGCTTTCTTCTGAAACAAAGCCTTCTTCTAATAGGCTGCACTGATTCTGATCATGTTCACTTAAAAAAGTACAGACATGGGGCGCCTGGGTGGCTTGGTTGGTTAAGCGCCCACGGTTGGTGGGTTCGAGCCTCGTGTCGGACTCTGCTGACAGCTCAGAGCCTGGAGCCTGCTTCAGATTCTGTGTCTCCCTCTCTCTCTGCCCCACTCCTACTCATGCTCTGTCTCTCTCAAAAATGAACAAATGTTAAAATAAAAATTTTTTTTAAAGGTACAGACATGAGGGGCATTGGTTACGTGGTTAAGCATCTGACTCTTGTTTTCGGCTCAGGTCATAATCTCACTCATGGTTCATGAGTTCAAGCCCTGTATCAGGCTCTGTGCTGATAGATGCAGAGCCTGCTTGGGATTCTGTCTCCTCTCTCTGCCCTCCCCCACTTGCTCTCTATCTCTCACTCTCAAAATGAATAAACATTAAAAACAAAAAACAAAAAACAGGTCCAGACATGCAAAAACAAACAAAATCACCAAAAAACCACATTTCAATAAAATTCTAAGCCCATGCATACTAGATTTAGGGTCATCCAAGGAGAAAATATGTGGTATCATTAAAGATAATTACAATTACTGCCAATTGGGCAACATTATGACTCTTTTTCCACATACAAAACAGTACTACAAAAGGTGGAAGTCCTGGTAGCCTAAACAAGGTCCTGTGCACATTGAGTTTAATGCAATTCATAATTACACACATCACTCATGTCCTATTTCTTATAAAGAGAGAGAACCACGGGGCGCCTGGGTGGCTCAGTCAGTTAAGCATTCAGCTCTTGACTTCAGCTCAGGTCACATTTTTTTTTTTTTTTTTTTTAATGTTTATTTATTTTGGAGAGAGACAGAGCACAAGTGGGGGAGGGATAGAGAGAAAGGAAGACAGAATCTGAAGCAGGCTCTAGGCTCTGAGCTGTCAACACAGAGCCCAATGCAGGGCTCGAACTCACAGACTATGAGATCATAACCTGAGCCCAAGTCCGATGCCCAGCTGACTGAGCCACTCAGGCTCCCCATCAGGTCATGATTTTAATAGTTCATGAGTTCAAGTTCAGCACGGAGCCTGCTTGGAAGTCTCTCTCTCTCTCCCTCTCTCTGTCCCTCCCCTGCTCATGTGCTCTGTTTCTCTCTCTCTCAAAATAAATAAACTTAAACAAAAAATTTTTAAATTAAAAATAAAGAGGGAGACACACATATCAATACACATCGTGAGGAAAACTTCCCTTCTGGTACCCGGTCAAACTGAACATATTAATTCATAAACAAAGCAATATAAAACTCTACCATTCTGACCTCCTCTGATTATCATTAGAAACAAACACAACCAGTGCTGTCTGACCATTACCTCTCTCTTCCCTTTTCTTTCTGAATCCAGTGATTCTTAAACTTTGCTGCATATTATAATCTCTTGGAGAACCTGAAAAGCTCTGGAAGCCAGGGTATATACCCCAAACTAATGACTAAATGAGAGTTACAAAGGGTGGTGAGGTTTAGGTGGCAGTATTGTGAAACCTTTTCCAGGTGATTCCAATGTTGCTGCTCTAGATCTCACTATTCAGACTATAGTACCCGGGCACTGCCTAGGAGCTTGTTAGCCTTGGGCCCCACCCCATCTGATTCCAGCGAATCAGAAACTCCGTTTCTTGAAATAATACATGTTGAACATTTAGGACCGGGCTGGGACACAGTAAGAACTAAGTAGAGAGTACCACTGTTATCATTAAGGTCCACTATGTGCTCCTCTAACTTAATTTGCTTACTTACATTTGTTCCATTTACAAACCATGCAGCTAGCTCCCAGTGTCTCTTATGTAACACCACATGGTCTCTAGCACATGTAAACATGTAAATAAATCCTAGTTTATCCACATTCTCCCTTCAGATCAGTAAGCTTTCTTTTTTTTCTTTTTTAGTAGGCTCCCCACCCAATGTGGGGCTTGAATGCACAACCCTGAGATCAAGAGTCACATGCTCTACCGACTGAGCCAGCCAGGAGCCCCAGTAAGCTTCCTTTTAGAGTCCAAAGATGAGGTTTCCTCTAACATCTTAAAGTTCCCAATGTTTTGCTCCCATGAGCATATAAGCCCACAGGAACTAGCAGTAGCGATCCACACGCCAAATGCACTTTTTTAGTTCCTCTTCCACACATGCTCCCCTCTCCCGTGGCCTTCCTCCTGCCCCCTAATCTTCCTATACCTGGGAATGATTGGAACTGTCAGAAGTCCTACAACAGGTACTTCTGGCAGCTGGAGAACTACAAAACTCATTAACGTTTTCAAACTGAGGTGTGAAATATTCAAGTGGCATCGATCTACTTTAAGGATTATGCATATTTGATAAAGCTTACATTTCTCCCTCTCACTCCAAAGCACAGCTGGGCATATAGTAGAGAGTCAAATTTTATTTGCTGATGGGGGTTGATGGGGGGTGGGAGGGAGGGGAGGGTGGGTGATGGGTACTGAAGAGGGCAACTTTTGGGATGAGCACTGGGTGTTGTATGGAAACCAATTTGACAATAAATTTCATATATTAAAAATAAATAAATAAATAAATAAATAAATAAATAAATAAATATTAAAAAAAAAAGAAAAAAACTTGCTTTCTACTTTATCCATTTTCTTCACATTGCCCTCTCTCCATAATTTTAGCAACAGCCCCTGCTTGGTCCTGGTGCTGGACTAACTACTTTCCGTATTTCCACCGTTTATTGATTAAAACTATCTAGGATGTAGGCCCTACTACTGCAGCACTTCTTTTCCAGTTGAGGAGACTGTGATTTGGAGACCTGATGGTTAGTCAGGGTCTCACAGCCAGCAAGCAGGGCTGGGAATGCGGGTGTCCTCATCCCCTAAGTGGGCTCCGAAACCACTACACCACAATGCATCCTTCCTAATTTGTTTTCATCTCGGTGGCCTGGCATCTTCATACTTTCTTCCACGTAGTGCAGCATCTCTGATCTTTGTCAGGGATAAAGAGCTGTCAAAGCTAACCCATGAACTTATAAATTTCCAACTAGTCTTCTCTTCAAGTATACTTTTCAGAAATGGAGGAACTTCTGGCAAGAATGTTAATAAGTTTATACTTCAGATAACCCTGAATAAATTGCTGAGCTTTGGTAAACATTAGCTTTGGTAAACACTGGAACCCAAAAGGGTTCCTCCACTCGAAGATTAAGGGAAGCCTTACATAGCATGCAAGAATGAAGTTTCTCTCAAGTGGGCAGGGCACTGAAAGGTCTTTCTGGAAAAAAAAAAAGGAAAAGTGAGCCCAATGACAGTGCCTAGTCGGTTTCAAAATTGGCTGATCCATCATGGCTAGTGTGTTTTCCACAGGCAATCATTTGTTCAACATATACTTCTTGGGCTCATGCTGGGCTGTGAGAATACAGTACTGACCCAAAGAGCCAAACACAGCAAAAATGGACGTACCTCTGCACCCAGGGGTGGGCAGTCTGAAAGAGCCACGTGACAGAGCTCGTGAAAAGAGGCAACAAGATGACTCGGTCTGGAGAGAACCTAGGAAAACTGGAGCAGAACAAAGACCACACAAGTGAGGCAGAACAGCAGGAAGGCTGACTTGAAAGCTGGGCTTCCTGTCTCTGTTTTGATATAAACAGCTTTACCCATTGGAGGAAGGGGATAGGGGAAGCTGCTCTAGTTAATATTTCTTCTCATTGTTGCCCCAGATTAAGAATATTACATACCTTTGTCATTCTTGTCTGTCAGGCTAAGTCACTCATTACCTTTCCCTTAGTTATTTGAATGTCCTTCGTTCATCTGTTTCTTCTTTCATTCATTCAGTCAGTCAGTCAGTCGGTATGCCAGATCTGTTTTATTTTTTTATTTTTTATTTTTTTTTTAATTTTTTAATGTTTATTTATTTTTGAGACAGAGAGAGAGCATGAACGGGGGAGGGTCAGAGAGAGGGAGACACAGAATCTGAAACAGGCTCCAGGCTCTGAGCTGTCAGCACAGAGCCTGACGTGGGGCTCGAACCCACGGACCGCGAGATCATGACCTGAGCCGAAGTCGGCCGCTTAACTGACTGAGCCACCCAGGCGCCCCAGCCAGATCTGTTTTAAAGGTTGGGGATGCAATGGGGAAGACACCTGTCTTGCCTTCAGGTTGCTGACACAATGCAGAGCATGGAGGAAGGTTTGTGCCTCCAAGTTTCAGAATGAACATTATCAGTAAAGCCCACCTTGAGAAGATGGGAGGGCGACCTCCCAGCTGAAATGTCTCCAAATGTGTGGTCAGGGTCCAGGGCAGAGAGCTGAGTTTGCACTCTCAGAATGTGCAGATGCTCGAGAAGAGCACAAATTATAGACCCTACATCAGTTTAGAGAAAGGAACTATTTAACATTAGAAATAAGAATTGAGAGAGAATTCTAATATAATATATAGAAAAATTGTAATATAATTTTTCCTCTCAGAAAGTGGCTATCTCCATCCTTGAAAACAAAGTCTGTTACCAAAATAGGAGCCAAATATAGTGCTTCTTTATGCTAACTTTATAAAGCTGTTCAAAATGCACAGCCTGGGAGTTTAGCAGACATCTATGTTCTAGCCCAAGAGTGGGCATTTTTTTTTTTTTTTTTAATAAAAGGCCAGATAGCAAATATTTTCTTCATGGGCCATATGGTCTATCCCAGACACTTGATTCTGCCTTTCTAGCAAAAATGGTGCCACAGACAATATTAAACAAATAGGTGTGGCTGTGCTTCATTAAAACTTTATTCACCAATCAGGCTGTTGGTCTGGAAGTGTTCTTGGCATGAACTGGCATACCTTAGAACATCAAGAAAATCTCAGTCTCCTAAGATCCTTCGTCTCTATGTTTCCTCATTACCCCAAAGGGTCTCACAACTTAAAAGGGGGTCCTAGTGCTGGTAACATATTCCCCACATGACACGATTCCCAGAGGGGTAGGCAGGGCTGAGAAGTACTACCCTAGGCTATGGATGCTATACAGAGACACCAAAAGGCTTGGTTTCCTGGCTAATTCCAGGTCAGAAACACATAGAATGAAAAATTAATAATGTATTCTAGCTTTCTGAGTTTTATTCCTTAATTTCTCAGAGCTTCAAGGGGTCCAAGTTATCTCCCTAGCCAAATCTTCCATCCTGCAGCCTTTCAGGGCCTCATCCTTAAGATGTTCTGTGGCTTTATCTCCCCCCTCACCTAGAGGAGCCTCCTACCAATCACCAGGTCTCCTGCGCATATCCTCACCTTCCCCTCTCATCTAATTCACAATGTACCAAAAGCTCTAGTGCCAAAAGCAAATCAGTATTTATAATGGCCAACTTTTCACTGAAACAAAACCATTGTTCATAGTCCCATAAGAGATATTTACCAAAGACAGGCTGTTAAATGAACTGCAACTTTTGAATGCATCTGCTGTGCAAGGCCATTTAAAAGCATTCTGTTTGACCCCCCACATTTGACCTCATTTATGAAGCTGTATATAGTGTGGTTACCACACAGTGAGCAGGGATGAGCAATAACTGTTAGAACTGCAAGAGGAAAGCATATTTGGCCTGGACGTTATACAGCTGTGAATGGGATAAAGGCACTTCCTCAAATGGGAGTCTACTCATATCACCCAACAGTGGAAAGAACAGACTTGCGGACTGGGCATAGACAGAAGGCAAATCATTTTAACGGATAAAAAGAAAAAGTATCCACTGGAGTATTTTCTTAGGAATAAAGAGTTGAGTCTGAACTTGAATATGGCCACCAAATTAGGTTTATATAGTTAAATTTTCCTGACATATCAAGTATTTTAATAATAATCCAATTTTTTAGAAATATATGTATCATCCAAAATGGTTTAGTAAAGTTTAACTCTTACAATTCCTCAAATCCTTCAGGGGAAAAAATATACTAGAATATACAAAAGAATTTGTAGCTGTGTAAATGATCCTTGAAATGTTGTAAAGGAGACTATTACAGTCAATTTTAACCAATTAGGATAATTTCTAAATTAAAGTAAGATGAACTTACCCACAGAATTTCAGATGAGACTAAAGCACTAGCTTTTTTAGTTTTTCTGCTGATTTCCATATTCCATGCTTTAATAAAAACATTTGCTGTGAACTACTGAGCAAAAGAACAGAAAAGGAATATATCTAAGTCATAATTCAACAACACTGGGCAATTCGACATCTAAAATCAGTGTTCTATACCTAGCAAACTATTACAGGAGCAAATTATCATATACTGTTTTGGCATTCTCTTCCTTTTTGGAAAAGCTTTGATCCTCTCTTCTTCCTTGCTCTCAAATCACTTCATGCATCCAATCTGGAATAATATTTGGCCACTGTTTTGATAACAGGCTTTACTTTCACGACCGGAATTACTCACTGACCATTCATTTGAATGAACCTTCTAGTCTAGGAGAAAAAAACGTCTTAGACTCTTATCTCTTAATAAACAGCTGCCTTCTCTAGATTGATACAAATTCAGATGCGCTTTTATCAGACATCAACACATTCTGAGAGCACAAAATCGGCTCCTTACATCCTTCTAAGAAGACGCCTGGGGAAAGCTAAAATACAAACTTGTCCCCACTTGAAGACTGCCAACTCAAATCAAATCTTGCTTACCTCTGAAAACAGGAAAAAAAAAAAAAAAAAAAAAGATACGGTTTGGTAATTTATTCCTTGGATGTAGCTTTCCCTAACGAGGCAGCCACCTTGTAAACGCTGGTACTATTTGCAAAACAGAGTAAAAGAAAACCATCTCGGCCTTGCAAATCTCCCTCCTAGTCCAGCAATGAGGAGTGGAAGACAAGGAAATAGGAATGCAACGCGTGCTTGCTGCTGGCATCATTCCTTACTGCTTGGAAAAGTGAGACTCCATTGCATCTCTCAGATTTCTTTTAAAATGCCTGTATGCCCGTTAAGATCGCCTCCTATAAATCGCGTGCCCTAGCTCCTCGGGATTTCCTTTTCTCTCTGCCCAATTCGCCCATTCTCCTCCTTAGGTCCAGATTCCTCGCAAACCCTCCCCATGAAGAAGAACGCTCCCGCATTTCATAATTCGATTCCCAGGCCCTTCCCCAGCGCCTTGGGAATGCGTTCGTCCCGGGCCTGCCGGGAAATCCACCGACACTGAGACACAAGTCGGCGTCTCCGCGTCCTGTCCCCCGCCGCCGCGGCCAACGCTCCCCGGGCTGCTCCCCGACTTGGTCGCCAGAGAGGCCCAGAGCGACGGAGATCCGGGGGCTGCGCCCTAGGGCAGAGCAGGCAGGGCAGAGTGCTCCTTGCGGCCGCGGCCTGGGCCCGCTACACGTCCCACCGCCCCTCAGTGTCGCCCACGGCCCCGCCAGGCCCCTTCTCCCCCAGGCGAACGGGATCCGGCAGCCGCTCTTCGCAGTGGCCGGAGCCCCAGGACGCGGCTGCTCCCGCGCAACCCCGGCCGCGCTCCGCGAGAGGGCCGGAGTGGGCGGCACCGCCCTGCCCGTCTCCTGGCCTCGCGGGGCCCGCAACTGCCGTTCCAGGAGAAGCGAGTCCCAGGGCCGAGCCCGCCACCCAGCACTGGGGTCTCCAAGGCTTCCGATCGCCCCACGGGACCCGGCCCGGCACTCACCTCCCGAGCGCGGCGCTAACCCTGCTCCGACACGGGCGGGCGGGCGGCCGATGCTGCCGCCCCGCGCGCACACGCAGCCTCCCGCAGCCGCACGCACGGCCGGGCGCGCGCAGACCACGCGCCGAGGCCCGGGAGTCCCTTGCTCGCTCGCTCGCTCGCTCGCACGCACGCGCGGGCCCTGAGCCCCAGCGAGCTGGGCCCCACCCGGCCTGCAGCTCTACGCACTCCCTGGGTGTGGGCTCTGTCGCACCTAACCATCACGCTGCGTTCCGAGCACGCCGCTGTTAGGTATGCCTTTTACATTGGACGCGGGCAGGGGGTGGGCCGCGGCGGATCTCTGGCAAGGATTTTGCCTTGTTTACGAGCGGCATAAATTCCCAGCCTCAAGCAGTTCTGGAGGGATTTACTTGTTCAAGTCCGCACAGCGCTATTAAGGAAAAGAAGAAACCTTGGGGAGTTCTTTGATCTCAGAAGAAAAGTGTGTTCTCCTTCTAGAATCGATGGAGAATGAAGGGTGGGGACACCACGGGGTTACAATGGTCTGGTGTATGCATACGAGTCCCGGGAAGTCGATTGCTTTCGGGCATCTTGAAACTCTTTTGGTCTGGAGAATTCAGAGAAAGTCTGTCCTACCCAGACTTGTCACTAACTGGTGCTCCCTGGAAGAAGTGGCGAGGCTTTTAGGCGTGGTACCTGGGTGTTGCTGTATGGGTTCTGGTCGTACCGGTCTTTGGGTGGAGGTGGTTGAATTAATCCAGAAATAATATTTCCTCTACTCTCCCGGCACCCCTGGCATAGTGCCATTTGAAAACCGTTCCCCATTCTGGCCGCTTGGCTGTGGGACTGTGAACAGTGTGGCTTCGGCATCCCCACGTGGAAAGTTGAAAGAACAGTTCAATGAGCACCCCAAGTGCTTAACTCCAAGGTTGAGTAAGTGTTAACATTTTGCCACAATTGCTTTTTCTCTCTCCTAAATACTTCAGCCTGCATTTCCTAAGAATAAAGACAGACCTTCTTTCATGCAACCACATGAGAAATTTAATCACATCTAAAAACCTTAACAATTTGATAATATAACCTAATATCTAGCCCGTATACAAATTTCTCCAGTTGTCAAAAGATGTGTTATATATTGGTTTTGTAGAAAGATAGTACAATGAACATGTATACATTGCATTTGTTATATGTGTCTCTTTTAGTGCAGAACAATCCCCCTCACGTTTTTTGTTTTCTTGGCATTAACTTTTTGGAGAGTCTAGGCCAGTTACCTTGTAGAGAGTTCTACGTTCTCCATTTGTTAGACCTTTTTTTTCCCTCCTGATGTCCTTTAACCTTTTCTCTAACTCCCTAGAAGGAGGATCAAGAGGTTTGATTAGATGTCAAGAATCCGGACTTTAGGAGGTGCTATTCATATTGTTCCTTATCAAGAAGAACATAGTATTAAATATTAAACACATTAATTTTTAAATATATAATGGGTTGTTCCAGTATCAATAACTGAAATCTGAATTGTCCTTAGATTTCTCTGTATGGTCCATTACAAAGTCTACTTTCCCTTTTGTGGTTAATAGGTAATCTGAGAGGGTAGACTTTGAAACTCTTTGTAGGAGAAAGTCTTAGATTCCTGCAAGGAGAACACTGGTTAGAAATCCATTGCCTGGGTGGGTAGAGTAATCATCTGGTTCATTCTGGTTCTTGCTACCTCAGATCACCTTTATTGAATGAAATACTAGCTTTATTCAAAGAATAGTAAAATTCTGATCTCTTTAGAGTTTGGGCCACTTTAGAGTTCCTGTGGATAATTCTGGTAAAAGCACTGATGCTTCCTACAGGTCTTGTGATGTATGTTTTAAGATTTTATAAAATCTGGGAGGCATTTCCTATATTTACCTGGGCATGCCTTATCTGTCCTACCAGCTCTGTTCTAATAATAGAAATGGATCAAGGGTATGTAATGCACTGTGTAATCTCTGCCTGTTGTGCTCTGGTCTCCGGCTCATATAAATATCTGAGGGTGTGAGCTCATCCATTTTAAGTTCATAAGCTGTGCTGGGCAAGAGCTATGTCCAGTTTGCGCTATATAACAATGACCACTTCAGCTTCCACAAGAGAAGTCCCAAAGGGCATCATCTATTCCACAGACAAACGGAGAGTTTTAAACAGACGGCCTATATCCCCACTTGTCAAAAGAGGACAATTTTCAGTAAGTTAGTCTAAGTCAGTGAGTTGTGTCAGTGATTTTTCAGTTGTATCAGCAAGTTAGTGTCTGCTCTTACCCCTGACAGTTGATCGGAATTTCATCAGCATACTAAGAGTCCCAAGACAGAAGCTGGAAGGCAAAAGTGAGCCTTGTAAGTTATGTAGCATCATTTTTGCCACATGCTATTGGTCAAAAGCAAGTATAGGACTATTCAAGATTCGAGGGGAGGAGATCAGACAGGTCACAATTACCAGGAGATGAGGATCAGTGTCGGGGAGGAGGGACATATTTGGAAAGGAGCTACCACACTGATCTAAGCCAAATGCAAATTCAGATGTGTAGTATTGATCATATTGGTCCTTTGCTCAAAATCTGGTAGGGCTGGGTCATCTGTTTTACTTTGACCCTAGTCATAACTCCCCATCCCCAATTTGCACTGACTATAAATATGGCCCACCATTTCTTTTAGTTTACAGATTCCTTGGTTCAACTGCTGCTTCCTTATGAAAGCCTTTTGTGGGCTAAAGGGAAAGAATAGAGGAGTGAAATATGCATTTAAAAATCATTTGTGGTAATTTGAAGGTTCTCTGAAAATAACATAGGTGAATATAGGAGACAAAAATGGGTGTACAAAAAATGGGTGCACAATAAAATTGTATTTAGATAGTAGTAGGGGAATGAATGAATATTTAGGCTTAATGCATATTCAGATCTAAATCATTGTTGTGATTCTTTTCCTGGTTCCGGCTCTGGGAGGTAGCTGTGCCCTTTGCAAAGGGTAAAGTGATTGCTGCTTGCTGATGCCTTTATCACAGCCATTCTTCACCCCACCTTGGCTGACAATTTACCTCACTAAGTAAAGGAGGTCCATTGATAACAAAACTAGGCAGGCTCCATTGCAAACAGGTTAATCTATGGAGGAAAAAAAAAGACCTTTGTATCTGGAAGGATGTATTAGGACGTGGATATTACATCTTACAAAAACTATGTTTTTATTTTAGAAAAGTTGTAGTCCAGTACTTGTTTTTAAAATGTTTTGGGGTGCACCAGGGGGAGCCTGGGTGGCTCAGTCAGTTAAGCATCCTACTCTTGATTTTGGCTCAGGTCATGATCTCCTGGTTCGTGAGAGTGAGCCCAGCGTTGGGCTCTGTGCTGACATCATGGAGCCTGCTTGGGATTCTCTCTCTCTCATTCCCCCCTACCCCAATAAATAATCTTAAAAAAATTTTTTTTTAAATAAATGTTCTGGGGGCACCTGGGTGGCTTAGTTGGCTGAGCATCGCACTCTTGATTTGGGTTCAGGTCATGATCCCAGGGTTGTGGGACTGAGCCCCCCTGTCACGCTCCGTTGTGAGTGTGGAGCATGCTTAAGAGTCTCTCTCTCCCTCTTCCTCTCTCCCCAACTCGTGCACACTCTCTCTCTCTAAAAAATAAAAATTAAAAAAATGTTTTGAATGTCCCATGAATAGTATGTATGTGTACTGCCAAAACCTCTCTAGAATGCAAAACAGAGCCATGGACAGCAGATTGGGACAAGAAATCCTAAATTAGTGAGAAGAAAAAGTCCAAAACCTTTAAGAGTTATTTCCTTTGAGGCAGTCTCCTTGTTCACTGTGTAGCATTTAGCTTCTTGTGATTCATCTATCCATTGCAGTAGAGGAAACTATCCCATGTATTACAAATATCCCTTTAATATTTCTCACAATTCTGAGAGTTGCTTGAATGGTTCCTTTGTGGTTTTGTTTGGGTTTATACAGTTATGTTCAGCTGTAGCAGGGATTGCGACACTTTCTGTAAAGGGCCAGTAACGCATATTTTAGGCTTTGTCTCTGTTGCATATTATTCATTGGTACTTATTTATTTCATTCTTTACACACCTTTGAAAAGCAAAAGCTAGTCTTAGCTCAAGGGCCCAACATAAAAACAGGCTGAGGGCCAGATTTGGCCCTTAACTGTAGTTTTCCAAAGCCTGAGCTAGAGAGTAAGCTGAGCTGAAGGTCCAAAGTGCCTGTTGGTGATGCTATCCATTGAGGGCCACAATTCTTCTGGAGGATTCTTTCATAGAGAGGAGGGTGTGGCCTCTCCTTCACAGGCTACATTGTCCATCTTTGGGCAGCATCTAAGATAGTGGGGGTGGAAGCTGGCAGCCTTGTTAAGGCATAGCCTTGGGAGTCAAGCAAGGTCACATATGCCATATTCTGTTGATCAGAGGAAACCCAGGGACCAACTCAGATTCAAGAGTTGGGCAAATAGTCTCTCGCTCTCTATGGGAGTTGCTGCAGATCCTGTGACTACAGCTAGCTGAACTAATTGGCAGACTTGTACTGTGTGCCCCACCAAGGGAGATCAAGGGCAGTGATGACCTTGACATTAGATTGACATCTCACACTTTTGTACTTTTTTTTTTTTATATATATATATACTATGCTTTTATACTTGCCAGCTGGTTTCTGATTCTGTGGGCACTCACTCACTTTCCTCAGTACTTGTTTAGAGGTGTCTCAGCCTCCAGATTATCCGCTCCCTGAGGGAAGTGACGACACCCCCCCCCCTGCTGTGATATATCTTCAATAGCTGTGTTTTGCATTTAATTGAATAGTTTTACTGAGGTTTAAGGTCAAGTAATTTGCTTACTTCACAAAAGCAAAACAAATTTAAGAATGTAGCACTACCTATAAATTCTAGAAGAACAGCATGCATCAAAGAATTACATTTCACACCCAAATACTGTCTAACCAATCAGATGTTTAAACTTCCCAGATGCTTTCCAAACATAATCAAGAGTTAGGAAGCAGTCTCCTTAATGGTAAGTTTGAACTAGCAATCACCTTTAAAGACATATTATATTTTAACTTTAAATTTGCAGATGAAAATTGAACAGTAGCAACAGTTTGTAATATACGTTATGTATGTTCTAAGGCAGAAGTGATTCTGTAGAGGGTTTCTAATCTACAGTAAATGCTGCTACTAATTGCTCAGTTGAATTTTTTAATATGTGTTTTCTCCCAAATCTCATTGTAACTCCGTCTTCTTCTACTTGATGGAAAGCTTTGACAGTTTATTATGTTTAGAAGCAGCTGGGGTCTATTTCTAATTGATGATTTGTTATCTTATATTTCTTACTTGACTATCCACATTTTTCATTCTCTTCAGCATCTTCCTCCAGCGTCTCCTGTCTTCCTGAACTAGATGGATGGTGCTGCTTTTGTGCAAACGCAGACAATATTTCAGTCTCTCCTCTGTGTCCTTTCATCAGGCTATGGATACATGCAGGGCTGATATAATGTGACATGAATATGGCACTTAAACATTAACAAAATGTATTCACACATACTGTATGAGTTGATTGTTAATATATCAGTGGGATGGAGACTATCACTGTCTGCATTTGGCAGGTGAGGAAACTGGGGAGCAGACGTCCCAGAGTACCTCAAATTTAACATGTCCAAGTTAACCTCATAAAATCTTTTTATTCTCCAGATACCTGATTTGGTCAAAAGCAGCTCCATTTATCAGTCACCCAAGTCTGACTTTCTTCTGATATAAAATTTAAATACAACGAACACACAAAACTTAAGTGTACATTCACTGATTTTTGACAAATGCATACACCTGTGTAATTCAAGCCTCTCTCCAGAGGGATGATGTTAGTAATATTTAAAGAGCTCCTAAAAACTGAGAAGGCAAACACCAACAACACAACAGAAAAATGAGTAGAAGATGAAAACAGAGTTCCACCAAAAAAGAAATACAAATAGCCCCTAAATGTATGAAAAGATGGTCAACCTTCCTATAATAAGGGAGATATTTAACAGTGAACAATCTAAATAGGGAATTAAAAACAATTCCATTTACAATAGCATCAGGAAGAATAAAACACTTAGAATTAACCAAGGAGGTGAAAGACTCATACACTGGAAACTATAAAACATTGCTCAAAGAAATCAAAGAAGACATAAAGAAGTGGAAAGATACTCTGTATTCACGGACTTATGGGGGGAATAAGATGACATATATTTGCATATTATTTTAAAAAGAAATGTAAGAAGGATAAACCAGAAACTACTGAAAATGTTGGAAAAGGAGTATAACTTCTCTGAGCTTCCTTCTTTATGTAGTTTTGACTTTTGCAACTGTAAATATTTTGCATATTAAATCAATAAAAATTTAAAAAGCAAACCCTAAGACTGAACACAGCTACAAACGAAGCTCCCAAATGAAACTATCATCTAGATACCGTAACTCAGGAAAAAAAGTTCATTCAACTTGCTTTTGAGCACAGTACTCTCTTAACAGAATGTATTTTAAGTACAGAAAGAATTGTGAATAAATAAAGACATTTTCTTTGTAGGTTTGTTTTTTATAGTGCTATCAGTGAAGAAATTCTCAAGTTATTTTGTATGTGTTAAGAAAACTGTTGGAAATCAGAAGATTTTTCCTCACTATGGGAGAAGAGAGATACCAATTGGAGGTTAGGAAAAATCCTGGCTTTTTTTTTTTTTTTTTTTTTTAAATTAGATTTCATTTGAATTGCAAGTATCAGTATTAACTTATGCTTCTTTAAAAATTTTTATTTCTGGGGTGCCTGGGTGGTTCAGTTGGTTGTGTCCAATTCCATTTCGGCTCAGGTCATGATCCCAGGGTCATGGGATGGAGCCCCATATTGGGTTCTGTGCTGAGTGTGGAGACTGCTTGAGATCCTCTCTCTCTCTCTCTCTCTCTCTCTGTCTCTCTCTGTCTCTCCCTCCCTCCTTTCTTTCCTCTGCCCTCCTCTCCTGCTCTTACTTTCTCTCTAAAATTAAAAAAAAAATGTATTTCCTAGCCCTGTCTCCTGAAAAGGCCTAGAAGCAATAACATTCCAGTAGCATTGGGCATAACTTGTACACAGATGCTGATTTCTAAATACTGTTCTCCACTGAAAGGAACCCAGGTTTTTTTGGGAAATGGCTGATTTTAAGTCTGGGATACAGGAAATACACAGTAAGTTGGAAACATCTCGTGCACAAGAATGAAGAAGTGCTGGAAATTAATGGGGACATGTCAAAAAGATACAGGAATTACCTTAAAGTTTTCCCTGCTGCCCAAATTTGTGATAAATTAAACATCAAAAAGAATAACGATGATAATGTATTATATCATCTTGAGTCAGAAAAGAACCCATTAGTCCATAGTGACACTCAAAATAAAGGTGGCGATGGAGGTAAGCTTTCTTCTTCCAAAGACTGCTAGCTAATAAATGTAGAAAAAATATAGAATACAAAAAATCACCATTTGCAACCACTATTGAAATAATTCAGGCAAGGATCATCAAAGGATGCTAAAATTATTGGGTGAAAGAGTTTTGAGGATATTGGGGAATGGGTTATTCACATATTATCATGTATCACCCCACAGATTATTTATTAATTACAATATAGTACACACACACACACACACACACACACACACACACAAAACAATGTATTGAGATTGTACCCTAATCTTTAAAACTTGCAGTAGCCCAGGAATGGGAGAAGTTCTTTTACAAGATCTTCAACAGTAATCTTCAGTGGAAGAGGAGAGTTCCTTCGCTTTTTTGTGTATTGTTTTATAGTGCTCTTAACATCTAGATGCACAAAAGTATAATTCTTGAGGGAAACTGAGGCTACCAGAATGGAGATGTTTAGTTTGAGAAGCTAAGCCAAATATTTTATCTTGTAATGTAAAACTGGTATGTCTTGCCAAAGAGTGGTATTTTAGCAAAGCCAGACCATGCAGACTTGTGTCTAACACAGGAGAAAGGATTACTTTCCATATTTGGATTTAGACCATGCTCTGTTTGTTTTGCTGGAGGTGTGTATATGTGTTCTTTGTGGAGTAATGTGCAGAGAATTAGGAGCAGAACCTCTAAAACTGGAGGAGAGCTAAGCATACCTGATCTACCTTTGGAACTTTGGAAAAGTGACCTGGACTTGGTCCAATGTAGCACAGAGTGGACTGTGAATATGCCCACTGAGATTCTATAACCCAGAATATGCTGATGTTGGCTGCCATTATGTCATCATTATCCTGATGGGTGGGAGGGGGTGGAGCTTAGGATGACCATAGCCTTGCTTTGGTGGTGATTCTTTTGAAAGGAAACAATTCTACTGGCAATCATCCACATGACTAGTAGTTGTAAATTATTGGGGTGCAAAATTTAGGGATGGAGGATGGACAGGAACTGGAGAGGAAGAACTTTTATCTCCTTTTCAGTCCTTGCTGGAAGTATGATGTGGACCATGAGACATCAAGATAGATGGGAGCCAAACAGGGAGGTAGTCAAGGCAAGGTTCCATTGGTGGTGGCATCTTTGAGAGAAGCCACTTCTAAGAGCAGTAAGAAATGACCACATCTGCTAAGCTTCCCTGCCAACCTATGTCAGCTCTGGTGGGGGTTTAAGGGAAGGGCTTGTCCCAGCCAGGAGACAGTGGTAAGGAGCAAAATGCTGCCTCTCCCTTATAGGACAAAGGGGTAATAAGGACGATGTCCCCAGTTAGCAAAGACACACAAATAATTTCCTAAGGGCATCAGTTCTATACAAATCAATTAATTAATGGAGTGTGTACCCATTACTCATTGGTTCTGTCTTTCCCTTATATAAATCCACAATCTCCTATCAATAATTCTGAAATCCCAGTGATTTTGAAAACAATATTTTTTCATAAGTTTACCACTTGCAGATGTCGGACTTCTTAGCCTCCATAATTGCATGAGCCTATTCCTTATGATAAATCGTTCATATATATCCATATATATATATATATATATATATATATATATATATGGATATATATGTGGATATATATATATATGGATATATATGTGGATATATATATATATATATATATATGGAGAGAGAGAGAGGAAGGGAATAGGTAGGTATGTAGGTAAATAGATTTAGGGGATATACATTTATTGATTCCATTTCTCTGGAGATTCCAACTAATACACTAGATAATGAATACACTCCTTCCTTCATAAAATACTTGGTTAGGGAGAGCTTTAACTGTCATACATTTACAATAGCCTCATTCTTTTAACTGCTGGATGATATCCCTAGTTCTATGGTATATTTAACCATTTCCTTTGTAATAGATATGTAAGTTCTATATGGTTTCTATTTTCAGAATAATTGCATGTAACTTTTGGCAGAGAAGGTTGCTTCCATTATAGATTGAGAATTGCTGAGCCAGTCTAGCCATAGGGTGAAACACACAGGAGAGGAAAATGGAAGTATCTTCCACAGTGAGAATTTGTTCAGTCTGTATCACAGACCTTAGGACAATAGCTTCCATTCTTAAAGCTTTGTGACCGTATTTTGCCAAATAAGGACATTGTTAAAAAGGCACAACAAAATAAAAAAAAACTTTCTACCTGTTATCATTATCATTTTAAAAAACAGCTGTTTTAACATAAAGACACAGAGGCAACCTTAGCTTAATGGATGGTCACATTGAATAAATTCAACTGTATTCAAAATTCACTTCACTGTCTTTATTCTGTCTTTGTAGTCAGCAGGTAAAAAGTTTCTCACTCACCTGTTTCCATTTCCATATGCATCAGAAACAACTGCTTTAATATTATTCTGACTTCTGGAATTAAAAAATTTGGAAGAAAAGTAAAGTGAGAGAGTTCCTGCCTTCTGCAAAAGGGAGAACTCACAACCTAAGAAAAGCTGGTTATGGATGTTTCTTCAAACTCTGATGTAGGAAGTGATTCTAGGATGAGTTGGAAAGAATTCAAACCTTGGCTTTTGAGATCTCCACCAAAAGGAGGCCTGGCATGGAAAGAAGAGCATGATCTGGGCAGGGGGTTTTCTGGAGAGATTGATACCCATTGGGAAGACGCTGTGGCCTGATGTGCTCCATGATGGTACCACAATTATACATGCCAAGACAAGTTCTTCAGAGAAGAACATCTGAATCTATTAAGTCATCTTTATGCTGCTTTCCTTAACACATTTATCTTCTCTATCATGAACAAATTGTGAGAAGAATATGAGATTCATGAGAAGTGAAAAAATTGGTGATTGTCTTTTAAGGTAAAATCACCACAGTCATAACAGATGTTCTATTTTCAAAGGCAAGGAGAAGAAGAGAGAGAAATGCTGGCCCAGCAGAAAAGTGAGTGTGAAAAATAAAAGGATGGAGAAGCATTTTCCATGATTAGAAAGGCCCCTGCAGCATTCTAAGCCAGGAGCATCAGTTCAGCCAGCACTATGGTCCTCCCCGCCATCATCACGCTTGAGGCAGCAGGATATAGAGTGAGACCCCAGCTGAAGACCTGTGACTTAGAGTCAATTCTGCCACTCTTCAGGGGAAAACCTTGCACCAGCCAAATGGTCTTGCTGATCCTTTGTTCACTTCTCTATAAATCGGGATAAGAAGATTGCCTTGTGTGACAAGAGAATAAGATTAAAGCCCTGTGAAAATTGGAAAGTGTTATACAAGCAAATAGTTTGTATTAGTTGTTTGTAATAGTTACAAAATCCAGAAAGGTGAGGGGGGAGTTGGGGTGGGCCAAAGCTAGCCCATATGGGGACTATGTGCAAATTAGAAAAAAAAAGCCCCCTTTGGTGGACACAGCTCAGCCCCCCCCCAGGACTCACAGCTAGGTTTAATGGGACTTGGCTGGATTGTAGTACTACATTATCCTCTCAGGTGCATATGAACTATCTGCAAAACTCATGTGGCAGACCCAGTGGTCAGGGTCATTTGTTTGAGTCCTCGACTTCAAGGGGGTCCCAAATTCTGACTTCTATCCAGCAGAAATATGTGCAGAGAATTAGGATGAATCTGTACCACAATGATGATTCTAAGTGATATTTATCTAGCCAAGTCCAAATCCAGCGGGTGAGTGGTCTCAGTCCCGAGCTGCTTGGGCCTCCCCGAGACTTGTAAAGCCTAATTATTAATAACCTTAACAAAATCCAGTGATATTCAGCTTCAGTAAAGGTTTTTGGTTAAGTAGCTGCCTCAGCAATATTTAGATGTAGGACATTAATAATTGTATGTAGACGCATATCCAATATGTGGTGTTCACCCTTGGACAGCATCTCATTTTGCCCTGTTTGAAACCAGCCTCGATACTGGACTCAGTACTCTTTGTTCATGGCTTGTTTTATCCTAGTCATGCTGTCCTTCTTTCCTTCTGTTAAATACACCCAAGTTCATCCTACCCCTGGACATTTGTACCTGCTGTTCCCTTTGCCTAGATGCTGTTCTCCCAGATTTTTGCATGGCTCAGTGCCTTCAGCTCAAATGACTTCTCTCATCAGAGAGGCATCTGAAATAATTATGTTGCTTCTAAGCTGCATTTTTTTTTAATTTAGCATTTTAACATCTCTGAACCTGAGATGCATTTAACAATTGCTAGTGTCTTATGACTGTGATTAGCCAGGCGGAAGGCACGGCTTAATTGTCACTGCTTGTTGTACAGATGCAAATTTGGATGTTAGTCTTGGTGGGCCTACCAGACATCTGCCTCTTCTTTACAATTTAGCCAAACAATCAGGGACACTAGATACTGGCACCTACATATCTAAGAAAACTCAAAGGATATTTTAAAGATCATGAAGATTTTCTTTTAAGACTTTATTTTTTAGAGCAGTTTTAGGAGCAGCAAAACGGAAAGGAAAGTACAGAGGGTTCCCACATACCTCCTGCCCCCACAGGTGCACAGCCTTCCCTGTTATCAGTATCCCTTACCATCATGGTACATTTGCAGGAAGGTTCTTTGGGTTTGAAAATGGTGAAGCAAATGCTAGCTTTCCTCACCAAAAATGAGAAAACACAATTCATTATCTGGAGAGATTCTCCTATGACGGAAGCCACACCTCAGGTCTAACCCTGTAACTGTATTTTATACAGTGTTAATTCATGTATGTATTTTAAACTTCAAATTTGTTTTAAAAAAATTATGTACCATAGATATTTATGAGAAATATCCATCTTTCCTAAGAAGACTTTATCAAGAGTATGACAGAAGAATTGAGATATTTATCTTCAAATTATTTGCTTTCCAAAGGCTGAGAAGATTTATTTTTCTGTTCATCTTAAAAATGAAAAAGTAGTAAAACAATAAATAAACTCAGTGACAGCTGACAGTATATATTTTCTAGGATCTGAAATTTGTATTCTTTTGTGGATTCAAACTTTCTCACTATTTCAAAATTATTTCAAATAGCTGATATTTCTCAAGTGGAGCTCATAGCCAAGTTTTAAAAGTATTTGCTTCCACAATATGTATTTTACTTGGTCTATTTTGCTTACATTAAGTTAAGTAGCTAACCTCTCCATCTTCATTTAAACAAAATAGTTCAGAGGCTTATAGTACTATCACTTTCAGTTTACTGGAAAATCTAAATTTGCTTCTTAAAAAGTAGCAAAACAGTGCTCAGCAAGCATATCCTTTTTAAAACTCAGAATTCAGTTTGGGTTTTTGTTTTATGTTGTTTTTATTGCTCATAACCTCCCAGGGAGTAACTGTATAGACATACACTGTCTTTTTTTTTTTTTTTTTAACATTTATTTATTTTTGAGAGAGAGAGGCAGAGAGAGAAGGGGGGACAGAGGATTCAAAGTGGGCTCTGTGCTAACTGCAGAGAGTCCTATGTGGGGCTCGAACTCCCAAACTGTGAGATCATGACCTGAGCCAAAGTGGGATGCTTCACCGACTGAGCCATCCAGACACCCCTGTATGTCTCACAGTCTTGATTTTGTTTCAGAAAGTATGTTGAAGTGGAGGAAAAAAGATCTCCTAGTTCTCATTCATTCTTCTAGTTTTTGAACCAGGTTTTCTTAGTCCTGACTTTTTATAGGTAGAGGTCATGTGTGAAATATACATGGCTAATGTTGATGAAAATAGAAACATGGATTTCATACCTGCTTTGTCTGTTTGGCCCCCTATTTTCCAGGAACTGACTCTTCTTTTCACTTGCCCTGCCCCTCTTCTGTCTTATCCTCAGGCTCAATCCATGCCAACATTTGATCACAGTGGAGACACTTCTATTCTACCAACTTGCTTCCCCCCCCCGCCCCGGCCATAGTCTTGAATCAAAGCTGGGTCAATCAGAGTCTCTCTGATGGCCTTTGGAATGTAGACTAGAAATTCTAGGCTTATTTTGGGAACAGGGGAATTGGAAACTCAGGTATCAACGGACACTTTCCGCCTTGTGAAGCAGGAAGTAGACTAAACCAGTGTGTAATAAGAGAGGAGGAAAAAAGGAGATGCAGAGATTGAAGCAGAGTTGAAAACTAAGGGGTGGAGGTAGGGGTGGAGGAAGAAAGACTCTGGCTTGGCTGCTTCCTACTCTTGGACCATTTGAATCAGCTCTGCGTTTTTATGATAAATTATCTTGTTTAAATTTCAGCTAAAGGTGGTTTCTGTTACTTAGAAGTGTTAACCAGTATGGTGTTTCCACATGAAACTTTGGGGAATTTCTCTTATTTCTTAATTGTTTTTGTTAGACAACTGTTGTAATAACCACAAAAGGACTTTACTCAGAGAATTTTTCTCACTTTTTTTTAATATATTTATTTTTGAGAGAGAGAGAACAGAGGAGGGACAGAAAGAGAGGGAGACAGAGGATCTGAAGCAGGCTCTGTGCTGATAGCAGAGAGCCCAATGAGAGGCTCAAACTCACAAACTGTGAGATCATGACCTGAGTTGAAGTCGGACACTTAACTGGCTGAGCCACCCAGGCACCCCTTTCTTCCTTTTTTTCATCTTAGATTTACATGTTTAGTATCTTAATCTTTCTTTCTTCTTTCCTTGATAGAATCAATATTACATGTCTCTCTGTGAGGGGAGTGCAAAGGGTTTCAAGAAAATCTTCAAAGGCTAGGATGATATGGTCCATATACATTCTCGAAGTAAAGCTCTCTTCAGGGACAAAACTCTTCAAAGACGAGAAACATCTGGGGATA
Organism: Panthera pardus; assembly: GCF_024362965.1. Lineage (NCBI taxonomy): Eukaryota > Metazoa > Chordata > Mammalia > Carnivora > Felidae > Panthera > Panthera pardus. The sequence continues at coordinate 102,999,297 of NW_026526721.1, read as the reverse complement.
GAATCCAAATTTAGCAGGACACAGGCAGCAAAGGTCAAAGTAAAAGAACATTCAGCTTAATAGTGCGATGGAGGTAGAAAGGAACAATCAAATTTCAAAATGTAAGCCTGCCATATTCTTGCCAATTTTTCTTTAGAAAAAACATTGAAACAAGAGAACTCTAGAGTTATAATGTTCTAATATAGACTTATCATCAAGGTTTAGATAGAAAGTTAAACTCTAAAAAGTATTCCAAAACAACATTGTTTTTTAAAAGTTTAGGAAAACTACTTTGACATACAAATTAAGAAACAAAAAAGGGAGATAAAATTCTATGAAAATTCAGGAAATGGAGAATAATATTCCTATAGATGATGAAAACTTGCCCAAAGGACATTCTCATAAAGCAGATTAAAAACTATAATATCTCAAATCAAGCTAGAATACAAAGAAAATGATATAACAAATGAAAGAACAAATAAGTTTTATTTGACGTGATGGATCTCAGAAAAGAAAATCATTAAGAAATGAACAAAATGAAATGGCAGCCTACTTAATGGGAGGGCATATTTGCAAATTATCCAATAAGGGGTTAATATCCAAACTATACAAAAAACTTGCGGAACTTAACATTAAAAGAATCTGGTTAAAAAATGGGCAGAGGGCCTGAATAGACATTTTTCCAAAGAAGACATACAAATGGTAAACAGACACGACAAAGTGCTCAACATCACTAATCATCATGGAAATGCAAATTAAACCACAATGAGATATTACCTCAAACAGTCAGATGACTAATATCAAAAAGACAAGGACTAACAAGTGTTGGTAAGGATGTAGAGAAAAAAGAACCCTTGTGCACACTGTTGGTGGGAATGTAAATTGGTGCAGCCACTGTGGAAAAGAGTATGGATTTTCCTCAAAAAAATTAAAAAGAGAAGTACCACATAACCCAATTATTCCACAGCTTGGTATTTACCTAAAGAAAACAAAATACTAGTTCAAAAAAGTATATGCATTCATACGTTTATTGACACATCATTTACAATAGCCAGATACAAAAGATTTGGAAACAAGTATCCATCAATAGATGATTGGATAAGGATGTGGTATGTGTATACAATGGAATATTACTCAGCCATAAAAAAGAATAAAATCTTGCCATTTGCAACCATATGGAAGGACCTAGCACATATTATGCTGAGCAAAATAAGTCAGGCAGAGAAAGACAAATACCACATGATTTCACTTATATGTGGAATCTAAAAACAACAACAAAACCAACAAAACAAATGAACAAACAAAAAACCAAAACAAACAGACTCGAATACAGAGAAAAATTGGTAATAGCTGTAGGAGGCAGAGAGAGGGCAAAATAGGTGAAGTGTATTAAGAGGTACAAACTTCCAGTTATAAATAAACAAGGAATGAAAAGTATAGCATAGGGAGTATAGTCAATAATATTATAATAACTGTGTGGTGACAAATGGTTAATTACGGTTATTGTGGTGAGAATTACATAATATATAGAATTGTCTAATAATTATGTTGTACACCTGAAACTAATACAACATTGGATATCAATTATACTTTAGTTAAATTTTAATCTAAGCTTTAAAAATTATGTGCTGAAACCAATATTACACAATGCCTAATATCAAAAAACTAGAGATTATCAAGATGTATTATTATTTACTATCAAATTAATGCATTTTTGTGTAGACCTTATTATACAGCTTCTTCTGTATCCTCTATTTAATATCCTCTAATTGGGGTGCCTGGGTGGCTCAGTCGGTTAAGTGTCTGACTCTTGGTTTTGGCTCAGGTCTTGATCTCCTGGTTTCCTGAGTTCGGTTCCTGCTTGGGGCTCTTTGCTGACAGCATGGAACCTGCTTGGGATTCTCTCTCTCTGTCTCTCTGTCTGCCCCTCCCCCACTTGCACTGTCTCTGTCTCTCTCAAAATAAATAAACTTTAAAAATTATAATTAAAGGTATATATCCTCTATTCAATTAAAGAATATCTTGAGATTGTAAAACAAATTGGGAACTGTTGCAAATGGTGCCTTTTTAAACCAATCTTTGTTAACCAAAGTTTTCTTAATACTTTGTAACTAAAACAAAATACAGAAATAAACTGGGTGATAAGGTTGATACACTGCTGCTGTTTGCCATAGCTCCCTGTTTAAAAATTTTATGTTTACTAATTTTATGTTCACCTTTGTTTTTATTGTCTGCATACTAGGTAAGTATCATAAATTTGAGTTTATAGAACATTTATTACTTTCACGTGTTAAGATAGAAATGGAGAACTGAAACAAAATCAAAACTAGATAAAGAATACAAAATAATGCCTCAATGGAAGATGAAACGAAGGGAAATTTTTAAAAATCACAAAGAGAGAGAGATGAAAAGGAGTCAAAAACCAATAAGACAGTGCACCTGGGTGGCTCAGTTGGTTAAGCGTCTGACTCTTGACTTCAGGTCATGATCTCATGGGTTCATGGGATTGAGCCCTCCTTTAGGCTCTGGGCTGGCAGTGCAGAGCCTGCTTGGGATTCTCTCTGTCCCTCTCTCTCTCTGCACCTTCCCCACTCGTGCATGCCAGCTCTCTCTTTCTCTTTCAAAATAAATAAACTTAAAAAATGTAAACAGTGAGACAGGCAGAGAAGGTCAACGTAATTAGTAATATCTGAGGAAAATCTTGACAAAGAAAAAAACCCTGAAATCTGTAATTTGAGACACTGAAATGAGAATTAAAATGAAATATTGAGAGGGCACTCAGTTTATCTGATAAAGCTGACCAGAATGACCACCACTGAGATACAGTCTAGTGAAATTATTGGACTTTAAAGGGAAAGAAATAAAAATTCCTTTAGGTACTTAGAGAAATAGCCCAAGTCATTTATATAGGGAAGAAAGGAATATTGTCTTTACATTTTCAACATCAACACTTTATTCTTAAAGAAAAGTAAGTAATATATTTAAGATACTCAAAGCAGGAAAATATGAGGCAAGAATTTTATATCCATACACGCTGTCATCAGCATAAGAACTCAGGGAATAGTATTCTTGATGAGTCTACTGGAGAAGGGGATTAAAATAAGTAAAACACTTAAAGTGACATTGATAAAATGACTTGATAAGCATTTAACTTCTACGCGGAACTAAGACTAAGTGAGAGATGTAAGGCAGAGAATGTAGTATGTAATGGCTGAATGCTCTGACAATGGAGATATAGTACAATTGTAAAAAGAAGTGGCATGAGAATGTGGAGAGCATATGCGATTTTGTACCTCTCTCCAGTCATCACATTGATGGTATTGTCACTGGCTCCTGCTGACTAGAGATGGAATAACTTGGGTATCACTAAGAACAATAAGAACAAAACACACCAAATATATTTAAATCCATGATTTCACCCTGATCCAAAAAATTAATTGGTCATCACTGAAGGATGCTCGGAAATCAACTCTTTATTTTGAAAATTGATAAATAAGAGAAAACAACCAAGCATTTATCCTGCCTTTCCTGTATAAACTGTAACACTAGGTAATCAAATAGTAGATGATGTGAATTTTCTTTTTATGGAAGAAGTCCATGAGATAGCTGAAGAAGAAAGAATAGAATTTGAATATCAACATTTTTTTGGCCATCTGTAATGAATTATTGAATCTAAGCATTGAGCATCAGTGGCTGCCACCATCACAAAAAGACAAACAGATATTTCGTGCCTGGAAAAAACGCAGCACCACCTATAAAGTAGTTTGTCCCCCTACCCCCAAATTAGTAACAGTAACCAAACTTGAATGTGACTCAGTCTGGAAATACAGGAAGGTCCTTCTATTGTGGCCTGCAATCCAAGTTATGACCACTCTATTTTGGAGCTTGAAAAGGCCAGATGCTTCTATGCCCCAGACTGAAGTTGTTTTAAATATTTGGTGGCTGCAGTAAAAGCAGAACACCTTACTGTGTTCTCCTAAGAATCTTCAACTAGAAAAAGGAGTAAACTCACTAGCAAAGAATAGATTTAAAAAGTTTTAACTTCCAAATGGTCTGGAGCTAGCTATGGATGGGGGTCGGGGGGCGGGTGGAGAATAGAGAGGATAGTAAGTAAATGATAACCACACACATAAAAAAATATGGAAGCACATTACCAACAAATTTCTAAATCAGAGCAATAGCCTATGAATTTCAGTCAACTATCCATGGCCCCAGATCTTCACTCGGCATGAATTCAGTTGCAAAATTTGTATAACTCCCCAAAAGGCAGCCTCCCAAATCATACCTTGAATGAAATCTTGGAAGAAAACAAACCAGGAAAATCCTCCTGACATAATTAATGAATTTTTTTTTCATTGAGGTATTTGATCTATCTTAAATTTATCTTGGTAAAAGGAATGAGGTTATCTCTACACCATTTATTGAACACTTCTTTTCTCTACTAATGTCTAGAATGCTACCTTTATAATACTTTAAATTCTCATACATATTTGTATCTATTTCTGGATTCCATTCTGTTTCATTGATCTACTTATTTATGTAGCACTACCTAAATTTTAAAAACGGTACTAAGAGGAATGCTGTATTATTGCATGAATTATAAGGAACTACTGAAAACCTTAACCTCTGGAATGTCAGAAATCAGGAAGCTTCAAGAAATAGATATTTTTTAAAGCATTCTGCCATTAAGGTGACTTAGGTCTAACAATTCACGTTCTGAGTGAATTTTGTCCAAAATTTCAAATTCCTTGGAAGATTTAATTGGCTCAGTTTATGGGTATCAATCCCAGAATCGATTATCTATTCTTGGGGGCACACGTTTGTGTATTATAGATATGATCGATGAGTACTGAACCTTATGTATCAAGGGAAGTTTCCAAAGAAACATAAGGTATTGTAAGCTGAACAGTACTTTGAAAACTGTCTCCACTATGCCCATCAACCCATTTCATACATCTGAAGCTCTCCTATCTCTGAATGATGCAGTTCCCCCACCCAAAACTGCAGCCACCCCTTCCCAATAGAAAATGATATAAATTTGTGTCCCTTTATTGATCTAGCGGTATTACCATAGGACCATATACCTGTAAGCCAAGGATTTCCTAGAGCATGCCTACTCTTCCAGTTCTGTCAGATACCCTTAGATACTCTACAGCCCATGAATTAGCTGGAAAATTTTAATCATCACTAACACATGCTAAATAATGGTGGTTTTTAAACTGGGGTGCAAGTACATTTAGAGATACATAAAACCTTCCTAGGGGTACTCACTCCAGCATGAAAAGTTCTGAGAGCATCAATGTCCGGAGACTCAGCTTCAATATGGAGTCTTTCTTGTAATTGGTTTGCCTAAGATGTGTTTGAGTTAGAGGACTCTTACCTCTCCCGACTTTCCTGTCTCCTCCTTTACAGTAGACTTTCCTTACTTTACAACTATACCTTTCCCCCATCACAGATCTTATTACTATGTTGCATCTACCAGGTAGTAAAACCTCAGAAGGACCAAACTACAAGCTATGCTATTTTATATTTTATTTTATTTTATTTTATTTTTATTTTTATTTTTTAAATATAATATATTGTCAAGTTAGCTAACATACAGTGTATACAGTGTGCTCTTGGCTTTGGGAGTAGATTCCTAAGATTCATCGCTTCCATACAACACCCAGTGCTCATCCCAAAAAGTGCCCTCCTCAATGCCCATCACCCATTTTCCCCTCTTCCCTGCCCTCCCCATCAACCCTCAGTTTGCTGTCTGTATTTAAGAGTCTCTTATGGGTTTGCCTCCCTCTCTGAAACTATTTTTCCCCCTTTCCTTCCCCCATTGTCTTCTGTTAAGTTTCTCAAATTCCACATGAGTGAAAACATATGATATCTGTCTTTCTCTAACTGACTTATTTCACTTATCATAATACTCTCCAGTTCCATCCATATTGTTGCAAATGGCAAGGTTTCATTCTTTCTCATTGCCAAGTAGTATTCCATTGAATATATAAACCACATCTTTATCCATTCATCAGTTGATGGACATTTGGGCTCTTTCCATAATTTGGCTATTGTCATTGGTGTTAGAGAAGCTTTCTTTAATCAAGGTACCTTTATAACCCACAGGAAAGCTTTGTGTCTTTTGCTATCTCATGTGTTTTTCAGTGGAGAGTGAAACATGACATTAGAAACAGAATATTAGAAACAGTATTTGATGGGGCGCCTGGGTGGCTCAGTTAAGCGTCCAACTTCAGCTCAGGTCATGATCTCACCGTTTATGAGTTTGAGCCCCGTGTCAGGCTCTGTGCTGACAGCTTGGAGCCTGGAGCCTGCTTTGGATTCTGTATTTCCCTCTCTCTGTGCCCCTCTGCAGCTTTCTGTCTCTCTCTCTCAAAAGTAAAACATTAAAAAATTTTTTTTTTAGAAACGGAGTATTAGAAACAGGAGAAATGGCAATTTTCATTCAATGACTTAGTCCCTTTTATCCCCTGACTCTTTTAAAAAGAATTAATTTTCTGTGAGAGAGTCCCTTGACCATTAGCAGGAAATTCGGGGGCTCTGGCACCTTATCTCTCCTGGGTGACAAACCCATGACAAGGTTCTTTTCCTTAACTTGTACACTCAAGATATGATAAGACCAATTCGAGAAATATCCATGTGCTTAGAAGCAAGCTCTCTGCATTTATACCACTCTTGGTAAGCTTGGTGGTTAATTTCATGCACTTGTGCCTTTGTGTATGTCTCAGTGGCATGTTTTTCAAATATTCAAGAAAAAGGAAGCAAAAAATTTCATTTTTACTTCTAAGAATTGGATCAATATTATATCTTCAAAGCAAAGGAACAGATATTGAGGATGAATAGGTGTTTTATTTTATGTTTCTTGGATGCCACAGAGCTCCTTAATAAACATTCAAAGTCAGTTTTTTGTCAGTGTCAGAATCACTGAAGGCATTCTGGGGTGTTATGGATGAAATCAGTGAGAAGACTTGGGGATTTGAGCCAGAAGAGTCTACATGGACTACGACAGCATGCAGAGTTGCATTAAGGAATAATGCTTCAATAAATATAGAAGTAGACATGAAGCATTCTACTGCACTTCCTGAGTGCTGCTTTCTTGGAGCTGACCATATGGTAAAATCTCTGGGAATTAAGCTATGTGGAAACATACATTTGTGGAATCCAGAAAATTGTTACAAAATTTGAAAAATGTTTTAGAAATAGATTTTCCAGCTCATGGTGTCCTGGAAAAATCTGATTTTTCTATGGATTGTGAGATCTATTATGCCTATCAACTGGATGGTGCCATTCCTAATCAAGTGTGTCATAATTCCCAACGTGGACAGCTTCAAATTTTCTTCTATGAGTGGTTAAGAGGACTACTGACTAGTAGACAGAGTTTTAACATCATTTTTGGTGAATGTCCATATTGTGGTGAGCCAATAACCTTGGAAATGTCTGGGAGGAAACCCTGAAATACGAATGTAACATTTCTGTGAAGAACTAGAAACTTTAGAAATTACCGAAAAGATTTTAGTTGATATCTTCAGAGAAAATAAAAAACAAAACATACTAATGTCAAGAGAAAAAGAATGGTGAACCCATAATAATACACATCTGCCTTTGTCTCCTCACTAAGAGTAAACTGGGAAATTGTAAGACAAAATCCTGTAGAACATTCTAAGTCTGTGACCTCTATACCAGTTATAGAAGTTGTATGTGTGTCAAGATGGAGATTTTAAATTATTGAGCATCTAGACTGGTAAAATTTTGATGGGGTTCATAAAATGAATTGGGGATGAGTACGTATTTTGTCTTTTGTTAAACACTTATTCAGACTGGTAAAAGAATCATTTTCATTAACATTTAACAATAGTATTGTTTACTCTATATCTGTATTTATTTTTCCTTAAAGTGAAGTCTGCTGGCTGTCACTCATTAACCACTTCTCCGCTCATTTGTTTATTCCTAAAAGGTACTAATTAGATATATATTAACTAACAGGAATGTGTTATGAATTTTTAGGAGTAATGCATTTAACAGCATTCGCTGAAATTGCTTTCTTTAGATCTGCTTTGCTAGTAACCCAACATTTTTCTTTTATTTGGTTGTTAATTTGCACAAAATAGATTAAATTTGTTAATGTTTACAAAATAGATTAAAATGTACTCTTAGAAACTGCATTTATGATAAGTGTTATCCAAATGGAGTCAGGATGTAATGCCCCAAGTTAAATATTGTATTCAACCAAGATTAGTTCCTTGTTTTGCAAATGATGATTTGCTGTTCTAATTCTGTCAAATGTATGCTTACCAACTGTCATTTTCAGACATTAAATGCAGTTGCATGTGGGGTGCCTGGATGGCTCAGTCTGTAGAATATGTGACTCTTGATCTTGGGGTCGGGAGTTCGAGCCCCACTTTGGGAGTGGAGATTGCGTAGGAAAAAAAAGGGAAATGAAACTATGTATGTATATAAAGAGAAATCTAGGTGTATTCTAGTATCCATGCATATAATGTCATATCAGTATCCATTTCTTCGTATATCTGTTACCTTTTTAAGGCACTTTCAGACTATCAAATATTGAAGTTTTGTATTAATATAGTTTTTAGTTAATAGTAAAAAACCATAATGTGAAATTTCCACTTTTATGGGGAACCATTCTGTCCAATTAGAGCTTGAAAACTAAGGTATTTCTAAAAAAAAAAAAAACAGGAATACTTAATAGTCATTTAGTAAGTATGGGTTAAGGTTTTAAGCGTAGTTTCCAGAAATGAGAAAGTAAGTAACTTTAATGATTGGGTTTAAAAAGTCCTTTGCAACTCAAGTGGTCTGTAATTCTTTACTTGCAGTAATGTTGAAGGAGGACCTAATTGTCAGTGTTGTCAGCTATTGGATTCTTAAAATTATTTTTCATGATAGATACCATGTGATTTTTAAAAAATAACTCAGGAGGGGGCACCTGGGTAACTCAGTTGGTTAAGCATTAGACACTTGATTTCAGCTCGGATCATGAGATCGAGCCCCACATCCTGCTCTGCACTGACCGTGCAGAGCCTGCTTGAGATTCTCTCTCCTTTTCTCTCTGCCCCTCTTCTACTTGTGCTTGTGCTCACTCTCTCTCTCTCTCTCTCTCTCTCTCTGTCTCTCAAAATGAATAAACATTAAAACAATTAAAATTAAAAAAAATAAAAACTCAGGAGGAATTCAAAGAATGAAATGATAGCACTAGAACAAAACTCACTCTATTCCTGTCTACTCATTAATAGGAATAGCACTTCTCAGAAATAAAATCTATAGAGATTTAAAAATTTGAATATAATTGATGCTGTGCCCTTTCTCCTTCTACTAATGAGTATTTTTCATCTATAAATCCATTGCTATATAGTTTAAAATTCTCTAATTCAATAAGAGATGAATGTCTAATAAATCTTTTATTTTTATATTTATTATTTTTCATCAAAATATTTTTGTATGTTGTTTTGGTCATTGTGTTTATTTAACAATTGTAAGGTTGAGTCATTCTAGGAGACATTTTTTTAACCTTAGAGTCTTGTATTACAGAGAATCTAAAAACATTAATTTCAATATATATATGTGGTTTCGTGACACAGAGTAGGAAAATGATGGTCAATATATGACACTCAAGCATAAACATATAATACGTGAGGATAAAATTTTGTGAAGGAAGTTGAATGCAAATATGAATTCAAGGAGAAAAATAATGATCTAAAACTTTTGACTTTTATTTTTTTAATTACTTTTTAGTTTTATAATTCATTTAATAGCAACTGGTAATCATCAAATTAGCAGTGGTTATCTTCAAAAGTTATTACTCTTGCTTTGCTTTCATTTTCAAGGATGATCAAATACCTAGAGTCAGAGACATCTCCTACATAAGTTTTATTTTATGAGTCAGACTTGGTTTATCACCAGCATTGATAAAACCAGACTTAGGGAAATAACTAGGTCTGGGGACACATGCACGGTCTTAATATAGCAGATGTTTAGCCTGCAAGAATTATTGCAAAATCAGAAGAGCGAAAATATTTGCAGACACTTTTGACTTTTGAAAAAGAGCTTGTTCAAAACTGATGGCTACCAGATGGGCAGTGGGGGTGGGGTTGGGTAGAATAGGTGAAGGAGAGTAAGAGTGCACTTACCGTGATGAGCACTGAATAATGTATAGAATTGTTGAATCACTATATTGTACACCTGAAACTTACTATAATACTGTATGTTAACTACACTGGAATTAAAAAATAGAGAGAGGTTGTTCATATATTTTTAAATGGATGTTAGTAGCTTTCAAATTACTATACTGTTGAGTTTGTAGTGAATTTACTTAAAAGAATGATGTATTTTATTTAAAAATGTCAATATATATAATTGCCACAAATTTTAACCCCTTAAGCTCATGCTGAAAAATTTTAGGTTACCTAAAATTGTACAACAATGTTTTTAAAAAATTCTTTTGAAGAATTCTCGCAAAGAGGTTTGAAGGCTATAAGCAACTTAGTTGCTATAAGCAACTTAGGGGAAAAGCAACTAACTTTTCCCTTAGGGGAAAAGGAAGAGGAAAGAGGTTAGGGATCTTGTTTAAATTATGCTAATTCTTAAGAAAATAAGGGGAAGGGGCAAATATTTAATCTTCTGGTACTACTTTTGCATGCCAGGCAGAAGTCTGAAGTCGGAAGAAGGAGAAGTGAAAACTATTACCTTCCCTTTACAGGCATGACCCAGAAGTTGAATCTATCACTTCCTCTATCCGTTAAATCTTAGTTCAGAACCATAGACAGTTGCAAGGAAAACTGGGAGATGTAAATATTATTCTGATGGCCAGTTGCCCAGTCAAGGAAATATAGTACAGGTCTTGTTCTCATTTTCACAAATGGTTATGCAGTCTTAGTTTGGTGTTAATGATTTCCCTTCTTTACCATTCTACTGTTCTGTTCTTTTTTTCTTTTTCTTTTTCTTTTTTTCTTTTGTTTTCTTTTTCTTTTTTCTTTTTGGTGAGAGAGAGAATCTCAAGCAGGTTCCACACTCAGTGCAGAGCCTGACACAGGATTCAATCCCACAATCCTGGGATCATGACCTGAGCTGAAACCAAGAGTTGGATCCTCAACCAACTGAGCCACCCAGGTACCCCTCTACAGTTCTGTTCTTTAAGGCCAGAGTACGTGATAAGAATAGCAGGAACATTATATTACTCCTTTACATTTTTTTGTCATTAAATACATTTTTGTGTAGGGGTGCCTGGGTGGCTCAGTCGGTTAAGCATCTGACTTCGGCTCAGGTCATGATCTCACAGCTCGTGACTTCGAGCCCCGCGTTGGGCTCTGTGGTGACAGCTCAGAGCCTGCACCCTGCTTCAGATTCTGTGTCTTCCTCTCTCTTTGCCCCTCCCCTGCTCATGCTCTGTCTCTCTCTCTTTCAAAAATAAATACACATTAAAATAAATAAATAAAGCAAATTTTTGTTTAGAGGCAATATTGACTAAGAAAGCATATTGGTATAGGATGTTCAGTAAGTAAACAGATGTTAGTCCTGGCAGAAGGATGATGGATAGGGGAAGCCTATTCAAATGCAAAGTTAAGCATTTATTCTTGGTATGGTCTACATGATGAAAGGGGTCAAATAAAATCAGCCTGGCAACAGGTAGCTAGCTGTCAGGACCCTAGAGGAATGGTACCATCCTAGTGCCAGGATTTGCTACCCTGCTAGAAAATTAGGTACTCAACATTGGCAGGGCTGGCCTCTGTAAGGGAAGATTCCTTATTGAGCTCATGCATATGCCATCCCTGCAAAACCTATTGGTACTTCGCCTATTAGATAATTGAAGACACACCTAGCAGGTGAGGGAGAAGGATGACTGACATCCATAGAAACAGTACTCCTGTGCACATGGTTATTAAGAGCCTTTTCCTGTCCCCGTGGGCTTCTGTGATAAGTTAAATGGGATATGTATTAGTGAGTCTGTTGGCTTTGTAGTAAGTTCCAAATTCACAGTGGCTTAAGTAAGATAGAAGTTTTAGTCTCCCATAATATTTTAAACATAAACAGTCTGGGGTTGATATGATATTGGGGGTCCGGGTTTATTCTAATTGCTCTGTCATCTCTAGAATATTGCTTGCATGCTTATTAGTGTTTTATACTCATCACTACATTCACATGTCAGGCAGAAGCCTGAAGAAGGGAGAGTGAAAACTGACTCCCTTCCCTTTAAAGGCGAGATCCAGAAGTTGAGTCCATCACTTCCTTCTGTCCACTAAATGTTAGTTCATAGCCACAGAGAGCTACATGGCAGGCTGGAAAATTCAGTACCTCAGTTATTTCAAGGGCTTACTCATCACATGCAGTCAGGGCTAGTCTGCTGGCCAGCATAGACATAGAAAATATGCCTTCCTGCAGAAAGTGAGGTTGTACAGTGCTGCTTTGGGCCAAACTACCAGTTTATAGGAAATATGAAAGACAGAAGAACAAATCAAATGATGCCACAAGGAAACAACCAGCCAAATTCTAAATCTGGGCCATTCTATAAGATAAATGACCCAGTTTTATCAATTAAATGATATTTTAAAAGGATTTTAAGAGACATAACAATCAAATGTGGTTAGTAATTTTGAATCTTAATTGGAACAAACTAACTATAAAAAATACAATTTTGAGATAAGAAAATATGAATATATACTGTATATTAAATATTATTAAGGAATTATTGCTTATTTTTAAAGATATAATAATGGCATAGTGGTTATGTTAAAAAAATCTTTTTCAGTTACAAAGGCATACTAAAATGTCTGGGATTTGCTTTAAAAATATTTAAGCAAAAAGCAAACCATGGAGAGGGATAGGTGAAATGAAATTGGGAACATTTTAATAATTGCTAGTTATGTACCAGGTACATGAGAATTAATTATGATATTAAAATAAATAATAAAAATTTAAAAAAGAAATAAATATGGCAGCTGGTAATACATCCAAGCTAACTATTGCTACACAGCCTTGAGTTGCCATATCTCTGCATTTTTCAAAGAATCAAAACTGCAGATTTAAAAAAATAAAATCTCTTGATTTCATAAAACAACAACAATGTGGCCAAATACAATAAATAGATCAGTGAGCTTGAATTTGTCCTTAGCCATCTGGTTCTTCTCTAGGAAAAGTTTGTTTTGTTAATAAGTTGTTTCCCCCCAAATTTACAGTGTATTCAACTTCTTTAATAACTGGAAACTGGTAGTTAAGGTCAGTGTCTGGGGACTCAGAGACGAGTGACAGATTGCAACAAACTGAATGGAGCTCTGAGTTTTGTCAGTGAAGGGCATGTAGCCAAAGGCTTAGGTCACAACATAAGTGTATGCAGAGAGGAACAGGTGGAGACACAGTATTAGTCCTGCCATGGTGCTATGGGCTGAACTGTGTTCCCCCCACCCACAAGTTCATATGTTGAAGTCCTAACCCCTAGTATTTCAGAATGTGACTATATTTGGAGATGGGGACTTTAAAGCGGTAATTAAGTTGAAATGGAGTCATTAGGATGGGCTGTAATCTAATATGACTGATGCCCTTATCAGAGTAGATTAGGAAGAGAGCCAGGGAAGATGGCAGAGTAGGAGGCCTCCGAATTCACATCCTCCCACAGACACACTGAGGCAACAGCTACGTGTAATGCAACTCACTCTAAAAATGACCTGAAAACTGGTAGAACAGACTATCCACAGCTAAAGACTTAAAAGGAAGACTACATCAAAAAGGGTAGGAGAGGCAGAGATTCTGTTGCCAACCAAACCCCTGGTGTGGCAACCCACAAGTAGGAGGGACATCAGAGGCACAGAGGAGCAAAGGGGTCAAGTACCACACTGGGCACCTCCAGCCTTGGGGACCTGCACAAGGAAGATGAGCTATGATAATGTCTGTCTTTGAAAATCAGCAGGGCTTAACTCCAGGAGCTTTGGAAAGTAGCTGGGCTTAACTCTGGGAGAAGTAGATGGCTATAACTCTGCTCTTAAAGAGCCAGTGCAGTGTATCACTTGTTCCAAGATCTGGCACAGAAGTAGCAATTTGAAAAGCACCTGGGTTATATGTGAAAGATTTGTTGAATAATTTAGGACATGTGCCAGAGGGACAGGGATCTGCAGGAGCTTTCTTGTGGAATGGAAGGGCTAGTGGGCACCATTTTTCTTGTCTTCCTTCAGCCTTTCTAGTCAAACACCTGTGGGAGGCAGTTCTGACATCCTCCATTTACCTTGTCAACACCACTTGCCCCACCCCAGCTTTCCCCTTTAGACCTACCACACCCAACCTGCCTGCTATGGCAGGTGTCCAAAGTGCCTTCTACATTGCCATACCTAGTAAGCATACTCATTTGGGACTAATGACTTCCCAGAGTGACTACCACCTGCCACACCCAGTGGGGAGTTGGAGCTGATATTGGCACCTGTCCAGAGTGACTCCTGACCCACGGAGAGGGGGACCTAGCCCCACCAACCAGCACTCCTGCAGTAGCCACAGCCTGGCCTCTCAGCTGGCAATACAGGGATTGGGGCAAGACATGGCAGCCAGTGTGCCCACATCAATCTTGACCAGTCATTGCTGACAGCCAAGCTGGGGGCAGTTCAACCTACCAGTGTGTCCATAGCAGTTTCAGCCCACCCACAACAAGAGGGCTCACACAGCCCACATAGAGGACCCCCTGGAGCACCAGGTTCTGTGACCAAGAGGAAATGCACTACTGGCCACAACAGGACTTCTATACAGGCCACTACTTTCCAGACCAGGAGATATAGGTGACTTAACTAATATGCAAAAACAGAGAGGCAAAATGAGGAGATAGTGGAATATGTTCCAAAATAGAAGAACAAGATGAACCCCCAGAAAAAGAGCTAAATGGAGATGGAGAATTGCAATCTACCTGATAAAGAGTTCAAAGTAATGGTCATAAAGATACTCAACAGATGAGAGAAGAGTGAATGAAATCAGTGAGAACTTCAACAAAGAGATTTAAAAAAAAATTTTTTTAAAGAACCTATCAGAGCTGAAGAAAATAATAACTGAGCTGAAAAACACACTAGAGCGAATAATAGATTTGAGGATGCAGAAGAATAGTTCAGCACTCTGGAAGACAGGGAAGTTGAAAGCAACCACTCTGAACATCAAAAAGAAAAAAAGAAGTAAAAAGTGAGGATAAGTTAGGATGAAACAACATCAAGTATACTACCATGTGCATTATAGGGGCCCTAGAAGGAGAAGAGAGAGAGAAGAGGGCAGAAAACTTATTTTAAGAAGTAATAGCTGAAGGGGCACCTGGGTGGCTCAGTGGGTTAAGTGTCTGACTTCGGCTCAGGTCATGATCTCGTGATTTGGGGGTTCGAGCTCCACGACGGACTCTGTGCTGACAGCTCAGAGCTTGGAGCCTGCTTCAGATTCTGTGTCTCCTCCTCTCTCTGCCCCTCCCATGCTCATGCTCTGTTTCTCTCTGTCTCTCAATAATAAATAAAGGTTAAAAAAATTAAAAAAAAAAGTCATAGCTGAAAACTTCCTAACCTGGGGAAGGATACAGACATCCAGGTTGTAAAGGGGTAGTAGATCAATCACTTATAATGCTAGTATGAAGGTTAAAAGACACAAGTAGTAAAATCAATTATATCTACCAAAATTACTTGAGATACACAAAATAAAGATGTAAAATGTGGCATCAAATACATAAAATGTGGAGGGGGAATAAAAATGTAGTGCTCTTAGAATGTGTTCGAACTTAAGCAACTATCAACTTAATATAGACTGCTCTATACATAGGATGTTATATATGAACCTCTTGGTAAATAAAATCCAAAAACCTGTAATACATGCACATACACACAACAAGAGAAAGGAATCCCAGCATAACATTAAAGAAAGTCATCAAACCTCAAGGGCAGAGAGAGAAGAAGAAAGGAACAGAGAACTACAAAAACAACCAGAAAACAATTAACAAAATGGCAACAAGTTCATACCTATTATTAATAACCTTGAATATAAATGGACTAAATGTTCCTATCCAAAGAAATAGGGTGAGTTTAGTTGGTTAAAATACAAGACCTATCTATACACTGCTTACAAGAGACTCACTTTAGACCTAGAGACACACACAGACTGAAAGTGAAAGGTATGGGAAAAGATATTCCATGCAAATGGAAGCAAAAAAAAAAAAAAAAGCAAAAACAAAAACTGGGATAGCAATACTTATATCAGACAAAATAGACGAAACAAAGACTGTAACAAGAGACAAAGGACATTACATAATGATAAAGGGAATGAGCTAACAAGAGGTTATAACAATTGTAAATATCTATGCACCCAACATAGAATCACCAAAATATATAAAGCAAATATTAACGGACATAAAGGGAGAAATGATAATAATACAATAATAGTAGGGGACTTTAACACCTTACTTGCATCAGTGGATAGGTCATCTAGACAAAGAAATCAATAAGGAAAGAGTGGCTTTGAATAACATATTAGACCAGATGAAGTCAATAAATAATACTGAACATTCCAACCAAACAGCAGAATACGTATTCTTTTCAAGGCACATGAAACATTTTCCAGGCTAGATCACATATTAGGCTATGAAACAAGTCTCAATAAATTGAAGAAGGTTGAAATCATATCAAGCGGCTTTTCCAACCACAACAGCTTGAAACCAGAAATCAATTACAAGAAAAAAAAAAAAAAAAACTAGAAGGAATACAAATGCATGGAGTCTAAACAGCATACTACTCAACAACCAATGGGCCAAAAAGAAACCAAAGACATAAAAAAAAATATTTGGAGATAAATGAAAATGGAAACAACAGGTCACTATCTTTGGGACTCAGTGAAAGCAATTTTAAGAGAGAAGTTTATAGTAATTCAGACCTACCTCAAGAAACAAACAAACAAATCTCAAATAAGCAATCTAACCTTACACATAAAGGATCTGGAAAAAGAAATCACAACAAAGCCCAAAGTTGGTAGAAGGAAGGAAACAACAAAGATCAAAATGGGAATAAATAAAATAGAGACAAAACAACAATAGAAAAGATCAATGAAACTAAGAGCTTGTTCTTTGAAAAGATAAATGAATAGATAATACTTTAGCCAGACTTATCAAGAGGAAAAAAAGCAAGGACTCAAATAAATAAAATAAAAAATGAAAGAAGTTACAAGTGCCACCACAGCAATACAAAGAAGGGATTATTAGACTACTATGAAAAATTATATGCCAACAAATTGGACAAACTAGAAAAAATTGATAAATTCTTGGAAACATACAATCTTCTGAGACTGAATCCAGAAGTAATAGATAATCTGAACTGACTAATAGGAATGAAATTGAATCAGTAAAACAAACAAACAAACAAAACAAAACTCCCAACAAAAAATCTAGGACCATATGGCTTCACAAGTGAATTCTACCAAACATTTAAACAAATGTTTTTAATGTTTATTTTTGAGAGAGAGAGACAGAGCACAAGTGGGGGAGGGACAGAGAGAAAGAGAGAGACAGACAGAATCCAAAGCAGACTCCAGGCCTTGAGCTGCCAGTCCAGAGCCTGACTTGGAGCTCAAACTCGTGAACTGTGAGATCATGACCTGAGCCAAAGTCAGATGCTTAACTGACTGAGCCACCCAGCGCCCTCTACCAAACATTTAAAGAAGAGTTAATATCTATCCTTCTCAAACTATTCCAAAAAAAGTAGAAAAGGAAGGAATGCTTATAAATTCATTCTATAAGCCCACCATTACCCTGATACCAAAACCAGACAAAGACACTACCAAAAAAAAAAAAAATATATATATATATACATATTATATATATGTATATATATATATAATATGTATATATATGTATATATATATAATATGTATATATATATATATATATATATCCATCCATCCCTGATGGACAGAGATGCAAAAATCTTCCACAAAATATTGGTAACTGAATTCAACAATACATTAAGAGGATCATTCACCACAATCAAGTGGGATTTATTCCAAGGATGCAAGGATGATTCAATATCCACAAATCATGTGATACACCACATTAGCAAAATGAAGGATAAAAAAGCCATACAGTCTTAATAGATGCAAAAAAACCATTTAATAAAATTCAATATTATTCATGGTAAAAAGCTCTCCACAAAGTAGGTATACATACCTTAATATAATAAAAGCCATATATGACATACCCACAGCTAACATCATACTTAATGGTGAAAATCTGAAAGCTTTTCCTCTAAGATCAAGAGAAGGATGTCCACTCTCACCACTTTCATTCAACATAGTACTGCAAGTCCTAGCTACAGCAATCAAACAATAAAAAGAATTAAATCATCCAAATGGTAAGGAAGAAGTAAAACTGTCACTATTAGCAGATGATATGAAACCCAAAGTCTCCACCAAAAATAATATTAGAATAGTAAATGAATTCAGTAAAGTTGTAGGATACAAAATTAATATACAGAAATCTGTTGCATTTCTATGCACTAATTACAAAGTAGCAGAGAGAGAAATTAAGAAACTAATCTAATTTACAATTGTATCAAAAAGAATAAATACCTAGTAATAAATTTAACCAAGAAAGTGAAAGACCTGTATTCTGAAAAGTGTAAGACAGGGATGAAAAAAATTGAATATGATACAAGTAAATGGAAATATATGTATCATCTTAGAAGAATTAATATTGTTAAAATGTCCATAGTACCCCGTGCTCAGCATGGAGCCCAACATGGGGCTAAGTACCATGACTCTGGGATCATGACCTGAACTGAAATTAAGAGTTGGATGCTCAACCAACTGAGCCACCCATATGCCCCAGCAATCTACAAATTCAGTGCAATCCCTATCAAAATACCAACAGCATTTTATACAGAACTAGAACAAATAATCCTAAAAATTTGTATGTAACCACAAAAGACCCCAAATAGCCAAAACAATCTTAAGAAGAAGAAAGCTGGAAGTATCACAATTCCAGATTTCAAAGTATACTGCAAATATATAGTAATCAAAACAGTATGGTACTGGCACAAAAATAGACACATGGATCAATGGAACAGAATAGAGAGCCCAGAAATAAATCCATGTTTATAGCATCAACTAATCTATAACAAAGGAGCAAGAATATACAATGAGAAAAAGATAATCTTTCCAAAAAATGGTGTTGGGAAAACTGGACAGCTGCATGCAATATGAAACTGGACCATTTTCTTACACCATACACAAAAATAAACTCAAGTGAATTAAAGACCTAAATGTAAGACCTGAAATGATAATACTCCTAAATGAGAACATAGAGAGTAAACACTTGGACATTGGTGTTCACAGTATTTTTCTTGACATGTCTTCTCAGGCAAGGGAAACAAAAGCAAAAATAAACATTGTGATTACATCAAACTCAAGAGCTTTTGCACAATCAAGGAAAGCATCAAGAAAAGGAAAAGGCTACCTACTGAATGAGAGAAGAATTCTGATAAGGGGTTAATATCTAAAATATACAAAGAAATCATAAAATTCAACACACACAAAAACCTGCCACAAATAATCCAATTAGAAAATGGGCAGAAGACCTGAACGGATTTTTTTCTAAAAACATACAGATGGCAAACATACATGAAAAGATGTTCAACATCACTTATCATCAGGAAAATGCAAATCAAAACCACAGTGAGATACTACCTTACACCTGTCAGAGCAACTAGTATCAAAATGACAAGAAATAACAAGTGTTGATGAGACTGGAGAAAAAGGAACTGTCTTGCACTGTTGGTGTGATGCAAATTGGTGCAGCCACTGTGGAAAATATGGAGTTTCCTCAAAAAAATTAAACAGAAGTACCATACAACCCACTTATTCTATTTCTGGGTATTTACCAAGGAAAACAAAAACACTAAGTTGAAAAGATGTGTGCATCCCTATGTTTATTGCAGCATGATTGATCATACCCAAGATTTGGAAGCAACTTAACTGTCCATCAATAGATAAATGGATAAAAGAAGAAGTGGTATATATACAGAATGGAATATTACTCAGCCATTAAAGGAATGAAATCTTGCCATTTGCAACAACGTAGCTGGATCTAGAATGTGTTATGCTAAGTGAAATAGGTGAGACAAAGACGAAGACAAATACTGGATGATTTCCCTCATACATGGAATCTAAAAAATTAAACCAAAAGCAGAAACAGATCCATGAGTACAGAGAACAAACTCATAGTTGCCAGAAGGGAGGGGGCAGGGAGGATGCGCAAAATAATTGAAGGGGATTAGGAGGTACAAACTTCCAGTTATAAAATAAGTCATGGGATGAAAAATACAGCAGTATATAGTCAATAATACTGTAATAAAGTTGTATGGTGACAGATAGTAATTACACTTTTCATGGTGAGCATTTTGTAACGTATATAATTGTCAAATCACTATGTTGGATGCCTGAAAATAATGTAATTGTAATACCACATATCAGTTATACCTCAATTAAAAACAAAGAAGCTGGTCATCCAAATGACTTGTTTAAACAAATTTTTTAAAGGGGAGAAGAGATTAGGTTACAGACACACATACTCTTGGTGCCTCTCCATTCAATATGGCACCTTTAGGCACATAACTAACCTACATAACATGTACCTGGGTCCAGGTCATTGGGATCCAATCATGAGATGGTCCAGGTCCTGGCCCTGATGACATCCTATTGATGTTGAGTGCCATCACAACAGGGCTGGTCCTGCTCTGCCCCTTTCC